>NC_134435.1:11610374-11912874 GCF_030867145.1 Opisthocomus hoazin
GTATAACACCAGCCTGTGCTTTCCCACCTCTGGAAGCAGTGGGACTCATTTGCTAACTGTGTGTTTTACTTTTTTCAGACTCTGTTAAAAATGATGGAGGAAGGGTATTTGTGCACTGTCAGGCTGGCATTTCCCGGTCAGCAACCATCTGCCTTGCTTATCTCATGAGGACCAACAGAGTCAAACTGGATGAAGCCTTTGAGTTTGTAAAGCAGAGAAGAAGCATCATCTCGCCAAACTTCAGCTTCATGGGGCAGCTGCTTCAGTTTGAGTCGCAGGTCCTAGCCCCCAACTGCTCAGCAGAAGCTGGGAGCCCTGCTATGGCAGTATTGGACAGAGGAGCATCGACCACCACGGTCTTTAACTTTCCAGTCTCCATCCCTGTTCACACCTCATCCAGTGCTTTAAGCTATCTTCAGAGCCCCATCACCACTTCCCCAAGCTGCTAAAAAGTGGGTGAAAATATGGCCAGAACTCTGACTTACTGTCTCAAAGTGCAATAACTATGGGGACAGTGTCATCAGTCACTTGTATTTTGTGGGGAACCATCCATACATCCCAGAACAATGTCATAAATGGAGAGGAGCTCACCAGATGCCCGACAACTAGGTGTTACTGACTCTTCTGCTGACCTTAAAGCCAGTATCTGGATGTCTACATAGAGATCAAAGGATGCTGTCTCTTCCTGAGCTGTTCCTCCTTGTCTTCTGTCTGTCCTAAGCCTGCTCCATGTTCAATAGCATGCTCACCAGTATTCCCATTCCTGGACACTGAGTAACACTGATGCTGTCCCCTTTTATATGACAGTCCTATTTATTTTTACATTAGTGCATTGTTTTTTTGCCTTCACAAACCTAAAGTTTCATTTCTAGAGAAACCAAATACCTCAGTATTTTTTGGTACTGTAATTCTGTGTGTGCATATATGTCAGCTTTTCTTGTTTCCTGAGCACTGACGTGAAAGCACCAGGTGAGTGCTTTTTGAGTTGCCAAGGGTTGTATGTTTGCTGATTTATTTATGATGTGAAATAATATATTTCTTCTTATGAAGACATAGTTTTGTTACATGATTATAACTTTTTTATACAAACAGAATAAATTATGATATTTCTATTGAGCTGGATGATACATTCTTTAAAATCTTGCATTTTACAGTCCTGAAACTCACGGCGAAGCTCTTGGGTGAAGAGCAGTAAGAGAAATCTGAATTTTCAACTCTGCTGGCCTCAGGTCTTAACTGAACTACATAGAAAGAGGGGTTTAAGCAACATGATTGACTGGAAACTCCTGCTGTTTCCTAACCTGAGCTTTTCTTTGTCCCAGTGTAATTATATGCGGTGGCAAAGAGCCAAGGCTAGCTTCTCGGCTGTAAGGTGGATTTGGCTGCGATGGTGGCCACAGAGCTGTAATAGTTTGAACCAGCTGAGACTTGGGTACAGTGCTACAGTGAATTTAAAATAGTCCTTCTCCTAGGAAGGAGAAGAAGCTTCCTTATTGCTTGTTTACTTCTAATGCTTGAAAGGTTAAGTCTAAAAATTAACCTGTTGGTAACAGATCTCCCATACTTGTGAGGTTTGTGCCAAGGTGTTTTCTTTTTCTGTCCCACCTCCTTGATTCCTTTTTGCAACTCAAACTGTCTCTGATCCCTGGAGTGAAGTATATGGCTTGCTAGGCTGTCTCTGTAAACAAATCGGGGCATAACAAGAGATCAGGTAACCAACAAGTCACTTGTTTTCTTACCCAGACCCAAATAAATTATCTCCTGCTGCAGATTCTCACTGGAGTGACTTTTACCTGGCACTTCAGTGGAGGCGATGAGAAGAGTTTTCCGTAGTGTATCAAAAGCCAGGCAGGGAGCTGTTGGTGGCTGGTGCTCCTGGCAGCTCGCGGGTGGGAGCTACGGGATGAGGATGATGGGCAGCAGATGGTGCATGGTTAATGCTGTGTGGTGCGGCAGAACTGCACATCTCCAGGGGGTGTGTATGGGGGGAGCAGCGTTGCTGTGACATGACCTTACCAGGGGAAGCTAATGTGGAAGAAGGGCAGCCGGGAGCTTGCTTTCCTAGGCAGGGGGATAGTACTGGTAATGGGGAGCTGGATGCCGGGGGAGCACTGGGACATCAGGTGTCCTACAGCCGCTCCAGAGGGGAGCCAGCAGTACTTGCATCTCTGGTATTCAAGGAGTCAGATCCTACTTTTGCCCAATCAAAAATGGTTTTGCTTAGGGAGATACAGCAGGTTATGATTCTTTGTTGAAAATCAAGGCATTTTAACAGTTATGCTCCTAAGCTTGTTGATGAGGGGTTTTTAAAGCACGAAGCAGCTGTGCTCTTGGCGCGGAAGTGGAGACAAGCAAAGCACCACAAACTGCTGAGATCCAGGAAGTTACCTGGAGTATTAATGGCGCTAAAATCCAGGACTCTTCTCCCGGGAGAAGGTGCCCTTGAAGGATGGGCTGATGCACTGCTGCATCTGAAATTCGTCCACGTGAGCTACCCCTCCGACGCAGCTCTGTCGTCAGCACTGCGCGTCAGCCATCGCCAAGCTTCAACCTGACACCACGGGACCAAAAAAAAAATGGAGCAGCTAAAAGGAGAAGAGCTCCCTGGGCACTAAGAAATGAAGTTAGAAACCCTTATTTTCCCAATGCGTGCTTAAACCTCAAAGTGAATATTCCCAAAGTCTGCCCCGTCCTGCAAATCCTGCAAAACCCCTGCTTCCATGGAAAGTCCCTTGGCAGGTCGTGTTGCTCTGCAGGATTGCACCTACCACTGCTCTCCCTGTAGAGCACAGAAGACTATTTCTGAATACGTGAGCTTTTTTACACCTGCAGTAAACAGTGGAACAAACTTTCACCTTCAAAGCAAAGCAGAGCTTGTTCAGTGGAAAAATACAACCTTGGCAGTGCTGGCCACGCAACTGATAAAAAAAAATCCTGCCTGTTAATCACAATTCAAACAGAAATCCGCTCCCCGTCAGCCGGGGGAGCTTGTTTATGTGTTTCTTGGAACAATAAAACTCATTACCTGGCAGCCGATCAGCTTTCATAACCTAAGCAGGCACCTGACAGAGAGGCGCACAAGAGAGCTGCTTCAGCACAAAGCCCGTTGCGGAAAAGCCAGCCAGCGACAGCAGGGCTTCGCTCCCAGCGAGGCACCGGCAGGCACTTCCAGCTCGGTGGAGATGCGATGTCCTTTTCCAAGGCTGCATCGCCAGCCTTCTGCTGTCAGCCGTAATCAGTGGTGGTGCCCAGAGCCCAGACTCCCGCAAACTCTCTGTGGACAGGACTGCACCCAGCCCAGACAAGGGGAGGATAAGGGGGCAAGAACAGCAGCGACAAGTAAGAGAGTTCAGTGAGACCTGCAAACATCACCTCAGTGCCACAGTTTTGGGGAGGAAGGTGGGCTCAGCTGGGGGGTCTGCGTGGGGCGTCCGGCGTGGTGGGGAGCAGGGGAGGAGGTGTGAGCCGGGTAGGAGGCACGCGGGGCTGAGACGGGCAGGGGCAGAGCCTGTGCATGGCAGAGCTGGAGGACGCCTTGGCAACACGGCTGAGCTGGACTTTGCCTGCTGTGGATGCACTAGGGAGGTGTTTGCCCTTCTCCCCCCTCATTTATTCTCCCTGCTCCGCTGTTTTGTTTGTTTGGGATAAGGCACGTGGTTCACTGTGGTTTGCAGCACTGAACTCCCGTTTCCCCCGGCTCCCCGACAAGCCGGCTGTCCCCCTGCGCTAGCGGGGCTCGGGCGAGACCCTGCCCCTCGTACCCGATCCAAGACCCCTAGAAACCCGGCACGCGATGGGCGTATGTAGGGCTTTCAGCTTATGTAAACCTGTAGCTCTACAGTTGCCTACATCCCCATGGAAACGGTGAGGAGTTTCCCCTTGGTGAGGACGGCAGTAATGTCACTTCCTGCTGCCGACAAACCCGTTTGTCACCAAGTGATCGAAAGGCGTGTTTTGTGTTTGCAGGAACTGGCTCCAGGCTTTGTTCCTCCCAAGCCAGAGGCTGCTCACCTGCCCCGAAGGCAAACAACGGCCATGGTGTGCTGCGCAGAGCAGGGATGGGGAGACGCAGGCAAGCCCTTTGGGCCCCCAAAATGCCAGAGCATGGACCACTGACACCCCAAAGGTTGCACAGCGTGCAGAGAGAGCGCAAGTCATGGCAGTGTGTCACCCAGCGCGGCATGTGGGGCTCCACACAGCACCCGTGGATGGGTCCCCACAGCCAAGGGATGTACGCAGCCAACCCACGTGGGGACACAGCACATAAGCCGCGCGTAATATCCCCAGCAAGATGCAATACCCAGGGGATATGGTATACCCAGTTGTCACATGACAAACAGACACAGAGCTCCAGATTAGACTCGTCTCGGGTAATCCCCTTGTCTCAAAGCTTTTGCCTTTCTTTTGTAATCAGCGCTTCGAGAGGCGCTGGGTGTACTCAAGCTTAGGGACTATCCTGCATTAGTCACCCCCGGTATCAGACTAGCAGGGCCGCAAGGATGTATTATGCCATTACGTTGCAAAAAGAACATTACATCCAGACCATACACAGGCAAATCTACTTTGCCTGGTTACCACCTGGGTTTTTTCCTCTGTCTGGCTCCAAGGCAGCAGAAAGGGCACTGAGAGTCATTTGGAAATGGTGTTGAAGAGCAGCCCCAGAGAGTCCGCTCCCCAGCCCCGCAGAGTCGCAGTGCGATGGGGAAGGAGAAAAGGTCATGGTGTGGGACTGTCTGGTGTGGTTAGAAGTCACTACGCCTCAAACCTCATCTGAACCTGTTTCTTACCCTCTCGCTTGTCCAGCAGCAACGTCCAGGACAGACCCCTATGCACAGTGTAGCCCATGAGACTCCACTCAGGGTTTTGTATTCCCCAAATCTGCTCCAATCCAAGGCTGTGGGTAGGTTGGGAAAACGGCTAAAACCCGGGCTCGAACCCACTTGTGCTGGAAGAACAAAGTAGCCGTGAGGTTTGGACTGCGTGTGGCCTTCCTGCTACATGCTATTTACTACAGTGCAAAGCCAGCGGCCATGGCTGATGGGGCTTTGGCAGCCCTGCTGAGAGCCATGGCCAAGGTGCCTGGCCAGGTGGATCTCCTTAGCACCCATCAGGAGCATAAAAGGTTAAGTGGGACCAAGCTATTAAAGGAGGGAAAGCAGCCCTAGAGGGAGGGACCTGAGACCTTGGGGAGAAGCAGGATCTGCTGATGCTCTGCTGATTTAATGGGCATTGCTGGGAGGACTTCAGCCTGCTGGGGACCTGACTGGGGGTCTGCCTCAGGGCTGTGTCCTGCCTTTGCTCAGGGTGAGGGCAACCTCCACGGGATGAGCTCTGGTACCTGGAGGGGGCAGCTGAGCCGCTCTGCTGCTGGGCTGGGTTAAGGATTCCTGGTTTAGAGAGCTGTTTCCCATCTTGGAAGTGCAGTGGTACAAACCTGCGTGAGAGCAGTGCTAAGGTCCTACGTGGACCTGACACTGTTAGTCCAGCACAGAGCAAGCTGGCTCCATCATCGTAAGGCTGGTGGGCAAAACCAGGGGAAAAGGCAGGTTTGTTCTTTGTCCTCACATGGTGTGGGACAGCCTGTTCTCCAGGTGTGAATCTGTGGGTTTTTTTGTTGTTCTCTTCCCCTGATAGTTTCCATTTCCAGCGTTTCCCAGCTGCAGCATGTGGCTGTGCACCCCTCCTGCAGTGCCAGGCTGCGTGTGCCCTTGGTGCTGAGCCTCGCCAGCGCCCACGGCATGGCCCAGGTCCTCGGGAGGCTGCTGGGCCGGGGGTTTCCCAAGCCGTGCTCTCAAGCTCGTGCATTTGCATGCGTTTCCTGCTAGACACAGAAATGACTTGGTCCGGGCTTCCCCTCCTGGCGCCCTGGCGGGCAGGGGAGTGGGTGAGATGAGACACCCAGCCCGTGGGCAGCTCCCAGCTCTCCCTCCAGCCGCCCAGGCTGGCGCAGGCGGACGTGTCCTCCCGGGGGTGAGCTGCAGGCAGGAGGGTCGGAGGCGCTTGGCAGGGAGAGCAAGAAGAGGAGATGCTCGTGGAGGTACGCGGTGTACAGGAACACGGATGAAGCACAGCTGCTAACAGGGGACCTTAGTAACCCCGTTACATCTTACCCAGGCCCTGTTTGGCGTTCAGGCTGGGTGAGTCAGGGCTGTGGGAACAGTAGTTTCATCAGCCAATTCATTCCAAAATCCATACTGTAGAGACCATGTAGGGACTATCACGAGTGCCACAGAAATTGCTTCATTTCTGATAAAAGGGTTATGTATGACACCAATCCCTCTCATCTCAATACCTTTTGGTTCCCTAACTATGGGCCATGCTTAAAAATAAACTCCCAGAGGATTCTGATATGATGTACTTGCCTTCTAACTCGGTAACCAGTTGGCTACAAATTAGCAGATTCTCACTATGAAATATTTTTTTTTAAATTATAGTCTTTGTCTCAGAGCCAAATGTAGGTCCTGCCTGTACTAAAATAATAAACTACAGTGTGATTTTTGGACTTCTAATTTCTGATATAATTTAGTTTTATTTGAAAGGAGTTTCTTGTTCCCCTGTGGTGGAGATGTCTAAAAATGGCTTTTTCAGGTCTTTTGCATACTGGAAAGAGGTGGTTTCTTTTCAGTGTCTTCCCAAAATTCTTGTCTAAATATGATCTATGTTAAATTTGTTTCCACATGTTCTTCTTTCAGATCTTGTTAAGGTTTTGTTAATTGGCAACTGGGTCATAGCACTGTGGTTTTGATGGCAGGTTTTTCTAATTCACAGAAGATTTAAACTGCAGGTGTTCATTAACTCTAATAGTTTTTCACAATGCTCTGTAATACTTGCAGATCAGCGAGTGACTATTGTCTTCTGCAATGAAATCTTGATGATTGCAGATATATATTTCAGTGGCTTTTGTACAATAAATATTTTAAAAATTAAGTCTATGTGGTTGTTTTCAATCCTGTATACATGTACAATCCTTCTGACACATAAAATACGCAACAGAACGGTGCGAACTTTCTGCTTTTCAGTGGTTTTAAGTGCCCGGTGCTTGTTCCCATTAGCCAGGCAATGAGGACACCGTTGATGTAAACAAGTGGCATAAACTACGTAACCACGTCTGGTGGGTCATTCTTTTTTAATCGCTGAAGTGTTGGTTTAAATGTTGCATTACAGGATGTTTTCCTGGTCTTTGTTGTTAAAACAAAAAGTCAGCAATCCTACACGTGTGTCGGCTGTGACGGCATCTGCTGTGAACTCGGTCTGCGTCTGGGCGCACGTGGCATCTCCCTTGCATCGCTGGGCTTTGGTGCTGGGAGATCACAGCTCCTGGCTGATGGTCCGCGTGCCAGCCTGGTGGGATCCTATGACCACATCTGTGCGATGGCCACTTCTCCCACCCCCAGGTCAAGGTGGATCACACCTGGCACCTTAGGGGAGGAGATGACCTCTGGAAGCATCTTTAGGCCTCACTGGTAGCTGAGTGTGAGGAATCCAACTGCTGCGGGCTTTTCAAGATGCACTAATGCGAGCTGCAGCATCTGCTGAGATTAGCGCAGGTGGGGCGGGATGGTCGAGGCTGGTCAAACACTGAGACCCTGTTGGCTGCTGTAGCTTGGCTGGAACTGCTGTTGCGTCACCGGGACGCTTTGAGCCGAAGGATTTCTGCCTGCCCCAGGAGCCGTGCGAGGAGCCAGCTGAACTGCAGACTGCATAGCATCGAGCCGTAGTTCCCACCCTTTCCTACTGACTGGGAGGAACAAAGCCATTTGCAAGGGGACAAAAATCCTTTCGATCTTTGTGTTTTGCTTGTCCCGCTCCCTTAGGAGAGTCTCCTCCCTCCTGGAGCCAACAGACATCTGAGCACTGTGCAACCCCCAAATTTCAGCACCTTCCCTTGCTCCTCTTTATACTTTCAATGCTTTTCCGTGGATGCCAATGAAGATGGTCATTTACAACTGCCTTTTGTTCCTCTGTTTACAGCTTCCCTTCCAGACTCCAGGGATGGCTGACGTCAGGGTGCTACATTTGGGCTCGCTGTACTTTTATCTGGTGTTAATGCCTTCCATGAGCAGCAGGAACGCGGACTGCAAGGCGAGCTGCCGGGGCGGTGCGGGGAGAGGGGGCCCGGAGAGGGCAGGGGGAGGCAGGCAGGCAGCGCTGAGTCGGGGCATAGCACGACGCTGCCCACCCTGCTCTCCCCTCCGGGCACCAATTGGTTTGCTGGAGAGCACCGTGGTCATTTATGGCCTTGTGCAGGGAGGGCCTGCCCACTGGCACCCCGTCTGTCTGTCCAGGCAGCTGGCAGAGCCGTACGTGGCACCACGAGCTACATGCTGAGCTATTTTTAAGACGCCTGGGCTGCATCCCAAGTATAGCGTGCTCTATTTCTGATGCAAAATGATCTTCCTGGGTGGGGGATGCAGAGATTTTTTTCATATGAAACACATGGGTTTGGGTTCGGAGGCAGTGAGAGAAAGAAACAGCTGGGCACGACTGGAAGAGAGGCACAAAAAAAAAGGAGAGCGAGCTGGTGGCTGTGAAGGTCTCACCCAGAGGGAGAGCTCTGTGCTCGCAGCCGCTGTCGAATGCTCATTGCCAATGGTTTGCTCATGGATCAGGAATTAAAAAGGCCTGGGTTTGGTTTATGGCTGGGGTTTACTGAGGACACTGGAGGGCTTTGCATTTGTTTGAAATAGGCTGCTGGGGGAGTCTGAGATTCCAAAACATTTAATGAGGCTGAAAGGGATGAACAGGGATGCTAAATGCAGAGCTGTGAACTTGCTTCTTGCTTTCACCAATTTGGGACCCACGTCTCACTCCAGACGAACTGGATCTCAAGGGCAGCAGAATGCCATTTGTTCAACAGGGCTTAAAGAAATTCCTAAAAAGGAATAACCAAAAGGAGGTGTTTGTTTACCGCACACCTTGTAGTGATACCAAGAGGCCCTGCATAGTGCTGCAGGCTCCATTTCAGTGGGGATGTCACATTCATGGGGTAGTGAGGGGAATAGGTGCTGGAGCAGAAAAACGAGACCATCACCTGCAGCCTGCCAGGCTGCTCAGTGTTGATACTATACAGGTGGAAAGTGGAAGTGATGTGGGGGGCCATGGACTGACTCCCCGTGGCTGTGGATTTCGCCAATGCAGCCTTCATGCCTATGTCTGAAACTGGAGGTCTGAGGTGTTTTGTCTTCTCACACACAGGTGGTCTAGTGGTGATGCAAAGGCTTCTCAGAAGATGGAAAAGGATGTAAAAGATTTTTCTTTAAAGTGTAAGAAGAATTTGCCATTCTTACTATTTCAGCTACCTTCTGAGGACCCATTCCTCAACTGCGAGTGGCACAAAAAATGCCAGGACTGTGACATTAATCATGGTGCTAATCAAAATCCTCTTCCCTGAAACCTACTGCTCTGTTACCTCCACTCACCTGTGCACCAAGAAGAGCTTTTCCTCAATCATAAATCCAAAGTGGAATTATTTGATATGTCAAAAGCCCAGCACAAGACTGATGGCAGCTTTTCCTTTGATATGTTCTTTTGGAGGAATAGCTAGGTTTTTCTAAGGCTGGATGAAAACTTTCCGCTTTCTGATTCCCAGTCAGGGCTGGTTTCATACTGTCTTTGTATAAAAAAAAATGTTGGCTCCCAAGGATAGGACAGAAAATACTTCCACTTACCGCCAAAACACAGAAGATGGAGAACTAGGTCTGTTTTGCAGGTAGAGACAATCAGATCCAGCAGACTGGGCTTGAGGGGATATTTCTCATCAGCTTTTTCTGGTTACCAAGGGTAGCAGATGTAAAGCTACAAACTGATTTCTAAGGCCAGAACAGACTATTTTGATTATGTAGTTGAAGTCCTGCATAATGCAAGCCAAACTTCTGGTTGGAAAGAAAGCCTATTCTTTAGAAGGACACTGTGCCAACGAATGGTTTGAAATGACGGAGATGTAATTTTTGTAGATGAATTTTTGGGTAGTGTTTTGTTTTAGTGGAAAGAGCAGAAATCATTGATTCTCAAAATGGTTTTGTGTTACGTTCTCCAAGCGGGGAGAATGTGTTTTTCTACCTCAGTTTACTTTTCTCTAGGATGAAGACTGTGACGTTATGCCTTGATATTAACATATTTAATTAGGCTGTTTGCCAGCTGGTGACAGACAGAAGCAGCTCACTGGTGAGAGCACATATCCATCAGGCTTTTTCTGGTGGAGTACAGTGAGCATTTCTGGGGTGCAATGGTCATGAGATCTCACCATTGCCTTGATGCCAACATGTGTTTTGCCAAATTTTTGTGCTTGGAGGAATTGTTCTCTCCCCCAGGGGGAGCTGGGATGATGGGCTTGCTGGGAGGGTGCAGGTGGCTGTGCTGAAGGCCTGGCCAGCTCGGGGATGTGGCTCCTGAGCTTGGCTTGGAAGTGGCCTTGGCAAGAGCGGGTCCAGCTGAGCACAAGGGTGGAAGCAGGACGGGGAACAGTCTGGGGTGGATCCAGAGCAGGAAAACCTCGGATGGAGATTGCAGCTGGTGTGGAGTGACGGGTGGAGTCAGGGACGGTGTCTTTTAGGGTAAGAGGGAAGGAAAATGTGTTTGCCTTGTGGGGGGAATAACCAGGAGCTGAACAGAAATGGGGAGGTGTAAGGGGGTGATGCGGATGGGAGCAAGGGAGGTGTGGGGGCATGCGAGGTCACTGGCGAAGTGGGGGAGGCAGAGGGTCAGTGACTTCTGTATTTGTGGCAAGAGAGGAAACCCGGGGAGTTACTGGAGAAGAAGCAAACTGAAGGGGAAGGAAAGGTGCTTCATATTTGTAGTGTTTTTCTTTTGCGCAGTGAAGTAAGGTTCCAGGTGGAGAGAGATGTGGAGGCTAGGGGGAAATAGTTCCTGGATGCCAGAGGTGCCCCACGATGTGAAGAAGGAAATGGATGCTGAGAGTGAACTAAACCTGTAGATTATCAGGCAGAGCTTCATAACGGGAGAAAGGACAAAAAATTTGAAGGGGAAGAAAATGAAGTATGGATCTGGCCAGAGATCTCCATTTTCTCACCCTCCTCCTCCCCTTTAAGCCAGTATGGGTCTCTGAAAGGCAGCTAAAAGCATGAGAAATGGCTCTGCAGGAAGGAGGCTGCCTGTGGGAGCGTCTTGGCCAGCTGAGCAGCCACTTGTCATGGCCGAAGGTGCTGGGCTATGTTTGCAGATGCCCTGTGCTGTTTGCCCCGTTGGCCAGTGGCTGCTGTGATACGTTTATCCTCTTCCTGAGCTGTGTGAACTGCTGTTGCCTTGTGCTGCAAAGTTCAGATGAGGTGCTGGTGCTCACCAGCTATAAAAAATGACAGCCCAGCCAGTGTGCCACTGCTCTGCGGGAGTGTCTTGTGCAGCTTGGGGAGCAGAGCAAGGGGTGCGCGGGTGCTGCAGGTCAGCTCTCCAGCTGAACAGCAAGCTCCTTCTGTGTCCATGCCAGCATCACTGCCTGCACAGGAGCGTGTTGCTGGCATGCTCCTTGCTGAGTTGTCCCTGCGCGTGGGTGACGTGTGAGCACGGGGCGTGTGGTGACCCCCAAACTGTGTGCACTCTGGTGATGAGGGCAGGGAACAGCGTCCTCCTGCTGAGCGTGTAGCGGAGGTGGCCATGCTAGACCAGTGCCCACCCAGACCCTCTCCGAGGGCGCAGACGGTGGGAGAGGAACCAGCCGGGCGTGCTGGGTTTCTCCTCTCACATGAAGGTGGAGCAGCTTCTCACCAACAGCCGTGCCCACCGTTGGAGGTGTTGGCTGTGCCAGGAAGCAGCTACATGACTCTCGGGGGTCTCGCATGAGAGAGAGCCTTGCAAGACCACTGGCCTTTCCCCACACCACTGGGAGAAGTGTGCATCCCCCAGCCCCACTTTAGCTCATCATCAGCCACAGGGAGCAGCCAGCCGTGTAGGTCCATGCGTTTCCCTTTTCTCCCCCGGCCTCCCAAGAAAGGGGCTGTCTGTGTGGGACCGAGCACGCAAGATCTGTGCTGGAGGGGGCCGGGAGCCGAGGAGCTGTGCAAACCTTCCTGCCTGGCTCCCGCATGGCGCGGTGACGTTGGCTGCGCAGGAAGGAACGGCGAGTTCCTGCGGGGACGTTCCTCCCATAGCTGTGCTGGCCGCCGCGGCCCCCCGGCACACGAGCCCGTCTCCAGCAGCTATCACTGGAGGCCGTTTCCATGGCACCTTTCCAGAGCCGTATTTCTTTTCACACGCCGGGGCGGAAGCAAACCCTTCCTCCCTGCCCCGGAGCCTACATCCACAGACTTCTCGCAGCCGCTGTACTTTTCCAGCGTGCGCGGAGCGTCGCTGCGTCTGCCGGCGGGAGGGAGCCCTGCGGCTTCGCGGGGGGCTCCTGGAAAGCAGGCGGGAGGGAGGCACGGGCTGGTGCTTGGACTCAGGTTCCCCGCGAGTAAAAGCATCCGTGTCACCGTTCTCTTCACCCCTCTTTCTGCTGCTTAATTGCTGATTAAGGTCTAACTAGTGTCCAGAGATCACTTTTAGAACAGAAGTTACTTAAAAGGTCTGTTGCTCTCTGCATTTTTCTCACTTTTCTGCTTGCAAACATTTCTTTCATTTGCCTTACAAGAGCGGAAATGATTTTTTGGCCAGCAGTCCTTCAGCAGCTGTAGGAAAGTTACAGCGAGGGCAGCGTGTGCTCGTTCCTGCCCCGTCTGCCTTCGGGGCCAGGCTTGGTCCTGCCAGCTCAGCGCAGCGCTGGCGGTGATGAGGCTGATCTCTGTATATGGATATTTTTGCCCTAGATAGCCGCAGCGCTGAGCTGTCTCAGGGTTTTTTACCCACACAACAGACACCAGGTCCCTCTGAAATGCAGTGCTTGAGGCTGAAACTGAAAGTTCGGAGAGAATTAGTCACCCCTGTACCCTAGTAACGCTGGCGAAAACCAGCCTCAAACACGGCGCAGGCGAGTGTTTTGCAATCCCAGCAGCAGCCCCGCACTTCTCCTGACGCAGGGAGCTGGCGGGGGGAGCACCGGGCTGAGATGCACCCCAGCCTCTTCCCCTGCCCTGTCTGCGCCCCACGATGGGCCGAGCCCCGGCGGGGCGAGGGGGGCTGGTGGGGATGGCACAGCACCCTCCTTTGTGTCCGTCCCGACTGGTGTGGGAGCCCGTATTGAGTGTCTGCCTGGTGAAACAGCAAACGTAGCCCTGAATGCGTTGGGTGACATCCCTGTGGGGTGTCCAAGCCAGGGACCCACCCTGGGAACAATGTTTGTTCCCCTGGGAATGCTCTCCACCAGTGGTGCTGCCAGCATCCTCCTCCCAACCTCAGCTCGGAGGGTCAAAAAATTCGCCATCTTTGGGAAGGTTTTGAGCTGAGCTTCAGCTCTTCCAGGCCCATCATCGGCCACAGCCTTCCCTGAAGAGTCTGAAGCTCTTCAGGATGTGGAGCTGCCACTGTGCTTTTTCCTCTCTCGGGGGTGCTGGGGGTGCGAGGAGGGGGCTGTGGGGCAGGGGCAGCCGCCACCCTCTCCCTGCAGCGCTGCCCGGCCGGTTTAACTCGTTCCAGATTTGCAGAGTTCACGTCAGCGCCTGAAATGAGAACCGTGCCGTGCTTAACCACTGCAAAACATAGCAACGGCACAGCAGCGCTGGCACCCGCACAAAGAGAAAAAAAATAATAAAAAATCAGCATGAACCAAAACCAAACTGGTTTTTCAGGCTTGCCTGGGCTTCGCAGTGCAGAAAAAGGCAAAGCTTCCAGGAAATGGATGTGGGCCCGTGGAGGGATTATTGTGGATGCTCTGAAAACTCCCACCCCTTCCAACAAGGAGCGTTTTGGGCAGTGCTGCTCTCGTCCTAGCAGTCAGGGAACGTCCCCGGCCCCGCTGTCCCCTGGAAATGCCTGTGCAGGCAGGCAGCAGGCAGGAGCCTTCGTGCCGCCTGTTCTGCTCTGCCTCCTGCCCTGCCTGCTCAGCGCTGAGCCCTTGCTCACCGCCGCTCCGGCGTGGCTTGGAGCCTTGGAGCAGGGCTGCTGCGTGTGCAAGGTGTCTGCTGTCCCCTCCAGCCATCAGAGGATCAAGGGGAGTAGCGAGGGGTTAGTTACTGCCCCAGGAGAAGGTCCTGCTTGGACCTCGGATCCAGAGGGTTCCTGAGTGCTGGGATCCACTTCGGGAATGGGGGGCAAAGCCACAGGAAGCTCCAGGGAAATGCGAACCCACATCTGTGTCACATCTTCTGCCTGTCTCCATAGTGGGCCAACCAGTCTTCTGTGTCTGACCATCCTGAACTGGGGGAGCTCAGAAGGGGGGCTCCAGATCCACATCTAAGAGAGAAAGACAAGTCCTTGTGCAAGTAGATGACCTCTCCCTTAGCCCCCCCATCCCCACCCCACAGCATTCCTGAGTAGGACATTGCCTTGCACCTCGTGCTGGTCCCTGCCACCCCAGAGATACCAGTGCTCCTTCCAGTGTGTGAAAACTGGGATCAGAGGTGCAGGAGAGGTCCCCAGCTCCATGCAGATTTGACACAGGGAAGCTGGTCATCCCCTGTACAACCTGCCTCTGGGAGGAACCTGGGCAGCGTTCTGGCTGGCAGAGAAAAGTGGGAGATGAGAGAGTGGGTGCAGATGGGCGTGTCAGGAGAGGCAGCCCTCACACCAGATCGTGTGCTCTGCTCAGATTGGTGTCCTGCCTCTGACATGGATGGAAACAGCATGGCCAACACGGCCACCTCTAATGGTGCTGGGCAGAGAAGGAGTTGGAGGGAGTCCTGATGGACAAGTCAATGCCCTGCAGCAGGAGCTGAGGTTAATGCTATCATTCAAATGCTATTAGTAGTTAAAAAATACCCAGACAGTCCTTGAAAAATCTGCTTGCATAATTTGGCGCTCTTGATGCTTCTAGCCGTGTATTCTCAGACTCCCTAAGTGTTGTGGGACACAGTATGTCCTTTTATTGCTCCTCAGTTGACCGGCCATTTATAGCCTCCACCTCTGACTGCTAGGTCTCATATTTTGAAGCGGCACAAAGGAGTAGGACGGATCAGCTTTCCTTCTCTGCCTCCTCCCACATACCTTGGTCATGCTACCTCCAGCACTTCCCCTTCCCACACTAAATGAGCTCTTGTGGCAGGGTAAGTGCAGCCCAGCCCACAGTGCTAATTTTATTCACTGCTCGATCTTTTTTCTGGACTTTACTGGCATTTTCTGGGTAAAGCGAGGCCCCTTGCTGCATGTGCTCTCAGCCCTGGGAGAGGTTTGTCCCAGCTGTGCTGTTGCTGTGTCACTTGTGTCACCAAAGAGCTCTTCTCTGTGTGGTCTTAGGGCTGCGTGTTCCCAGGACACCAGGACACATATGCTCAGACACCTCAAGGCTTTCACAGTGGAAACCTAGAAGTAAATCCAGACCGCAGAGAGGACTAGGGAGGAGAAAAGCAGGTGGTGGCTCACTGACCTGCACCTCCAGATCTGTCATGGGACATAAACAGGCTACATGGAGCCTGTTAATGAAGAAAAAAAAATCCAGGTGCCTCTCTTTAACCAAAATTCTTTAACCTGGAGAGGAAACTTCTGCTCTGCCCACATGAACGGCCTCTCTCAGCGAGGCAGGTCCCCAGCCCAGCAGTGTCAACCCCGAAAGGCATTGCTGAGCAACCAGTAAATGTACCTGGTTTGTCAGTAAATGCTTCTCCACTCTCTTAGACATTGTATCAGCACAGTGGCCACCGCAGAGGTGTGACGGGTTTCAGTGATCTCAAGCTCTTATTCAGGCAGTAGTCACATCAGCTGTAGAACCTGACATGCTTTATCAAGGAGGCGAGTCTCCATCGTCTTTAAACAGAAGAGGTGACTGAGTCACGAAATAACGTGTCAAAAATCATCCAGAAAGTCAATGGAGGAGAGAGAAGGAGACAGAGAAATGGGGCTCAGGTCTCTTGAGTACCTTTGCCAGGTCCCAGGCACCGACTGTCAATGCTTTTACCAGCTTCCACTCACTCTGAAATACTCCTCAGCACATTTCCCCCGTTTCTTTCCATTTGAAAGGAGAGGCCAGTGAATCCTGTGACTTACGGGAGTGATGGAGTGACTCATGCTAAGCCAAAGCAGAAGCTGCCGTCAGACACCTCACACATCTGGACTTCCAGCCCCGTGTCAAACTGTTGCTGACACTTCTCGGGGTTGTGCTGCAACCTGCGACACTACCCCACTGTTACATGGCATGGAGAGATATATTGGCAGTAGCAAACAATGTGTCTTCAAGGTGTGATGAGAAAACGTCATACCCTGGTTTCCAGTCTGGTAGAAAGGTATGTGAGAACCCTAAAAAACGTGGTTTGCCTTGCGGTTTTTTATCTCCTGCCTTAGACTGTTGTACGGTACTGCTGTCACTGTCAAACCGCTGTTCATCCCAGGGAGGTGGGTGTAAGCCAGCACACCCACAGAAGACACAATCCCACCTTCAGACAGATTCATCTTGTCCAGCTTTGCTGTTACATTATCTGAGAGGGTTGTTTTTTTTTTAGTTTGCTTCTCATGTGACAACCTCTAAAATAGCTATGGCAAAATGAACAAATAAATAACTGCCAGGAGTTTAAATATGGCTACCTTGCTCATCGTGTTCGCTGGAAGTATCTTCTTTCCTACCTAGAAATCTTTTTCCAAGCTGAATTTAAGGCGCCAGGACACTCATTTGCGATTGCTGGATATCGTGAGGCCAGAACAGTGTTTACCTGAGCGGGCTGTGGGCAGTTGGGAGCTACCACAGAGCGGTTTGCTGTGGATGAGGGGACAGGACGAAGGGGTCCAAGGAGTGGCTCTCACTACGGACAGGCTGCACAGACTGCACGCGAGTCCTCAGGGCAGTGCGGGTACACTTGTCTGTGTCCGCTGAACGTAAAAAGCATGTATTTCACAGTTTATGTACACCAGGATAGAAATGGGCATGTCCAGCCTTGAAATAGCTCTAGGGTGAAAAGTACCATAGAAATATCATCCTGTCATGCTCAGCCCAATAAAACTTGGAGCTGTGATTGGGGGTATCGGGTACTGCTCTGCGAGTAGCAACCGTGTCTATAATTAATAGCATGTTCTCCACTGCCGCTGTCTTCCTGCCATCTGTGGGGCTGGGAGGCATGAGCGAGGATGGGTCCCTGCGGCTTGGCAGCCACTGGCTCGCCTGGTTGCTAGGGGACCAAGCCCCAGGACCAGCGGTGGGGAACTGCCGGTAGCTTCATTTCATGTGGCCTGCAGCCACATGGCTTGGTTTTTTTTGTTTTTCCATGCTCCTATCAGATGACATTTAGGTGTGTGTTAATGCATTGCCTGCCGGAGATGTCCAAAAAGTCTGCTGTGGCTTCAGCAGGGTCGTCTCCTTCCTTCCTACTCGCCCCTGTCCTAGGGAAGATTGTTTGCAGAAGGCAGCCGTCGAAAGTGAAGGGATGTCTGTGTGATGTAGAATCATGGAATCATAGAATGGTTCGGGTTGGAAGGGACCTTAAAGATCATCTGGTTCCAACCCCCCTGCCATGAGCAGGGACATCTTCCACCAGACCAGGTTGCTCAGAGCTCCATGCAACATGGCCTTGAACTTCACCCAGGGAGGGGGCAGCCACAGCTTCTCTGGGCAGCCTGGGCCAGTGTTTCACCACCCTCATGGTGAAGAATCTCTTCCTAATATGTAATCTAAATCTGCCCTCTTTTAATTTAAAGCCCTCCCCCCCCTTGTCCTATCACTACACACGCTTGTGAAAAGTCCCTCTCCATCCTTCCTGTCAGCCCCTTCAGGTACTGGAAGGCTGCTATAAGGTAACCCTGGAGCCTTCTCTTCTCCAGGCTGAACAGCCCCAACTCCCTCAGCCTGTCCTCGTAGGAGAGGTGCTCCAGCCCTCGGATCGTATCATCTCCCTTCCCTCCTGCTGTGGGGTCTGTGGCTACTCCAGAGAGCTACCCCACACTGAAATCTTTCCCAGAGTTTTTTGGGATCTTGCAAAACACTGCAACAACGTGAAAGCGCTGGGCTGTGTCTGCGGAAGGATCCCATCCTGCTTCCCCGCTGCCGCCTGCCCTGCCATCGCTGCCGCGCACCCAGGGCGCCAGCGCCTGTCTCCAGAGGTGCCGGTGCAGCCCTGGCAGGGCCGGGGGGTGCGTGCGCCCCCCAGCGGCCGCAGCCAGCCCGTCCCGAGGGACGCGAGGAACCCCCGCGCCGGGCCGGGAGCGCTCCCGCCGCCAGCCCGGGCGGGCGGTGTGCGGGGAGAAGCTCCCCTCTAGCGGGCGGTGTGCGGGGAGAAGCTCCCCTCTAGCGGGGGCCCCGCCGCGCCGGGGGCCGTGACTGGGTGCGCCGGCTGCGATGGGAGCAACGGCGGCGATGGAACCGAGCTGCTCAGGTCTCATCACCGTGTTTTCAGAGCGTTGGCAGCTTTCCCTTTCTTTGCTTAACAATAACTGGCATTGAATTCCCACAGAATCCTGAGGAGAGAATTCCATATTGTTGTTACCTGCTTTTTACAGAGGGAGAAAATGCTGGAAAAACAGGCGAAGGACCTTTCCTGGTGAAGTCACCCGAGGTCAGGATTCAGGCGATGCTGGAGGGAGCGTCGCTTGAACCAGCTGCGCTGCTCTGTCACACCGCCCAGCTGTTCTTCACAGAAAGAACGAGGTTTTGGCATCGTGCAAGTGGCCTTCAACAGAGTTGTACGCTGAAAAATGTAAAGTGATTAGATGTAAACTCCTGGCTCTTCAATAGCATCTTCAGTGCGGGACAGACACACACACACACACACGCGCACTCCGAAGTCCAAGTTTTGAGCAAGGGCATGCCCTAAGGCTGCAGGATACAGAACCAGTCTGAGTACTGGGACATGTGGGGGTTTGTACCGGGACTGCCACTGAGTGACCGTGATGAAGACATTCATCCTCCTGTTCCCTGGGGATGAGGTTCTCTGCAGTTTGGGGACCAAGGTTTGTGGAGTGCTGGTAAAATTGTTACAAAAGCAGCGAAGCATTATTACTATTACTGCAGTTATGAGAGTTTCACAAAGGAAAATATGTTTTTTCCAGGATCACACGGTGACAACCAAAAATATCACTGAGTTAGCAAGGGCCTGATCCTTGCTACCACACACTGCTCGAGCCAGGGTGTCTTCTGCAGCCATGTGTCTGCACCTTTGCCAGCTGCTGTGCAAGCATCTCTCTGGCAGCACAAGGGGACAGGGAATCTTGAGGGCTTCTCCATAACCGCCTGACAGTGCACAGGCACCCGAGGACTGGCAATGCAACCACACTGGATGCAACTGCAGGGAGTGGGCTGAGCCCAGACGTGCCCTGGGCAATAGCTCCAGTGCTCTGCTTGTGTAAGGGCTGCTCTCCTTTCGGTTCGTTCAGTGTATTGAGTTATTCTTCCAGTGATTTCAGAGCAGGGGCTTATTGGGAGAGAAGAGGAATGCAAAGGGCATGTTTTGTTACTCACTGAAGTAATTCACTGTCCTGTTCCTCAGGGGATGTGGCCTCATGTAACCTCTCTCTGGTGTCTGTGCCTAGACCACTGCTTAGCTTTTGAATTAAGGGTGCCATCCTCCTACATGCTTCTGCAGCAGTGAAGCCATGGTTGACCCATTCCCAGCTGGACCTAGCCCTGCAGAAATGATTACGGGTGTGCGCGTGGGGCTGGACTCCAGAGCAGTATCTTCCTTCTCACTCGTTGCTGGGAAAGCTGTGGGCTGCACCACGCAGCTGTGCCGGATGGCCGACTCGCGGTGCGGATGCTGTGTCCCTAGAGCTGAGGTGTGAGAGTTCATGGGAGCTAAAGCTTTCTTCGCTGAAGGCTTTTGGTTCCAGTCCAGTAACACAGGCTGAGGGTTAGTGCTGCCTGACAGCTGCTTGGTGGTCTCGGCATGAAATGAGCTGGTGAACCTCAGCTTGGTTCCCAGCGGAGACAGATGTTTGTGTTTTAAAAAAATCATTACCATGCTCATTGCTAGCCAGAATGCTTCTTGGCAACAGGAGAAGGTTTATAGCTTGAATAAGCATGGAAGAACAAAAAAGCCTTTCTTCAGGTCAGGATCGATGCATTTTGGCTCCAAATCTGCTTGGTAAATCTGTGCTCTTTGTGATATTGCAACTGTGGAAAATGTTATGAAAATTTAACCTAATCAGGCCTTCATCCAGAGCATGACACTGACACAGGAACCGTACAGGCTTATGCGGGAGCTGTTTTGGGTGATGTGATGCTACGTAGCCCTTTGCCTGCTTGAGACATTATCAAATATTACAGGCCTGTTTTTTTTACAGGCCACGCAACCAGCCTGAGCAGTATTATCCCTGCTTTACAGGGGGAAGCTGCACAGAGGGATTAAAGCAATTTGACAACAGCTGCCCAAAAAACCAGGCAGCCTCTGTCAGAACATCATCTGCTGAACCTCAGCTCTGTGCCGTGACCAGCAGACGAGGCAGTGCCTCCCGAGAGCCCTGTCCCAGAGGACCGGGGCAGCCATCAGCGGCAGCTACATGGGAAGGAGACGCATGACCCTCCTGTGTCCTCCTCTCGGGGTTCCTATCTGTCTCTGCCCCTCACAACAAGCTGTCAGGCTCCCTTCAGCCTCCTCTGAGCGCTCGTGAGTGTCCGGCTGAGCGACGCAGTGTGACCTGCGCAGAGTTCCTCCTCCTCCTGGGGACAGCCCGGTGGCTGCTCGAGCAGGGGTGGGAGAATATCAAAATAAAATGAGGCTGCTTTTGTCGGTCGGGAAATCCTTGCTGGGATGGCAGGGGCCGTGATTCTGGCCCAACTGCAGAAAACGAGACGGTTGAGTACTGTTGTGCGCTGAGCGTGCCGGGCTCCGGGGCTGGCACTGGGGTGATGCCCTGGCAGCAGGCAGTTCCACACATGCTGCCCCTGCAGCCAGGTTCCCACTGCACCTGCTCAGGTGGAAGCGAATTCCCTGTTATTAGAGGGCTGGGAAAGCTGCTCCGTGTGCTACTCGCCCTCCTCAGGAATGAGAGTACGTCTGAGCGTTTTCTGGGAACAAACAGAGCAAGACGTCTCCTCCCTTTGCTCCGAGAAAGTCTGACAAATCAGTGCCCTTTTGTTGTAACGGCTGGTGGTGTTACTCAGGGCTGTAGCTCGCGTCCTGCAGCCAGTCCCGACTTGCTCAGGTCCTGCTGCGAACAGTCAGCAGTTCTTCTGCATTGTGCTGCTATTATTGTTGTTACAAGGGTTATTATTAGAAACCCAAGCCACACTAATGACCCCAAACCTGACGATGAGATGACTCTAGACTGCTGTGTGTGAGGATAGCACCGCTGGCTCAGGAGGCCACTTGGAGGTTTGCTGAAGTTCTAGAGCCCTTGCCGTATTGCTCTCACCTAACGGAGAAGATAAAAAGTGCATTAGCAGCTAGATAAGGAGTATCCGCATGTCACAGTCACTCCCCTGCTTGCATTCAAGCAAGACATCCCTTCCTCAGCCGGGCTCTCAACGCATAACCATGGTGTCTGATAAGGGGCACTGGGATGGTGGGGAGGAGAGAAAGCAGCAGCGCTCCTGCAAAGGCATCGCTGTTGCTTTTCTCCTGCACTTGGCCCATTCCCAGGCTCAAAGCAGCAACACACTTGTCTGCACACTGTGTTCCCGTTATTTTGTCTATGGTTTTCAGGGCAGGATGTGCCTTAATCTGCATCTAAGTGATTCAAAGCTGCTGGCACCCGGTAATGCTGTTCTGGGTGCAGCTGGGGAAGAGGAAGTCGGCACTGGGATAGATGGTGGCCCCCCTACTGTCATTTTCCTTCATGCTGTCTGGTATTCCCAGAAGTACCGGGGCTGCTGTGACAGTAGAACCATTCAGGAATCTCAAGCCTTCTGTTTTGCTCTTCTACTTCCTCAGAAGTCTGCATCAGTCCTGTGCAAAATGTAACAGCAGATGAGATAATGGAGAATAGAGTGTCCCAGGGCAGTGGGACTCATCTCTGTTATAAATCTCCCAGCCTTGTGGCACAAATGGACCACGTGCTGTCTGAGATGGGGAAGAAATCTTCATGCTGATGTGTGACAGTGGCCTTTTCCTGCTCTTGGCCCTTTCCTAGAAGCAGCCATTCCTCAGAGCACAGCTGTGTGCTAGTGAAGATTACTGCAAGTGGAGCACTAGTCTGCACTAGTACTGTGGTTTGGGGATTTTTAAAGTTTTTTTCAGCAAAGGAAGCAATTCTAGGATGTTACTTTTATCAGCATTGTGCAGGGACCATGAGGAAGCCCTGCCTGTTGCCTCGTGCCTGTGATCTGTCAATTCAATATGTCAAGGCATGTGAGACTACCATCGGCCTGGCACCGGCACAGACGATGAGTCTGTATAGACTGGTGTGAGTATAGGTATGAAAACACCTGCCTTGACGGGTTGGCACGGGGGCACGGCCGCGGGCACCTGAGCTTTACCAGCTGGCAGAGTGCATGGGCGACGTGCCCCCCCTTCGCAGGCGGCCATGGCGCAGGCATCCCCCCATCTGACAGGTGTGCTCGGCTCTGCGGGCTGGCTCCCACACGGACATTTCCCCGCTGCCGGCGGCAGGGGGCGCCCGGGGGCGCAGACGCGGCCCCTCCTTCGGGGGCGGAGCCTCTGACCCCGCCCAGCCCCGCCCCTGCGGCCCCGCCCGCGGCCGGCGGTTGGCGGAGGCGGCGCTGGGCGGGGCGGGCGGCAGCTTCGAACCAGCGGCGCGGCGGGAGCGCGGTGCTGCCCGGCCGCCCCCTCGCCGCCCCGCTCCGCTCTGCCCCGCTCCGCGCCCCGCTCCGCGCCCTGCTCCGCCCGGCCATGGGGAACGCTGAGTCCGTCCCGCGCCGCGCCGCCGGCACCGGTAAGTGCGGGTCGGCGCGTCCCTTCTCCCCGCGGCGGGACAGACCCGGCCCGGGCGCTCCCCCGGCGCTGGAGCTGCCGCACACCGGGCGCGCATCGCCGGGCCGTGGGCTTGGCAGAGAGACCGAGGGGGGGAGGACGTGACAGTGGCGCCGCTGACAGGCGGGGGGACAGGCGTGGAGGTGGCAGGTGAAACGCTGGTGTCTGGGCCGGGAAAGCCGCAGAGAGGGCGGGTACCCGGTGGCCTGAGACCCCGCGTTCATCTGTGCCGGTTACCGAGCTCCGGGGATCGCCGTGTGCGGGTTTTCTTGCCCCCCTGTCCCTTCCCCCCCCCCCCCCCCCCCCCCCCAGCAGGAGCTGTGGCAATAAACGCGCTTTCATCCCCCGCGGCTGCTGCCCGGGCAGCAGTCCTGCCAGGTCCACCCGCTGTAATTCAAAGTCCTTCGCTCCAAAGTCGCCTGCCAACCCCAGCTCACGGGCTGGGAGAACAGCCCCGGGAAAACACGTGGGCTCCCGCTGGCTGTGCAGCCGGGTGTCGGGTTCGTGTTGCCTTCTGTGCGTCTTGTGTGTGTCCAAAAAGTCCAACCGTCGGCATCCTGGTTGGCTGGATTTGAAGGGAGCCGATAACCGAACTCAGCCAACCGGTACGAGGTGCCAGCGCTCCAGAATACAAATAATCCTGGCTGGGAATAAGAGAAATCTTGGGTAACACCTAAGCTGCCGTGAAGCATCATCACCGTTACTAGTATTGCTGTATAGCAGTGAATTTCAACAAGACTGAACTTGTTTCTTGTTGACCTCTCCTTGGCTTCAGGCCTTTGGGATCTGCATACTGTTTTGCAGATGCGTGTGACCTACTACGGTTTCATTTTTAAATAAAACTTTGTCATTCTTCACACCTGATTCTTAATGGCAATGTTGGAAATTCGACCAATTTTTCAGGTATTTAAAGCCTGAGCTAATGACTGGCTTCAAAAAGCTTTAAGTATTTAGTTTCGTTTCCTCTTCCTTTGGGGAAGCCCAAAATATTTTGCTACTGGAAGTGTGACAGTGTTGTCGTTTACTTAATGTGTAAGTTCAGGAGTGCGATGTGCCGCGGGGTGATCTGCGAAGCTGCGCAGCCGGATGCTCTTGCCTGAGCCCCTGTACGTGTGGCAAGGAGGGGAGGGAAGGGTCCCTCTGGAGCACGAGGCTGCGTTGCCCTCCTCGCTCCCCAACGGCAAACGCATTGGCAGAGATCCAGTAGTCCAGTATCAAGCAGGTTCACACTGATGCCAAGTGCCACCTACTGCAGAAGAAAAAGGGATATAGGGCAATGCAGAGTAGGACTGGGGTGTCTAAATCTGCACTAAATGCTTCTCATTTCAGGAAACGTGTAAGTGCAGGCAGAGGGCAGAATGAAAAAGCAAAGCAAATGACTTTTCAGACTTGTTTCCTAATGGCTGCTGGTCTCAGGTGTGTGGGGCAATACTGGGTTCAGCAGTGTGTGTACATTGAGGGAGGGCCTCCGCTGTGCTGCCTGCGGGCTGTTGCTAGCCCCAGCGGGTTGAGGGCTGGTTGTGTTTCTAATGAATGGGTGCAGGTAGTGTTCTGCTGTAGCGGGTTCTTGTGCTTCTTGTACTGCTTCCTCCTGGGAGCTGCTAATGCTGTGTTTGCTTTTGGGGCAGTCAGTCACCTTCAGATTTACATGTTTGCCATGTAATGGAAGATTATTTTAAACTGATGAGTAACTGTGCTCCCTAATGTTGGTTTTTGTTTTGAAATCCAAACATCCAGTCTTTGATTATAAAGCCAGTTCTGCAAAACAGTACCTGAGATAATAATTTTAAAGTTAATGCACTATCAGTCAAGTCAGACCTCAACAATACGTTATGCCAACGGTTACTGCTACACTCCTGTTTGCCTAACAGAGAAAGTAAATAAATGCATTTGGTGATAGTTCCAGTATTGGATACAAGGATTTGAACCAAGATGGAATGAATTGCCAAGGACTGATAAAGAATACCTATAAATTTCATCCTGCTTTCAATGTGAAGTAATTTCTCTGTTTGCACAGTATAGCATCAGAAATCAGAGCAATCGCTTTCCGAAGCCAGTAGCACTACCTGTGTCCCAATTCTAAAAACTCAAGCTAATTTCTGTACCTTTCCTGTTGCTGAAGTTTCAGCTGTGCCCCCTTCCCATGCTCAGACCACCTGCCTGCTCTGGTACAGATTCCACGGGTCTGCGTGCTGCGGCCGGATCTCTGTTTGGGGTAGGGAGATTTTGGGGATTACCCAATGTGACCAAATCCAAACTGCTGAGCACCCGTTCTGCTGGGGTCCTGTGCTGCTGGCACTGTTCTCAGTCTGCGCTGAAGTGTGCCAGGGGATGCTCTGGCCAGCAGCTCGTGCGTGCTCCAGCTGCTGTAGGAGTTTGGTGGGTTGGTGGCAATACCTGATTTGCTGTATTTCTGATGTAGAGTAGCCCTTCCAGTGGGGATTAACCTCTCCGGGAGGAGAAAGGGAATATGTAATCTCTCTAATAGCAAGTGCATTACTGCTGTGGCTGGAACTTTGCTCATCTGTGGCCTTCACTGAAGTGACTCGAGTAAAGCATTCTTATTCCGGGGCCAAAGCCCGCATTGGTCCTGGGATATTGATAAAACCCAGAAAACGCTGGGGAAACGCTTAACTGCTTGACTTCCACCCACTGCTGTGAATTTCTGGCTATGCTGGAGCAGGGGACCCGGAGCTCCCCCCCCCCTTAGCTGTGTTTGAGATATCAGACAGAAAGCAGGAATGTGAGATTAAAAACCAAACCCAAACCACCGGCACCAGTAAATCCTTCAAAGCTGGAGCTGCCGCTGCGGTACGAGAGGTCTCAGTCTGGACACCTCGCTTTGCAGGTGGGCGATGCAGCAAGGAAAGCTGGGGGGGGGGGGGGTGTCCCAGCTCCTGGCGCCGGGCGGGGGGTGTCCCCGGCGCCGGGCGGGCCCCCGCCGTGCCGCTGTCAGTAGAGGGCCCCCGGGCCCCAGCAGGCGGCGCTGCCGCTCCGAGCTGCGCCGGGGAGGCCGAGCCGAGCCCTGAGCGCAGGCCGGGAAGAGGACCCGGCGGAGCGCGCTGCGCGGGGACGGACCCGGCGCCGAGCGGAGCAGGGGACCGTGCGGCGGCTGATGGCCGGGAGAGCCGCTCTGCCCTGGCAGCTGCAGGCAGGTCCTTGCTCTTCGAATGCCGGCGTGTGCCCGTGGCCCGGCCGGAGGGGAAGGCGAAGGCGAGCTCCCTTCCCCGAGAGACCGGGTGCAGGCTGCTGGCTTGTGGCACTTCAGGTGCGCTCATGGCGGGAGCGCTTCTCATCTCTCAGTGGCTGTTTAGCAGGCATGGTGGTGTTGGGTGGATGGTTGGACTTGATGATCTTGGAGGTCTTTTCCAACCTGGCTTCTGTCAGGAATAGTGTGGCCAGCAGGAGCAGGGAGGGGATCGTGCCCCTGTACTCGGCACTGGTGAGGCCGCACCTCGAGTGCTGTGCTCAGTTTTGGGCCCCTCACTACAAGAAGGAAATTGAGGGGCTGGAGCGTGTCCAGAGAAGGGCAACGAGGCTGGTGAGGGGTCTGGAGAACAAGTCTTAGGAGGAGTGGCTGAGGGAACTGGGGTTGTTTAGTCTGGAGGAGGCTGAGGGGGGACCTTATGGCTCTCTACAGCTCCCTGAAAGGAGGTTGTAGTGAGGCAGAGGTTGGTCTCTTCTCCCAAGTAACTAGTGATAGGACGAGAGGAAATGGCCTCAAGTTGCATCAGGGGAGGTTTAGACTGGGCATTAGGAAAAATGTCTTTACTGAGAGAGTGGTCAAGCCCTGGAACAGGCTGCCCAGGGAGGCTGTAGAGTCTCCTTCTCTGCAGATATTCAAGACCCACCTGGACAAGGTCCTGTGCAGCCTGCTGTAGGTCATCCTGCTTCGGCAGGGGGGTTGGACCAGATGACCCACAGAGGTCCCTTCCAACCCCAAACATTCTGTGATTCTGTGGTGGAGTCACTGTCCCTGGAGGTGTTAAAAAAACATGTAGATGTGGCACTTCAGGACATGGTTTAGCAGGCATGGTGGTGGGTTGATGGTTGGACTTGATGATCTTAGAGGTCTTTTCCAACCTATAATTCTACGATTCTTCTGCTCAGCCTTCTTCTGCGGGTGCCTTCATCAGCATCACGATGGGCTGACACTTGCCTGGGACGGTTTCAGGTGGATGTGGCTGGGCGCTGATGCCTGAATGAGGTGTTTCGGTTCAGAGTTTGCCTGAGATCAGGATGGCTGGGAATCCCACGGTTTGTTCTAGCTTCTGAAAAAGTTTGCAATGGACAGGCAAGTCTCCAAGGAGTAATTATCTTTTGATCCAAAGAGGTGCTCCTTTCAGTGACAGTCCAAGGAGAGCTTCTGGCTCCACTGTCATCTTTCTTTTTTTATCCTTTTTTTTTTTTTTGCCTAAATCTTCCTTCAGAACTGCTGACCAAGTGCGGTCTCCTCCAGGAGCAACGTGCATGCTTCTGAACAGCGGGAAGTCTCTCAGTGTGGCAGGAGCTTTGATTACTTGTATCTTGTGCAGCTCAACAAGGTCAAAAGTTGCTGAAAGTTTTCTTTGCATAATACAAGTCTGCTTATGTCTGTGTTGCGCAATCATTCCCTGACCATTCTGTTAATGGTGTTTGAGTGTAAAACCAAATTGCAGTGCTAGGGAGCGTTGCAGGTCAGCACAGAGTACACAGGCCTCTGCTGAGTTCTTTTTCGTCTGCTGGTCTGAAAACTCGTTAGCCATCAGCTGGGCTGGAGTGCTGGATGTGCTGATTCTGTTCATGTATTTATGGGCAGATCACAAAAATGATTGCAAATGTTGGCAGGTGGTACATCCCTCTTGTCATGCTTAGCCTTTCTCCACTTGATCAGCAGCTTCTCCACAGCAGCAGTGTCTGATGACCGCAGCTTCTGTCCTTCCTTCCCCATCCTTCAGTTAGCAGCCCCCGCTGACCCTGCATCTCTGTGCTTCTGTCCCTCCAGCTTGCAAGTGTTGTCCTGCCCACCGCAGTACTTGTTGCCGCTGCGTGTGCTCTGCCAGTGAGTAACTCCAAGAGACTACCTCTCCAGCCTCACCTTGTGGCTCATCAGGTCTTTTAGACTTGTTTTTGAGCCCCATGACCCTCTTGCCAGGGCTTTTGGGGGCACCAGTTGCGCACCCTAAGTTGGTCTCCCTGCAACTTTGGCACAGCTGAACTTCCAATTTGTGAAAACCTTTCCTGCACCCAGTTTTCAACTGCATAGTGATGAGCAAATATTCAGGAATTCCCTGATATGCGGCAAGAGAGTTCTTGGGTTCTGGGCAGTTAAAGGCAAAGCTCCTACAACTTTTCTGAAGTCCCCCAGCTCTGTGGGTCTGACCTTACTTCAGTGCGTGGGTTTCTCCAAAAGCATCTTTCCTGGCCTTCTGTCTGCTCTTGGCTCCCAGATTTCTCCTGTGGAAGGTTCTCCCAAAAGACCTGGTGCTGCACAAGCAAGAAGATTTTATGATCGAAAGGTTTGGTTTTCCCTCCGCTCTGAAATGCGGCAGGAGGATGGAGACGATCAGTCCCGGGCTTAGGTGGTGCCAAGCCTGCAGGAAAGGCCCCCCCCGTGGGGACTCCCACACTATGTTCCCCCCTCCGGGGCTCTTCGCTTCGCCTGCTGCTTGCCTCCCAGCCTGTGGAGCAGCAGCTCCGGGTTCATCCCGACCCGTAACCCGTGTGGCCTACGCCGCTGGTGAGCAGGGACGAAGCTGTCTCTCTTCTGTGGGTTTAAGCATAATGCTCAGCTGGTATCTTGTGCTTCACGCAGCTGGGAATTTAGGCATGTTTTGTCCTTACTGCTGTGCTTCTTACTCTGAGTCGCTGTACCCAGCTACCAAAATATTCTGTGCAACAGTAAATTCGCAGGTGAGCAGTGTTTGCTTGCGTTGCCCGTCATGCATGGATTAACAGTAGTTACGTTTCCGAGTTAACCTGCACACATTAGACTCTGGGCAGGCTCAGTTAGCTGCGGGAAAACGGCGCATACTCTTCATGGTTTACTCAAAGACACTTTAGTTTTGCACTGCAGAGTCTGTTTTCCCATTAACAAATGGCTTCTGCAGCACCACAGTTCAGCACTCTGCAAAACGCTGTAGGCTGTGCCAGGTTCAGCTCGCTTCGTGCCTTGGGACTGTAATGTGCACGATAGCCTTAGGTGGATTTTTACTGATAAATGAACATTTATCTGGCTTTATCACAAAGGTAATGACAGAGAATGTGTTGTGTTTCCTCTTCAATGCACAGTGCTGCTTCAAATCAGCCCTGAAGTTTGGGCCTGTGGGATGCCCCGCAGCCCCGTCTCCTGTGGCTGCACTGAGCTGTGAGGCTCCAGAGGTGTTGATGCTGAGTAGTGATGTCCTTCTGCAGATCTAGGTTAGTTCCGGTCCTGATGTTTGCTGGCAGGTACCTGTGCATTGCTCTGGGACAATGTGAAGTGGCTGGTTCACTCTGTAACAGACCTTCAGTGGGCAGGGGACTGCCCTGAGGAGTGGGGGACACAGCGCAGGGCCACCTTGCTGCAGCTCACCTGCGGCTCAGCAGCCTAGTGAACAAAGGTGAGCAGGACGTTTTTCCTCTTAGAGCCGAAAAACTTGAGTGGCTGATGCACTTGTTATTTCTGCATGGCTCCGAAACACAGGTTACGGGGGTTGTTCAGGAGGGTTTCCCCTTCTGCTTGCTTTTTCTCTCCTCTTGCACACTGTGGTATGGCTCAGCCTCTGTAACAGCCTTTCTCCTCCCAGCGTCGCTCTGGCTGCGAAGCCTCCACTGCAGGCTGTGCTCTTGGGTTAAATGCCTGCACAGTCCTCCCCCCCACAGATTGCCCTGACTTCTTCTGCAGCTGCTTTCTGGGAAACTAGAAAATGAAAGGAACCTAAAATCTATTTGCCCTACAAAACAGACTAGTGTGTTAGGGCCCGGACGAAGTGACTAATTGCAGCCCTGAGAGGGGCTGGGAATCCCCTTCTGGGTGTGTTCCCATTGTATCACCCAGTTACACCCCTCTTTGGGGCTCTTCACCGGGGGCAAACGTCTTCTCCGCAGGCTGCTACATAGCTAAGGAGGAGCATCCATATGCACTGACTAGGAAGGACTCCAGTTTTCAGAGTCTGGCATTCAGATAGCACAGTTATAAATGCCTGCTCCTGCCTTGAACTGGAACATAAATGTTTATCACCTCTGTTACTCTCTTGACAGTTTTCCCATTAATTTAGTGCTGATAAACCCTTCCATTTCTGACTTCATCTGGGTACCAGCCTGAAGTCTGTTGAAGTTGCAGACCTTTTTCCCATCAAGGACAGCAGCTTCGGTTTTACAATCCTGCCCTCAATACTCGGAGCAGTGCAGTTTCTCACGTGTACCACCTTCTCTGTGCACCTCTTCCCTTTCCAGCAGAGATCACTCCTGTGGGTCTGAGAGCCCGTCGAGGAGCGTGCACTGGTGGCTCCTGGGATGCAGGTACAAGTCCTGCGAAGGAGGGTGAGATGGGCAAGGGTAGAAAGGAATGAGAAACTTTATGATGCTAAAACTTACCCAGCCCACTATTGTCTCTATTTCTGGGTCTCTGATAAAACTAAAACTCAACTCTATGTAACGTGCAGTATTTCAGCAAGGAAAAGCAAGACAAAGAGGCTATTTAAAGCTGCCGTCTTTCCAGGGCTTGGCTCACAGGCTCTGCTTCTTTTGTGTCATTGTGTCTATGGAAAACACATACAAGAGGCTAGCGAAGTACAATGTGCACTTCTAAGTACAAATTTAGAACACATGCAAAGGTCAGATGTGGTGCACGCTTGGGTTTGGGGAGATGGAGGCTTTGGGCTGATGCAAGTTCGCTTGGATTTCTGTAGTGGAAGGAGGAATAGTATAAATCGACAATGGAAGAGTACTTGATTTAGTTCACACGATATACGACAGCCTATGCAATAGAATAACCTGTACAGCCTCTTTTTGTGTCCGAAGCTGATGCGTTATCTTCCACTCCCGGCTCTGCTCTTGTCTTGCTGCTTGAATCTTGGATGCGTCTTACAGCGGCGGTGCCCTTCAGTGCCCTTGGTTGTATAATGAGGCTGGGGGTCTATACATAAAACGTTTTGAGATCCATAAATATAAGCGTGAAGTGTCACAACATGTGCCCAGCTTGAAAGCAGCTACAAAACTATCACAGAGGCTGCTAACCTGGCACGTCTTTGTTCTGGCAATAGGAGGAATACAATAAAAGGACTTGCTAAAGGCTGTGCTGAAGGGAACGGGTTCTTGCAGGTTGTTTGAGAGGATGGGGCATGGGAGGGAGGCTGGAAATTCCCCAGGAGGAAAGAAGAGCACGGAGGGATATGTTGGAGGTCACAGCTAGCAGGGTTGTGCTGCGCTGCTGAGAAGCAGGAGAACCTGTCTGAATGTTGGACCTGCACAAGCTGGAGAGAGGCTGTTGCAAGGTGGAGAGACAGCCTGAAAACTAAGCGGGATTTTGGGATCCTGAAGGAGTCCATAAAAAGAAAAACCCAAACAACCAACCAAACCCCACCCCCCCACCCCCCCCCACCCCCAACAAAAACAAAACCAAAAAAACCCCACAACACCCAAACACTTGAAGAGCTTTGCTGTGGAGATGGGGCAGAGTGGATATATATATTTTTTTTTTTGGGGGGGGGGGGGGGGAGGGAGGGGCAGGTAGAGGCGTACAGGTACGTGTGCTCTTGTGCTTTTCTAAGAGTGAAGTTTATGTGTGATTTAAGAAGTTACAAGAGAACCTCAGTGCTATGAAAAGTAGCTCTTATGTGTCCGTCAAGGAGAAACCCTAGACCAGCAAAGCCAAGAAGGAGGAGCATGACAAAAGAGAGTTGCTTGGTTATCGGGGAGAGGTCGGTGGTGTTTGGGTGTAGGGCCACGGGGCTATACTCCCAGCAAGAAGGGATGCCAGAGAGAGGATCTAAAACCCAGCACTGAGCTCAGGAAAGCTGGCGGCAGGAATGATGTGTGCTACACCCCAGATCGTTGTGGCTGCTTCAAACACTACGTTTTCAGGGCACAACGCTTGTCCCAGTCACTCACACAAACAGCAGTACTGCATTACATGACAAGATCTTAAGAAAATCCCCAATGGTGGGGTTGTCCTGCTGTCTCGATTATCTGAAAGGGAAATTAGGGCATGAGATGGCACAATTTATCTGTAGCAGTTTATAATACCTGTTGTGGATAGAGAGCTTCTGGTTGCAGCAATCTCCCAAAGCTTGGAAGACTTCAGGACTCCTGGCTAGGATCCCTGCTGTCATCTCTGAACTGCGCTGCCTTTCCAGTGCCTAGGGGTATAAAAACATTGCATACATTTTAAAGCCTTGTCTGTGCCTTCTTTCTTCAGCATTGTGATGGATTTTTGGCCTTGTTAAAGTAATCTTCTGCAAGGATTTATCTATTTTTTTTGTGTCAAAGATAATTTTTTTTTGGGGATTCTTTATGCTGAATTAATTTGTTCTATCAAACCTGTTTTATTTTTTGCTTGAGCCTTGCAAATAGGAGAATCCGGCTCCCAGAAATATGTGTGTGCATCTTTCCTCCTGCGTGTGGCACTCCCGGGTCAATAAATTCAAACCTTCGAGCTGAGAAAGCCCCTGAGGAAATGCACCCTCTGCGTCTCTGATGCACCAGGCAGGGATGGCTCTGGGCCCCAGCTCGGAGACCCCTCCTCTGTGATGGGTTTCAAACCAGCTCAGTTCCTCCTTGGAGCCATACATGATCTTGATGATGAGAGCTAGGAAAGGCATGGCCTCACCATTTGGGCAGGAAAAAAACACTTTTCTGGGAGATATGGAGCCCTCCCTTCCCTCTGTGCCTTGCGGTGGGACACTGTAGGGACAGGAGCTCTTTCTTACCTTACCCAGACCGGGGTAACGTGGTTTGTCTCTTGGGAAATGAGTCTGTTTTGCAAACTGGTAAAGCAAGTTGGTTGGAGCCTGTGAGTTGCTAGTCTTTTTATTTATGATTTTTCATTCTTTATTTGTAATTTGCTGAATTCTGATGGGGCTGAGACAAACAACCCTCTTTGGTGCAACATGGTAACAGTAATTGAATATTTCCTGCTGTGGGCTGCAACCAGGGGTGCTGTCTGGTCCCTGTCCTGTGGGAACAGCTTGGATTGCTGTGGCCACCATGGCCTTCTGAAAACTCAGGACTGAGCTGTTGCAGCCCCTTGGGTTTGGAGGGTGCTGGTGGTGGTGATACCAAGCACAACTCACCAGGGATTAACTGGACCTCTCATTCTGGCTGTGGATTAGGTAGCTGAATGCTGTTGGTCTCTCCACTACGAACAGCACGTTCAAGAGTGACTTTAAGATGCTTCAGGGCTCCTGCTGATACCAGGGATGCTAACTCCAGGTTTACTTGCTAACTCCAGGTTTACTTCATATCCACACCTGCACGCGTGCAGAGCAGCAGGGGGAAAAGCATCTGTGCCATAAACCGCGGCAGGATCAGGCCAGGACCCGTGCCATGTGGCTGCTGAAGCTGGTGAAGTTTGCAGGTGGCTGGAGGAGCGTGGGCAAGGGCAAAGCCTGGGTAATGGAAAAGGCTGGAGAGTGTGAGGAGGAGGGAGGGTCTCGCACTTCTCTTGTTTCCCTCACACTGATGTGGAGAAGCAAAAACAAACCGAGCTGTCCTGGCCGGGCTGTTGGGCCATGCTGTGACTAGTGCCCAGGGGGCTTTTGCCCTTCCCCAGCTGCACGTTTGTGCAGGCGCTGGGTGCTCCGTGCTGGGTCTGTCATGCTGACGCGTGACAGCATCCACAGGAGCGGGGAGGTCCCCGGGGAGCTAGGTGTGGAGAGCATCTGGGGTGGGAGCTGAGGGCGGGTGGGGTTTGCAGGGGGGTAGGAGAGATGATGCAGAATAAGAGAAACAAGAAGCAGTTGTTTTGTTAAGCTGCCTCATTCTCTCTGTTTCTGTAGCTAACCTTTTGCGTCTCAAAGCAATAAAAAGAACCCTTCAAAAAATATTGCAGGGTGTTTCTTTGTGTGCTTTGACTAAGCTGTTCCTCATAAACCAATGCCTTTTGCGTAAACAGAGCCACAGAAGGCAGAATTATCTGCTCTTTTGCAGCTGTCAAGTTTCTTTGCTCCCCCATAATGTCTAAGGGGGGAGAGCAAGGCTGGGAGAGGCAAGTCCCAACAAAGCCTGGGCTGTCGTCCTCTGCCCGCGACCCTCCTGCGTCCCTCCCTGGTCCCAGCCCCTCTGAGGGGAGCGGGCTGCGTGGGCCCCGAGCCAGCTTGTCGCTGGATGCCAGGGGCCCAGGAGCTGTCAGATCCGACCATGGGAAACATCAGCCCGGCTCCAGGGAGTCCCAGGCTGAGCATTAAGCTGGCCAAGGGTATGAGAGAGAGGGAGGGACGCCAAGAAACCCCCCTGCGTCTTTGAGGAAAGTATGTGCTTAGGACTAGAAATCTGTAGCTGGAGATGGGTATCGCTGGCTTCCCTCTGCACTTTTAATTGCTAGCCAGTGCTTGAGCCTCCCAGCAGAGCTGGGGGAGGCAGCAGAAGCTGTTTGGTTGCTAATTGCTAAGTCTCTGCCCCCTTGTCACCTCCAGTCGAAGCTGACATGCTAAATCCAGTATCTGCTGGAGATAAGGGGGACCTCCCTTCCACCACTGCAGGCTGGATCTGTGGGCTTCAGTGACCTCTTTCCCCCCCCCCCCCGATAAAATGAACAAAAATTCTGTGTCTCGTGACAGCTTTGATAAGCTGGAGGCTCCAGACATGGCACAGCACAGGCTGCCCATTATAGGCCTTTGTCTATTTTAAAAAAAAAGCCCAACCTCACTATCTTGATTATGGGGGAAAAAAACCCATATAAACGTGCCAGAAGCATAATTGGTGCCAGTGGAAACCAAAAATGACCCTTTGCTTCCCCCTCCACCCACCTTTTTCACAGTGTAGTAGTTTACTGGGAGGGAGCTTTTCCTATGCACTGGTAGACTCCTGCAGCGATCCTTTCTCATGGGCCAGTGGAGCCCTCTCCAAAACACGATGCTTCAGGGATGGTGAAAGGTACCCTGGTAAAATTCCAGGTGGAATAATGCATCCCAGGCTCTCAGACTGTCATCTGAATCCTTTTGAGACTATCTCAAGGGCAGTAGTAACATGCCGTAGGAGTGCTTATGAAAATCTTGTTATCAGAGTCTTTTATAATGCCGGATCATCCTGCTATTTAGCCAGTTGTGCAGTCTGTTCCCTCTGAGTCTGCCTCGCTGATTGCTGGCCATGGGGAGCGATACCGTGTTACCAGCTTTGCCTGGTTCCTCAGATGTGCCGAAGGACCTGCTGTGCCTGGGCTGATGGTAAGAACAGATGGTCCCTGGGTGCCTTTCTTGCCCCATTTGGGGCTGGTGGCACTCGCATCTGAGCTCCTGGGGGACTGCATGTCTCCCTGACCCTGGAAAGGGAAGGGGGGAGAAGAGCCATCCAAGATAGCCCCTACCCACCTCAACTGCTACTGCTGCTTTTCTGCATTACCCTTTTCTGGGCTGGTGGCTCTCTCCCGCAGCAAGTTTAGCTCTGCCAACCCTCTTGATGAAGATGTGACCGCAGCTGGTACCACACGTGGTCTGAGTGAGCCTTCCTGTCACTGTCTGGAGGTGAGCTGGTTGCATGGGCCATGTGTTAAGCTGAGTAGCCCTCAATGCTGTCGTGAGCGAGGTGAAATGTGGGATGACTGTGCAGGTTGGGCTGATCCTTTGAGGTTTGTGCCGAAGGACGCTTTTTGTGGGAGCCTTGAGGTGACGGCACATTGAACGATGTATTTCATGGGAGGATTATTGCAATGAAACACAATGTGCTTTTGTGCAATTATATGGTGTCTTTTATATCATTTCCTCTAACAAGCCTGTCCACACCCAAACAAAAATAAACATTTTGAGAGGCTGCAAAGATAAACACACAAAGGTTACTGTTCAATGCATCGTTTCTCCCCCTCGTCACAGACACCTGCTCCATTGCCTGGGCAGGATGAACATCCAGCAAGGCTGAATTCAGGTTACCAGCATAAATGTTAGCAATTGTTGACTTTCAGATCCTCATTTCACGACCTTCGTGTACTTTTTAATCAGTGACTTTCTCAGAGACAAGAAATGGGGAGCTAGGACTCATTCTGCCACCTGCTTGCTCTGGCTTTTCCAGGTGAATGCTTTCCTTTCATCCCCTCGAGGCTGGTGTCTATGGGGACAGACTGAGCTTGCAAGCCTTATGCCACATGGGGCACATCAACAAGTTGTTTTATTTCCAGGTTGCTCTCAGCCATTTCTGGGCATGGGTTGTCCCTGAGCTGCCCAGACCCCTTCCTGCACAGGTGCTGACCATGCTGATGGGTGAACCAATGTGTGTGTGTGTGGTTTTTTTCCCAATTTTGTCGGCTTGGGGGTAGCCACTGCGACTCAATAACTGCTGTTGTCTTGCTCCTCTGTTTTCCCAGCTTTCCTTTGGGAATAATGTGTGGGGGAGAGAGGGAATTTTAACACCTCTTCACTCAGGCTGTTTTTTAGGCTGATAAACCAGTGATACGCGTGTGGAGCTTGTCTTTTAAGGTGAGGAAATTGCCCGAATGAAACTGCCTGCTTATTCCTCCTCCTCATCCCCTCCCTAACTCATTTGCTGCTTTGCCATTTCCCATGACTACACAGTTTCTTTAACAGCCTCTTATGAAGGGTCTCATCAAAGACAGCATGAAAATCGAACTGCGTTGTCAATCAGCGTTCTTGCATTGCCTTCTTTATTCACCCATCCCCTTTCCCTGGTGAGACTTGTTCTGGCTATAGCCTGTCTCTACTGTGAACCCCAGATGGGAAAGTGCTCTGCTTTTAATTAGCATCTTAATTGGTTTATTGGCATCCATGCCTTGCTAACTGACTTATCATTCCTGGATGCACTTTTCAGTAGAGATGTTGTTCTTGCTATCTTATAGTGCTTCAGGTTTTTTAGTTATCACAAAGTGCATCATTTTACTGGTTCAGGAAGATATTCCTCTGAAATTTACTGTCTGTTAGCTGAGCTGAGAGACGCATCTTTTTTCCAAATAACCAAATCGCTTCAGCTTTTCTTCTCATGCCCATTTCCAGATACAGCCCGATCATTAAGTGCAGAAATGTGCTATGGTAGGAAAGGTGTAGCCCTGTGACAGATAAGCTTGACTGAAATAATTTAGTTCCTCTGTACCCTTCTTTTCTTCCTTAACTGCTGGAGATTGAGGTGACCCACAGAGTCATCTGAAATTCTACCGCAAATGATCATCTGGTTCAACTTTGGTTTTAGTTATTTGTCAGCTGTAATTTATGGTCACGCTCCACTGGCTTCAGTAAGATTATATTCTATATTTTTATATCATTTTTCTGCTAATACTGGTGAAAAAAAGTGAAGAAAAAAAATAGGTATTTTGTCTGTTTACTTTTTTGTGTGATCCAAGCTCTGAATATTGGATTTTTGCCCACCTTTTTCCCTACTGATTTTGACTCCCTTGAATCATCTTTATCTTATGATGGACTCTCTTTGCTATCTTTATATTCTGGCTTTTTGCTGGGAAATTGCATTTGACTTGTTGCTACTGATTTACTCTTGGTTAGCCAGGCTTTTTATCCTCTTTGATGGCGGAGTGTTGCCTGGGGTTTTGTTCCAGAATTACTGTGACCCTGGGGACTATTAAATAGGAATAGAGCTGGAACAGGAACAGTAGTTCTGTCTTTCCCATGGCCTACCCTCAGCTTTGGGGAAACCGTGACTTGGTGACCAATAAATAATTTGACCACGAGAGGGGACTGAGCAGCAAAGCTCAGGGCTGAGGTAGCCCATGAGCAAAATTTGCTTTCCATCAGTGATCGCAATCTCTGTGGCTATGGCGTGGACCCTGCTGCACTGGTTGCACTGGGAGCTTGGATGCTGAGGGTATTGGTGGCACTGGCTGCTTTGCTGTTGACTCTGGTACTGAAACTTCTGGATGCTCCATGTCTGTCTGGCATGGTACCAGGTTCTTCTCATAAGGGCCTGAATACCCTGGAGGATATTCCTTCATCTCCTTCCCAGAGGTTCTCCCAGGCATCTTTGTGGCCAGGGGGCTGCAGATGTGGGTTAGATCCTGGAAGTGGCTCCATCAAAGGAAATATAAAGAGGTGAGGGAGCTCCAGCGAGCCCACTGTCTGGTGACACCATGTAGTTTGCTCATCAGTATAACCTCACCAGTCTTTGCTACATGAGAGCTCATGCCAGAAGACCCTCCCTTGTTGTATTCAGGCCCATGTTTCTCCCTTGAGGAGGCTTACCCACTTCTGCCTGACCTGGTGGTAGGCAAAAAACCGAGTCCATATGACCAACCCTTCCTCGCCAGCTCTCCTAATTCAAGGGAGAGTAATATGAAACACTCCCAGAACACAAGCTAGCACGGGCCCTTAGCAAGGGTCTCAGCAGAGCTGAACCAGCCAAGCAGATGCGGTGTGTCAGTGTGGCGTTAACGTATTTCTGGCAGAGGTTTGTGTTATCTAAGGGGTGGTGGATTTACAGCCTGTGAGAATCAAACTGCTGCACATGCTTTGAACATTCTGGGGAAAGAAAAAGCTATATTGGCTTTTTGCTTGAAATTTCACTGGCAATCCAGGAAGTTCACAGCTGATGAGGAATTTCTTGGCTGCTGATCCTGGAGTGGGGTAGGGGGGTTCAAGTAGAGCTTTCTTATTTCATCTTTATGTTAGTGACTCACTTGACACTTGACTTTGATTCTTTAGTTGTGATGTTTTAACTTGAAACTTTGCAGATGGAGTGCTGACGCTAATGGAGCAAGGTCATTTTGCTCAATTGGTGTGAAGAGATCTAACCCAGGGTTTTGATAGTCCTTGGTCCTGTAAGGTTTCTGTGCCAGCCCTTTCCCAACTTTAGATGTGATCCTGTTCCCAGCGAAAGCAATGGAAATACTGTCTCATGAGAGGGTGTTCCTATTACCAAGTTCTCTCTAGATCAGGGTATGGATCATGCCTGTTGTTGATCTTCTCTGCCTGAAGAGGATATCCTTCTAGCCCTGGCTAAAGTTGACATGGCATTTGGCTGATGGGTTGTGCTTGGTGTATACCTGGCGTGTTTCCTCCAGGTGGAGGAGACAGTGGCTGAGAGCATCCAGCAGCCTTGCTGGATTGCGTGACCTTGAACAAGGTGATCTGCATTTCTGTGCCTCCACGTTTTCCAGTGTGGGGATACTGTTGATGTTGCCAGTGTTTTCTAAAGCATATTGAAAGTGCTCTGAGATCTGCTGAGAAGCAATGCACGCAGGTATATTTATGATGTTTTGGTTCAGGAGGACTGTTAGCACTCAGCCTGGCCTCTGGTTTGACGCAAACCATAGTTTCACACAGCTTTTCCTGTGTGGCTTCCCTGTTATGCAGTGTTTCTTCTTGACTCAAAGTTTTGGTAGGGAGAGAGGTATCTGTGGGGTGAGAAGAATGCCATAGACATTTTCCAAGGTCCTGAGCTGTCTGCAAGATGGTTAGGGCAGACAAAAAAAGTGATGTTGCAAAACTAGCACTGGGCATTTTTTGCATTTAAATAGCTTCAAAAATTATCTCTATGGGGCTAGCATCCTCACTGCCGTCACCAAATCCACTGAGTGCAGGATTGGGCCCAATATCTGATTCAATTCCTGATGAATCATTATTTCCACTACTTGTTTTGCATAATTGCTTTTGCTGATCCTCAGCTACATTTGCATTTGCTTGGTGCTCACCATCCTGTTCATCCATGGGTACAAGTCATGAGGTGTCAACATCCTGCTTGTGTCACTTGTGATGCTTGGTGGAGCTGTAAACACAGGAGATGATGATCTTTGGCTGGTGTAAATTATGAAAGCTGTGCTGATACGAGTGAATCTATAGCAATTTACACGAGCTGTGGAAATGTCCGCAGGATATTTCATTCCTGGTGGCTGGAACAGGGGAAAATGGTCTTATTCAAACATACCTGATATAAGTAAGACACACAGCTGAGCAATTTTCTGCTCCATTGTTTTGGTCTGCAAAGGTGCAGGGAAAAAAGAATATTCTGGGCTTCTATGCTTGTTTCTGTGTAGTTGGGTGTTTTACAAGCTCTGTACATCCCCTCAGACACACGGCAGGCTGTTCAACTGGTACCCAAGACAGATACTCCCTGGCAACACAGAGGGGCATACTTCTGATGAAAAGGATTGCCAGGTTAAATAAAGTGATGAAAATTTTCCCTGCATATAACCAGAAACAGAGCTCAGATCTGTCATTCTTACTTATTTCAGCACCGATTCCAGTTGGGTTCGATGGGGAGGCAGAGGGCTGCTTTGGATTCGGCTGTGTTAACCCGATGGTGCTGTGTCAGAAGGGTAGATGATACAGGAAGGAAAAGGCACCCCAGTCAAGTCTTGTTGTAACAATGAAAGGAAACGATCCTTTTTGAACTTAAGCTGAATTTGCAAAATGTTCTCGCCCCAATGTGTGTCACCGAAACACTTCAAAATGGGGTAAATTGTAAACAACTTTATTTCATTCAGCTCTCTATGGAATAGAAGGAGAATAGGTGCCGGGAAAATTTATTGAATGCAAAAGGATGAGATTTTCTTTTTAGAAAGAGAGAGGAAGAAATTGCTCCTTCCCAGCTTCTTGGAAGGAATTGCAAACAATGAAGGTGAATGTAAAACCCAGGGTGCAAAATCATCTCCTGCGATTAACTCCCCTGTGTAGGCTGCTGAGCTCCTGCAGCCATCCAGCCTTGGGACCTGCTGCTGGCTAGCCCCAGGCGCATCATTTCCCCTCCGTGCTCTGCTGCTTACAGATGTGTGTGTGTATGTGTTTCTGTCCATTCTTTCTTGCATTCAGGAGAAAAGTTGCTAATGGGCAAACACTAATCCATCCTGACAGCTCTGCCCATCTTCCTGCTTTGGCCTGGCATCCAGCAAACAGCTTGATCAGGGTCCCCGGGGCTTCATTAGTACAAATTGTTGCCTGCAAATTAATCAACAGGTTGTGTGTGTTTAACTCTTTGCTGGAGCTGGTGGGAAATGTTCTACATTGCTGTGGGCATTGAATCAAGTCTTTTGAACTGGCTTCTAAGTACAGCGGAGCAGAAATAGCCCGAAGTGGTGTTACAGTCTTGATTTCTTGGGGTGGGAAGTGAAGCAATCCCGCAGGCTCTGCAGGTGCTGCTAATCCGGCTTCCAATCTCTAATAGCAATTTTAGACTTCCACTTTATTTCTCTTGGCCATTCACCCACCCTCTGTAAAATATCCATTATTTATGCAGTGGACAGACAGATGAAACCTGTACTTTGCTTAATTATCCATCAGATGTCAGGTATCCTCTGGGCCTATCCAAAGTGGAAGTGCACGCAGGAATCAGACCTTCTTGCTGTTTTGAGATTTGTTCTGGAGTATGCGCGAAAGCTGCTTGTATGTTGTATTTTGTAGTGTTATCTTTCAGACTTTGGGTTTTTTAACTGTTTTGTTTCACCCTTCTAGGATTAGGAAAAAAATAACTATGTAGTTGCTGTGGTTTACACTTGAGCTTTGATAATGAGTGGAGGATTCAGGGAGCACACACTGACTTTTCAGGTGGGTGTACAGCTGCGAGAGTGGAGATGACTGATGTTGTATGGGTATAGGGGGTTGAATATCCTCCTGTTCCACAGATCATGAGATTCCTAGCTTCTGACTTTCATGTACTTGGGAACACCCAGCTCCTTATCTCCATTTTCCATTTCTATGCATGACTTCTGATCTCCCAGTTGCTGGTGGCCCAGTCAGTGCATCGTATCAGTGTGCATGCTCATGCCCGTTAGCGCTGCATGTCTCCGATGGACAGCCCGGATACCGACCGTGCTCCTACACGGCATGAGCCCTGGGGGACCAGCAGCACTCTGCACATGGAATTGCATTCGATCTGATCTGGACTTCACCCCACAATGAACAATAGTGAGAACAGCCGGAGCCACATAGCTCCTATCGATTATTTTTAGCAACAATCAAAGATAAAAGAAGAATGTGCCCGTAAGGCCGTTGTCTCCTGCCTCAGCAGGAGGAGAGCAGGCAGCAGGAGAGCTGCCCAGGCCTGTTGCTCTATATGCATTCCCCCAGGAAGGATGTATTTTCTGCAGTTTGCTCCAGTTGGAGAAAAGCAGTGTGCGGTGGGGAATTTGCCAACCCTCTGTCTTCAGCAGCTGGCCAACATCTGTCTCCTGGATGATGTAATAATTCTTACAACTTGACAATAATTTTCATGCCTATTTTACCGGAAGGTTTTAAAGCACCTTAGTCCTTGATTTGACTTTGCATCCAGGTGAGAGCAGTTTTCTCGCTCCCTGTGTGCCAGCGGAGGGGATGAGAGGCACAGAGAGCAGATGTGGACTGCCCCGAGGGTCTGCAGATGGTGGCTATCCCTGTGCTGTGAGCTCCTTTCTGACCTCTCCATGAGCTCCTGATGCTCCTGGTGCTGTCTCACAGCTGAGAGCTCTCGCCTGCCCAGGACAGAGCCCTTTGCCTGGTGTCACAGATGGTCACAGATAGTCTGTGTGCTTCCACTGTAGGGCTTTCCCTCCTGCCACCTTCTCTCTTCTCCTCTGACCAACCCTGGGCTCTCTTGCTGGGAGCTGATTGCTCAGTGCGGATGCTGATCCTTCAGCCTTACTTCCATGCTGCTGATGGCAATTCTGTGCTAGCCAGAGGAGATAAAGATAAAGCTACTTCCAGGGAACAAGCTGGGGAGTTGAAGTCTCATGACTTTTTTGTGTATTTCTGGCCTCCAGACCCAGCAATACCCTGTGATTGCAGCAGGGCTTTTAACAGCAGCAGCAAACCAAAAAGTTAAGCACTTCTGGTTTGTTTCTTTGCCCATGGTTTTGTTCTTCACTACTTGCAATAACCAGTTAAGGTAACCTACGTAGGGTGTGAAGGGCTATTGATCAAAGAGGCAACGTTTCCTGCCTCAGAGCGATGCAAATGAATTTGCAAAGCCTGGGGATAGGGACTGTGAGGCTCCAGGTTTGGATCCTCAGCATCTGTGGGTGAAGCAGCTTGTGGGGAGCAAGAGACAAGCTTGTAGATACCTGCACCACCAGTAAGAACTCCCTGGCAGGAGGCTGCAACACCTGCAGGTGCCATGTGTCTGAGTAGGAGCTCACCCATGTTGCTACCTAAGGACTTTTCCAGGTATCAGCAGAAAAACTTGTGCAGAGAAATTGCTCTCTTTCCCATTTAAAATACTGTAACAGTTAATGTGTTCTTATGAGGATGTTCTTTGCGGTAGACGGAGAGAAAAATGGCATTTCTGAAGGGAGGTTTTAAGACAAATGGCTTCTGGCCGCTGTAGTCTTGAGGATCTAGGGAGTCTTGGGAGAGTATTGAGAGACCAGCTACCAACAGAGCTGAAGAGTGGCCGTGTGCAGGGGTCTTGTTAGCACAGTACAGATGATCTTGCAGAGTCTGGCCTTTGCATCAGAGGCACAGCAGCTGATTCCCCAGTCTCCCATCAGGGAAGACTTTCCCTGTAGGACAAAGATGAGATCGCACCTCTGTCCATCCTGCAGGATATTCACACTTCTGTGTTGCTGAAGGCACACAGGCTCGATCTCTTATTCCCTTCTGGCAGAGGGGAATGGAGATAACAAAAAGAAAACTATGAACATGCAAGCTGTGGGGTTTGGGAGGGGGAAAGGGGGCAGCGCATTGGCTCGGTGTTCTGCATCGTGCCAAACGCAGTGCATCCCTGCGTCTGAGGTCTGTCACATCCTCAGCCGCTCCTGTGGTAGCTGCTGGCCTTTGTATGGCAGCATGACAGCGTGGTGGCAGCTGTGACGCATTGATCAGCCATGCCTGCTGCTGAGCGTTCGCTCCCGTTGCCAGGCAAAGAGGGGTGACCTTTTCGGAGAGGAGGAGGAGATGGCGGGGAGAGCGATGGGTGGGTGGGAGGCAGTGGCAGCCCAGGATGAGGCTCCTGGGGCTGCGCTGTTCAGGGCGTTCAGATCAGGGATGGGGCTTTGGATGCACGGAGTGAAGCCGACAGTCCCTCCCTGCTGTGCTTGATTTCGTGGGTGCAGAAAGCCCCAGCCCTGCCTGCCTGCTTGGATCCAGATGAAGCTTCCCCTGGTAGGGCCTGTCATCTCTGTGGGATGTGGTGCCCGAATTAAGGGATGGTGCTTGGTACAATGTTATTTATGGACTACTGCAGATCTGACAGTATTGCCTTTGACGTAGGGAATTTCAGGGCACTGCAGCCTTCCCCGACCCTGCTCAGCCTGAGGTGAGCCACTAAGCAGTGGTCACCAGCAGTGGGGATTTGGGTCTTGTGCCCTGCACTGTGGCTTGTGCGTAAAGTTGTTGTGTTGGCTTTACTGCATGGGTTTTCCTGTCACTCCGGGACCTGGACAGTGCTCTGCTCTGTGTTTGCTGATTCTGGAGTAAAACCTCAGGTGGCTTTTCTCTGGAAAAGAACGTCTTTTCCAGGTATTTGAGGTCAGAATGAATAGGCAAATGATTATGAGCCTCTCAGTCTGGATTGGTACGAATGGCACCACTGATTTACTGAGACAGAGCCCCGTGTGAAGAGGTGAGGTGGAACAGTACCAGACATAACCTGAAATGACTTAACAAGCTACTGAAGTTTTTAAATGCATGTGTCATTTTTTTTTTTTAATTTAAATTTCCTCTGACATTTCATAGGCTTCATCACTCAACGTGAAGCCAAGATCCGTGTGAGTGTGTGCAGTAGGATTGTTTTTAAATTTTATTTTAAATACAGATGTCTGGAATAACTTTTTTGCACACACTGTAGGAGTGTAAAGGTTTCTAAGCAACATCATTTCATGCTGTTTGCATTAGAGAATGTAAAACAGGGTTCCTTTTTTTAAACGTCTCTGCAGTGCAGGCATAATTACAGGATCCCATTATGCAGCATTGTGTCTACAGTGAAGCCTGCCCTAATGGAATATTCTGCCTTGTGCTGAAGTCTTACCTGCTTTTTATCGAGACACTTAAGGACTTAATTAGTGTCATTATAGACTACCACCCCCTTCCTCAGCCCCGTGCATGAAGGGATAATGATCTGTCCAAGCCAGCGCGTTCACTTCCTCTGGTTAACAGCACCACGTGGAGAGAGTGCTTCGTAGCTCACTGCTATCTTGAAGTGGACCCGGAGGAGAGGCGGGGGGGAAATTAAAGCATTTGCTAGGAGCAATAAATATGTCCTGCGTTTACTTCGCCTGTCTTAGCCATTGAGCTGGGATGGCGTTTGTCCCGGGGCGATCCCTGTGGAGCTTCTCCGTCTAATGCCTCATCACATCTGCCCTGGCCGCCTTACCCGGCGGCCACGGCACAAAGCAGCGCCGGGCAGCCGCTGTGCTCAGTCCTGCAGGCGTGTGCCGCAGGGCACCAGTGCATGCTCTGTTCTTCATAAAGGTCCCCAGGAGACCGCAGGAGCCATGTGGACGCAGCGGGCCCAGGTCTCGCCTTCCCATGATGTCCGTGTGGATGTGCTGCAGCACCTTCTGCTTACCTGCATATACACATACATATACACATGCAGTTCCTGCCTGCCACCCGTGTTGGCACTGCACTGAAAGCAGACCTGTTCGACGGGTAGGAGTGACAGGAGGTGGTGGGCTTGAGGGCACACTGCTCCTGTGCTGAGGGAAGCTGGAGGTGGTCACACTTCTGCTACTGACTGTGGCTACAAAGCTCCTGTCAGCTGGATGGTCAGTTTTGATCCCTAATGCTTCGGTGGTAAACAACATTTGCACTGTGCTGCCCAGTGGAGTTTTATAAACATCTGGGGGCTTTTTGCATTTTATGAGATGAAGAGTGTTGGCTTTTGTACCTGAGACGGGGCCAAGGAAGTTTTTATTGCTGGTTAGGTAACTTCTCTGGCACGTTGTGTTAGGAGCTCTAAACATTATTAATGAGGTGTGTGTGTGCTACGGTGCATGTGTTGTATCTTGTAACGGCTGTTGCCGCTGCTCCCTGTGCGAGGATGTAGCTGTAACATTTTAACTGCAGGTGTACAACTCTGACCCCTTCATCTCCTGTGTCCCTCCTGTGCTGTCCCTTCTACCCTCCCTGCTTCAGGCTACTACTCCCCCAGCAAGTTTTCTCTGGAGTTTTACTAACATCTTGCAGGGAGGAAAATTTACCCGTAACCTCTGCTCTTTGTACTACTTTGTGTCGGGGGGAAGGGGCACTGTGAGAGCGGTCAGGGTGTTGGGAGCTGGTCTTGGGACATGGCATTCCTGAGCTGGTAGTTCAGCTGCATTGAGATGCTCCTTGAAGGCTTGTGACTCCATCTCCTGTGGCTTGTAAAGACAAGAAAGAAGGAGCTGTGATGCCGATGGATTTTCTCTGTTTCCCTTGACTCACTCGGAGTCCTGAACATCACCTGCTTGCTCCCTTACCTCAGCAAATTATGTCTGGCCTGGGCTGATGCAAGGCAGTCATTCATGCTGGTGAGCAACCTTCAAAGCCCTGAGCTGCTCTAGGGTCTCATCACCTCCTTTTCTGCTTTGCTTATCCGGGATGACTCCTGCGTTGTCTGCTCCTAGTAAGGACTGCTGCAGTGATGCAGTGCCTGTTATTTTTTCCAAGAGCCTTTTGGCTTCTCTGGCTCTTCAGGCCTCTGCCCTCAAGGAACTGTGTGTGATCCCTGCTCCGATAGTTGGAGACTCCTCCTCAGGCCTCCTGCCCTGCCACACACAGCAGAACTTGACACAGCATGTCTGGCACGGGAAGGCGCAGGCGGCCCTGGGCCCCCAGCACAAAGCCCATCCAGGCTGCAGCTGTCCTTCGTGCTTTCCACTGAGATGGCCAGAGGTCTTGGGCAGTGCTCATTCCGCTTTGCTCCGTAAACACTGCATATGGTGCCAGATGGGGCTTTATAGGATCACATCCTCTGCCCTATGCTCTGTGTATTTTAAACAAACCTGGGAGGGGTCTGGGCTGGATCCTTGTCTGTTCTTGAAGGAATTGATGCGGGATTCAGAGTCCTCATCCATCCATCTTCCATATGGAGATAAAAAGTTTTGGCTGAACACTGCTAAATGTGCCGTCATCTATCACAGCGGAGGCGGGATTGTGTAAAGGAAAAATAATCCACCATCGGGCTCAAAAGAAGAAGGGGGGAAAAAAAAAGAAAAAAGAAATAAGATTTCAAGTGAAACGCATTGCTTTTAAAAATCCAATTCACTCTTTGCCAAGTCATTGTTTGGTTTTAGACTTGTTTCACATGAAAGCAACCTTTAAAGGTTACTTTCATCCCTCCTTAATGAGCTATAGAAATGAGCCTGGTCTGCTACAGGGCAGAGGCCAGGGGATGGGACTGCGTGTGGAGCTGCTGCCTCCCCTTTGGAGCGGCTGTGTGAGCTGTACCACCAGTTCCCGGACTGCCAAATTCTGTAGCCAGCAGCTTTCAGCAAGAAAAATGAAAGAGGATCATTGATGTATATCTCTCCCCTTGCTGTGGTGGAAATTATATATATGCAGTGTGTGTGGGAGAGAGAATATATGTTGCTGCGTGTATTCTTCTGAAGCGTTCTGGATCGTGGGGTTTGCACCCTGGGGGCCAGGTTTTCCAAAACCCCTGCTATGCGTGGTGCTGAGCTCTTGGGATGTGTCCCAGTGAGAGCATTAACCGTCTGCAGAGCTGGCCCCCATGCTGCCCGCGTGAGCAAGCGGTCACTGTGCTCCCCCCCAGGGGAAGCGCCAGGCGCTGGAGCCCCGTGCTGCCCCTGCTTTCCTCTGCGCTGCCTGGATGCGTTTTGGTGACAGCGAGGGTGTCTGAGCACCTCTGTGGTGATGGATGGTCCCAGCCGTGAGCAGGAGAGTGTCCCCCTTGTTAAAAGGGCTCTGCTGTAGGGCAGCCTGAGGCAGAGGTGGGGACGGTGGGCGTGGGGCAAAGCTGCTTCGCAGTCCACGGGTGGGCTGTGGGGGGCACGAGTGGGGCTTCCTTCAGCGCCACGCAGCAACGCGGCTGCATGAGCTAATGGGCTAAACGAGGACTGGCACAGCTAGCAGCAGAGTTTCTAAACGAGACTCATCACCGCTCATCTGTGAGTTGAGCTCTTCCTCCTCCCGCTTAGCTGCAGGTCATACTTTCTGCCCAGGCATCGTGCAGGGGTGGCCCCAAAGTCCCCCAGCCCAGCTGGGAAACCTCCCAAACCGCAGCACAGCTCTTCCAGTCTGAAGGCTGCTGCATTTCCTCGCTCTGCCTCCAACTGCTCTGCTATTAAAACGTTTCTCTCATTTTTCTTTTGATGCACGTCATGTCGCTTGAAGCTTTTAGGGGAGACCTGCCTGACGCAGAAGGAGCAGCAGCAGGGGGTAAATGAGTGGTGCCATGCATAGAAAACCCAATGCACTTGTGCTTCGGTGTGGTGGCGTGCATGTGGTGTTCTGGGACATGCAGATAGGGGTGAGCCACCTCTGCACCAGGGTTGAAGGCAGCTACGAAGGGCTCAGTGCTGGATGAAGATGCTGTCTGTGCTCTAAGGGAAGGTGTTTTTCACATCCTCATGGGTCAGGATGCCAGCAGCAGTTTGCAGTTGGCTTGGAGCTCTGCCCCTGGCCCTTGCCACCCTCTGGAGAGGTTGTGCACCACTCTGGCTCCTCATGGAGCTGATGCTGAGGGACTGGGTGGCCTCCCCGAGCCCAGGCAGCGAGGCTGTGCAAGGTGGCAGTTATTGCTAAGTCTCCTGATCTCCAGCCCATGCTCCCACGGACACACAGTTGGTGTGGCTTGGGTGGCTTTTGAACATCATCAGGCAGCTGGAAGTGCTGCTTCTGCTTGTGGTCACAGCGTTCCCGGGAGGTGAGGGCCTGCTGGGTATTCAGGGAAGCAGAGAGGACATCGCCAGCTGCTCAATTCTTGCTCAACAGACTCCTCTGTCCCAAGAGGCGTGAGGTGATGAGGCAGCTGTATGTGTGGACGTGGTGTTGCGTCTCCTTTTCTGTACACGTGTTGCTGTCCCTCGGCATGCTCTGTGCTTGCTCTGCTTATATTCAAGCTGTGGGTTTTAAAAGCCCTCCCTGTGTTGCTCTTGCAGGAGCTGGAATTGGCTGTGGCTGCATGTGCTTTCTCTGCACCTTCTGGTGCCTCCTGTGTTGGGCAGAAGCAGGGGATGAAGGGTGTTTTGGTCCCTCTGTGTGTTGGCAAGCCAACTTTTTCTCCCACAGCAACACATGCGCTGTGACTGTGGGGTCTCCATGGAAGAGATTTGGGAAAATTAAGCCTTTCTCACACTTGATTGCCTGGCAGGTTATGTCCATGCTTTGTTAAAGGGAGAGTGCTTTGGACAGTATTTGCTTGGCCAGTGGGTTGCCCTGAGCCAGCGAGGACATGGGACAACTGGAGTAATCAGCCCAGTGGCAAAAGGGTAATTGCAGGAAGAGCAAACCATGGTCATGTTGCACTGAACTCCATCCCACATCAAGGACGGAAAGGGAGAAGAAAGAGGCTGGGGCTAATAAGGGTAGTTGATGGCAGAGCTGCTGTGGCCCATGGGTGGTCTCCGCTTCCCTGTACGTTTCCAGATGTGAGCTCGCAGAATCACAGGTCCCCTGATCCCATGAGCTGGTGTTGGGACAGGAGCTTCCCCATCAGTGCATCTGCCATGTTTTCTGGTGGCGTTTGTTGTCCTTCCCACAGGTGGATGAGTTTTGGTGGGACTGGGAAGAGTAAAATGTGGTGCAAGATACTAGAGCCTCTCAGCAGAGGGTTTTTGGTGTGGCTGGAGTGCCTGAACTGCTGGCCTCAGTGATGTCCTCCCACAGGCGTTTTTCCCGAATCCCCTTTCCTAGCAAAAATCAGCTCCATCCTCCTTATCGGAGCTGTTTGTATGAGAGGGGGTTGAGGGCTGTGCGGAGTTTTCTGTGTCTGCTGCTGTTGTGTGAAGGCTGATGGGTGCTTCCCCCCGCAGCAGGACCAGTCACCCAGGGATGCTCCGCACGAGCAGGATGAGGTGGCTTGGAGAGGGGCTGTCTACTGGGGAGCTGCCAGCGCAGAAGGCACGCCGGGGAAAATCCCTGTGAAGCAGAACTGAGGATGCTGCTGTTTTCTGTGGAAGTGTCAGAAGGCCACTGGAGGCAGTGGGCAATGGAGAACAACTTTCCTATGGGAAAGTAAAGACTTGTTCCATTTTTAACCCTTGCTAATTGAGTCCAGGGTGAAATGTGACCCCAGGTTACATAGTTGTAGTGCTTCCGCTGTGCGCTGGGCTCCAGGCCCTTTGGAGGGGGAAGGAGCAGTAGTTTGCTGGTTTTGGCCCAGCTCCATGAAGAAGCAAATTTTTTAGTGGCTGTAAATAAGGAAAAGCAAGAGGCAGGAAGTGGAAGTCTCCTTAACACACACCAGAGCTTACAGCCCTGTGCGTGGCCTTGGAGACGCCTGCCCTGGCCAGCGTGGGTAGCTCGGGCAGAAGAAAGCACAGGAGAGTGCCAGGGGAGTTGGGGGTCCCTGGTGGGGCCACGAGGCGGGAGCACGTCCACGCAGGAGCCTCTGTCCTGGGAAGTGTGTGAACTGGCCCTGGACCCCCGCGGCAGGAAGGAAGACAGCCCCGACAGGCAATCGTTTTTGGCAGGGCTCTCCCCTCCCCGCTCGGCGCAGGTATGATGAACTTTCCATGCTCGGCGCTCTGCAAGCGTTCATGGATGGAGTCATCTCGCAGAGGCAGGGAAGTAGCGCTAATCCTGTGTGATTAGTGGGAGATGGGCTGGATGCTGGTGCTGTTAGAAACCATCCCTGTGAATTTGCGAGCCCCGTGGGCATCCTCAGTGTCCAAGGCAGGGCTGGAAGTCAGACCCAGCACAGGCACCTTGTAGCAGCAGCCTGCATGGGAGACACGTTACCCTGGGCGACTGGGATCTCCTTCTGCTCCCTCTTCCCACTTAGTTCCAGGAGGCTTTGTAATCTGATGGTTATACTAAGACAACAGTGATAAACAATTTATTTGAGCCTTGTCATTAAAAATACATGGCTGTAGCCTAAAGGTGACTTGTGGGGTAACTTGTGCCTGCTGTTCTGTTTTGTTATGAAATCTGAAAGTTACTGGGCTTTTAAAGTACTGTTGCTTTTTTTCTCCACATTTACTTTTTGTCAGCCTTACAAATATTAAATATGCCATGTCAGGTTGGTTTTGTTGTGGTCTCTTAGGAAGAGCTGCCCGTTGAGAACTTCCTCTGCCTTGAGGATATCAACACATCATATCTCGCCCATAAGGAAAACGGACATGAGTGTAAAATGAGAACTTAGGGGGGAAAAAAAGCAAAGCGGAGAGTTGGCAACAGTCAGCAGTCACTCTGGACTTGCTCCCTCCTGGTGGCTCACGGGGTTCAGAGCAGCGTGGGCTGTGTGCAGGCTCGTCAGCTGCCTCTCAAACTGCCAAGGCTGCTCTGAGATGCAGTGCTTTCGAACTGCTGATCATCAAAACGATGGTGCCAAGAGGGCTGGAAGGGGACGAGCGAGCATGCTGCAGTGGGGTGGCTGGAGCGGTGCAGGGGCACCACTGGAGATGGAGAAGACAGGCTAGAAGAGAGCGTGGCATACGGTCCAGGGCACAGCGAGGACAAACAGTGGCTGGCAGTGGGGTGCAACGAGTGGCAGAAGCTCCACCACTTGCAGGCAAGTGCCTGGGAAGTGTCACATCACCGTGTGGTGATGCTGCCAGCGTAGGTCATGTCACAGTATGCAGAGCTTCCCTGAAAATGGGGAGCCGTCCCTTTTGTTCTTGAAGACAAAGGATGTCTCCCTGGATCTCTTTCAGAATGTAGTGCTTTGGTGTGGAACAAGAAATTCTCTGTTAACCCTACACCCCTCTTGGCCTGGTAAACAGGAGGTGCTGAGCAATCCACTCACCTCTTCCGCCTCTCGGAAATCCTGGGAAATAAATGTTTTGCTGCCAGTACAAAACAATTAGAAAAGGGGATTTGTGCTTTCTTGCTGGAAGTGCCTTTTCCTACCTCCTTGATTAATCTTGGATGCAGATGCTAGCTGTTAGTTGCGCAGTTCAGGATTTGCTGCATGTTGCCAGGACTTGACCGGTGTGTCTTGTAGCAACAAAAGCAGATGAAACATCTGGTCAGGGGGAGAAAAATATTCCTCGTGGAGCTTCCTGCCAGCTTGGCTGGGAGGGAGGAAGGGACAGGCGGGTGGAAAGGGTGCAAACAAGATAGTGTTCAGGGTGGAAAATTGTGATCTGGATTGTCCATAACAAACTTTGCTCTCCCGGAGGACCTCTGAGCCAGTGTGAACGGGACTTTTGCAATGACTGGAAAGTCCAAGCCTCTCAGTCCCCGAGGATGATGAGGGGCAGTTTGTGGAGAGGCACGGGTGGGTGGGAACGTCCTCCCCAAATTCTCTTGGGATGTGTTGATGAGGGCCATTGCTGTTATAGCTGATTGACTGCTGCTGAGCGGGGGAAAAAATGGTGATGTCAGATGAAAGCCATCAACCAGGCCGGGGGGATGGGGGCGTGCGACCCTGACACCGTGCCACGTTGAGGATATTAATTCTTAATTAACTGGTATTGCTGAAAGGCTGTATTGTTCCGCAGGGAGGGACAGATGATGATCCATGTCATCCTCGCTGCTCCAGCTGGCCGTCCCCTGGCCGTCACTGGGAACAGACCCCGTCGGTGCCGGCGCTGGTGGCGATGGCCCAGCACCTGCCGGCGGTGGCTCCTGGGTGGCCTTGCGGCCGTGGTAGCCTGATGCCAGGCAGACATGGAGCAGCCTGGGCATGGCTGAGCAACCCTGCTACCAGCCTGTGCCGGTTGAGCGTGTTTGCTTTGTCTCACTTTGGGCTGAGAAGAGCACGTTCAGGGCAATGTGAGGTGATGTGGTCTTTCAGGCAGCAATTGGGCACGGGGGAATCGAAAGGGACAGTCCTAGCATCCCACTGGGGAAAGGGGCGTTCCAGTAAATGAGGGAGTGGGATCCCTGGGGGCTAACGAAGCATTGTGGACACCAGTGGATGCGTTTCAGATGGGTCAGCAGGGACAGATATACTGGGGGGTGACAGGAGCCAGGGAGCTGGTGGGATAGTGGCGTGTTCAGGCTTGGGAAAGACTGCTGCAAAAGTGGAGTTCACTGTCTAGAAATTTGTTTTCCGTCTGTGCCTGCTGGAGCCCGGGACCACCCTTAGTGTCTCTGGACAGAAAGAGGTGGTTTCTGTAGGACCCTTTTCCTCTCTTCCCAGCAAGCAGCATGGCTGGTGTCACAGAGTGGTTGCAGTATCAGACAGTGTTCAGAGTTTGACAAGTCGTCTTGCAAAATGTGAAATAAGTTGCTGTTTGCAGAAAGGTTTTGTGGAGAAGGCACTTAGCCCAGAGGAGCAGGGCTGGTTTCGAGAGCAGTCAGCTTTGAGTGGCCAGCATGTACATCTTCATGTGCAAGGGTGGCAAAGTTAAGCTTTGCTCTGTAGACTTCAAAGGTAAACATTGTTTTAAGACAGGGGAAACCAAAACAAAATGGGGAGGTAAGGCCCTTGCCCATGACCACAAGCAAGTTGGTGTGGAGCTATAAGAAGGGCAACCTGGCAGAGGCAGCTTCAGCGCAGGTCCCTCAAGTGTCCTGCCTGGCTCAGACTGAGCTGCCAGTGTCTGAGGAGACGAACGAGCAGCAGAGTCGACTGCTGAAAATTTCCTTCCTGATGCTGGAAGGACAATTGGATCTTTCTCGGGATGAACCACGCTCCAGTGCTAAGCAGCTAATCCCGCTGACTGTGGCTGTCCCCTGATAAGCTATCCAGCCAGCTCTGATTAGTTTCCAGCAACTTCATTAGAAAAACGATGTTAGAAGCAATTGGAAGTCGATTATGTTTTATGTGATTAATGTTGTTAATTATTATTACTTTTGTTAGCTTGCCTAAACCACCAAGATTCTCCCATTAATACACGTTACTAATTTGTACCTACAGTGCACTGACTTCCACCAGTGGATTTCAGAGCATTTCCCCAAACTGTCCTCAATTTTGTATTTACTGTAGATTAACATTTTATTTAAAGATAATTATCTTGAGCTGTAAATTTCCATAGTGTCCTATAAACATCAAGCAAGCTTTGCAGTCTGGGTTATTTTTACAATGTGTCAGGCAAAGAAACACAGGATAACAGTTTGGGAATTCTGGAAGACATATGATTGAAAATGAAAACTGGCAGAAAAATGAGTTGGAATAGCATATCCCTCTCTGTGCAGGAGGTAAGTATTGCGCTGGGCGTGGATGGAGAAAAAAGAGGGTCAGAGACAATCTAAATTACTTGCCCACAGACACAGAGTGGTCTCTCATTCTTCTCCGTGCTCTGGGGTAAGATGGAGCTATCTTCCCCTCAGTACAAGAAGGACATTGAGTTACTGGAGCGTGTCCAGAGAAGGGCAACAAAGCTGGTGAAGGGCCTAGAGCGCAAGTCTTCTGAGGAGCGGCTGAGGGAACTGGGGCTCCTTAGTCTGGAGAAGAGAAGGCTGAGGGGGGACCTTATCCCTTTCTACAACTACCTGAAAGGAGGTTCTAGTGAGGCAGGTGTGGGTGTCTTCTCCCAAGTAACTAGCAATAGGACGAGAGGAAATGGCCTCAAGTTGCATCACATGAGGTTCATATTGGATATTGGGAAAAATTTCTTTACTGAGAGAGTGGTCAGACATTGGAACAGGCTGCCCAGGGAAGTGGTGGAGTCACCATCGCTGGAGGGGTTCAAAAAATGTGTAGATGTGGCACTTCAGGACATGGTTTAGCAGGCATGGTGGTGTTGGGTTGATGGTTGGACTTGATCTTAGAGGTCTTTTCCAACCTTAATGATTCTATGATTCATAGCTTAGGAACCAGTGTTTTAGCACAAACAGATTTCGCACAGATGCAAAACAGTTTAGGGATCATTAAGACTGTAGGCTGGATGTGGAAGAAAATCCTTTGATCAAAGCTTTTGTCAAGCTTCTTCCCCCCTCCCTTTTTCCCCTCCATGAGCAACTGCACAGGGGCAATCCAAGAGATCCCCTTGCTCTGTGCCGCACGCGGATGCCCTTGCAAGGGCCGGCTGGCAGGGCTCGGAGTGGAGCAGCTGGGCTCCCCAGAGCTGCTGGCTGGCAAATGAGCCTTTTTGTTGCCCCTTGGAACACGGCACTGCTGGGCGGGATGGTTTGAACCCAGCCTGCAAAAAGCCTGGTTTAAAAATGAATTGAGGGCTCCAGGCAGTCTCTGTAACTTCAGCATCTGTTCAGGCAAACTGTGTGTGCATAATTCAGCACATTTAGTTGTGTTAACAAAGGTCCTTGCCAGCAAATGGAGTGTTTGTTTGGAGATGGCATTGTAATCCCTGTATATCTGTGCAAGGATTATTTTCATTCCTAAAAAAATAACAAACCACAAAACTATGGAATTTATTGTATAGAAGCAACAGTAGGAGGTCAGGGGTTGTCTGAGCACAGCACTGGGGGCTCCGCTTGTTGTGTTTGGCTTTGAGAGAGATTCCCAGTGTGATTTTTGGGGCAGTAATTGATTCCCGTCTGTTTTAGCTTCCTCCTTTGGAGTAACAATGCATGTCTGTGCTGCGAGGTAGGCTGCTCAGTGGCCTGGTGCAGATCACACCGGGGGTTTGCCAGTGGTAGGGATGGCACAAGAGGGCCCCATCTTATCCAAAATGCTCTGGGGCACTGGAGGGTCAGTAATTTTTTTTTAAGCACAGTTGTATCACTGGGAATTTTGTTAATAAAGATATTGCTTCATTTTGTGCAGTTGAATTAGTCCTGTACAACTGAGAGCAGACTTACTGCGTCCTTTGCATCGCGACTGATTTACTGCGTGTCTTTGGTCAGGTCACTCGGCTTCCTGCTCTGCTGCAGTTCTCCACCTCAAATTGGCACAGTGCTAATTTATTTCTCGGTTTTAATTTTGAGTGCAACTTCAATGGAAATGTTAATTTACAGTGAGTACTTCACAGAGCATTATTTGGGAAAATGCTCTCAGGTTTTCCATATGGTTATCAGATAGTGAGGGTAAAAAACTCCAGCCCTCTACTAGATCTAAACTAACAAAGGCCATAACAATGGTTAGTGAGAATAAAAGTCTTTTGCAGTCAGTTAATAGTCCCTGTGACTATTTATGGGTAGCTTTCTGACCGTCATGTTAGAAGTATCATCAACTTTGTGACTAGTTACTGGGAGAAAGCCCCTGATGGGATGTGTTACCATGGCAGTTTCTCTGCCTGAGGGCTGTGCCCTCCAGCCCTCCCTGGCGCTGCTTGTGGGGCCAGGCATCAGTGTCACAAAAGTTGCAGTTGCAAAGTAAAAAAAGACAATTTTTTATTTATTTATGTCTTGTTTTTCTAAACGCCTTCCTGTTGAGGATGGGAAGCTGACGGGAAGCTCTTGCCATGGCCTTTGTAGAGTGTGCCTGGCACTGCAGGAACAAGAGTAGAACACACAGGCACTGAGCAAACACCTGGGCAGGTTTTCAGGCAGGGCTGTTGGCACCTGACCAGCACTTCAGACGCATCCCTGTGCTGTCCTTGCAGTTCTCCACTGCTTTGGAAAGCCGTACGCCTGGTGCATTGCTTAGGGGTCTCCCTCACGTTTACTTTGCTCTTTAGCAGTGGCAGAGAGATGCCTGCTCTGTTATGGGACTGCCCCTTTTCTGCCTCCTGCTTCCAGTGTGGGCTTGGATACATCGCTTATTCCCACTTTACCTTGGTTTCCCATCTCAAAAATGGGAATAAAGCAGTTGCCAGCTTTGTACACTTGAAATCAGAGATCAGCTCCATAGACACATCTTAGACAAGGAGAAGGTGTGGATGAAATGAAGTCTGTCCTCTCTTACCCTGCATCCAACTGGCTCCTCGTGAGTGGCCTGTCCAGAGTATGGAGCTGAGGTGGCCAGGTTTTTGGGAGGTGGTGTGGTGACAGCAAGGTGGGATGAGTGTTATGAACTGGTCAGAGTAGCTGGTTGTTTTGGAGAGGGCAGCCCAGCAGAATGACTCCTGGCTATGTTCTTACCACTGGTGACCAGCATGGGAACACAGGGCAAGTCAGCCTTGCCTTTTTTCTGAAGAAGAAAATGTTTGCTGGAAAGTGTTGTGTTGGGTGCAGATGTTTTGTGTCTCTCATCCATCGAGGTCAGTTGGAGTTCTGCCAACACAAGTGACGCGTGTATGGAAGAGTCCAAATTCCTCCCACAGACGAGTGCTGTGGGACTTGTCCATGCACTCTGAAAGACGGTAGCTTGGTTCTTATAGCATCGCAGCACAAATAGGACCCGAGGCTGGATTGGTGACATCGGTGCTAACTCAGGGCAAGAAGGTCTGGTGTAACACCGCTGGTCCTCATGCCAGGCTGGCCCAGGCTCCGTGGAAAGTTGGAGATGACTCATTTCCCCTGTGAATTTGTGAGCTCCTGTCTCTCCTCCCTTTGGACATCTTGCTGCTGGCACTGGTCTTCTGACCTGCCTGCACGATGCTCTTTGCTCGCTAGCTCTATTTATAGGGAATTTAATGAGATCAATTAAAGAAATGAAAACAAACTGAAGACGTCTGTCCGTGGAAAATCTGGAGTGAGGCAAGGTTATTGGTAGCAGTTGTTTAAAATCTTGACAGCTCTTTTTATAGACAGTCCCTGTTGCTGCGGGACAGCTGAGCTGGACCCCTGTGCCAGAGCAGCTGGTGGCAGCCCCTGCATGGGACCCTGCTCCTCGGCTGGGAGCATCGCGCCGGGCGGCTTCTGCCTCCCCTGCTCGTTATAAAGGGGAGAGGTGCTGATGAGAGAAGTGGACTTGAGGGAGGCCCTCTTCGTAAAGAACACGCTGGATAGAGACTGCTAATTAGCTCTTGTGATTTAATGTTTTCCTGTTTGCATCCAGCGTGTTTGGGGGATATGGTATTTATGGTCCTATGGGGAGGATGTGAGCTGGCATAGAGAGAGGAGATTTCTGTTCCTTCAGAGCTTTATGAACCTCTTTCCTCTTGAAAACTCCAGCTGTGGGGAGACCAGGAAATTGGAGATTTGTTTCTGACTGAATGAATTAGTGTCTGTCTCTCTATAATCTGTTTCTCCGTAAGTTTTGCTGCACCCTAAGTATTATTTTGGCTTGCTGCCTCACACCTCTGCCGTGTCAGCACTGGGAGAGCCTCCCGCTGCACTAAGAGGCCATCCCAAACAGTTGGCAGTCTCCAAGTCTGTCTGGGGTCTCTGGTGTGTTCAACCGTCCCATGGATTTCAAGAGGGTGGGAGCGAACATGCAGAAATCCTCTGGTCAGGGTCCCTCTAGGCTAGGGTCTCCTCTCCTGACCCCGTGGGCACCAGGGTCAGTGTGCTGAGCACCAAGGCTGTGCCAGCACTGCCTCCATGCTCCTGGCATCCCTGTGCCCTTCTGAAGTTACCTGGAAGCAAATGATTTCTTTTTAAAAGTTTGAGCTGCTTCTGCTCTGTATTGCCAACATGGTGATGCCATCCCTTGTCTGGTGTTATCTCTGGGGAGATTGTGATGTACAAAGCAATGGACTTAATTGTCTTTGTCTAGATGAAGTCTTAACCCCACTTATCCTTACTGTTCTTGTCACCTCTTTCTGATCTTTTCTGCTCCTGCTTCTGTGTTCATCAGCTCCTGCTGTGGCCACCTCTGCTCCAGTTGCCTCTTACTTCTCGGGTATTTCCTCTCTCCTCCACTTCACCCCCCAAAAATTTACCACACAGAGCAAACCATCTCCTCCAGCCGTATTGAAAACACAGGGGATATGTATGTGCATAGCTCCTGGGCTTCGCTTGATACTGTTTGACCAATTGAGAGCAAGAGGACGGAAAGTGCTGAACTGAGGGAGTTCAATGAGTGCTGTTAAAAAACGATGTGTCTAAAACCACAAACATGATCTCATGCAACACAGACATTGTGATCTGGGAACTACAAAGGGCTGAGTCTTTGTGTCCGGGCAAACAAAGGAACAGAAATAGCAACCCAGAAATATTAGTTCACTGTCAAAATGATCCTCAGTCCCTGGCCATATGATTTATATGGAGCAGAAACCAGGGCAGCTCTGCATTGCTGCCTTATGCAAGTGAAGAAGAGTGAAAGACCAGTGAAAATCCGTGTGCTAGGCTTAGGTCTGGATGCTTCTGTAGCATCAGAGAAAAAGCACTGCTGTGGCCTCTAAGTCACCAGAATGGCTTCTTCGTGCCTACTCTAGAAAATCAGCCTTGAGGTCATGCTGTGGCTGGAATACATGTGGTGCCACTGCCACGTCTAATTTGGGAATATCACTTGGAGGTTATCAAATAAGCAATACTTTGATCCTGCCTTGGCATTTGCACACCCAGCAGCATCCTGGGCACTTGCTCTGGGTGTCCTTCTTGCCAGCTGTCACCCATTACCATTTCTTTCCAGGAAAACCAGCCCAAGACCATCCATGGAAAAAGAGCTGTGAAGGAAAACCAGGATGAACTGGGTTCACAAAAGGCCCTCAGGGATAGGCAGCTGGCAGGGGGGGAAGGAAGCATGTTTCAGAGGCTGGTCAGCCTGATTTATTTTTCATTTAGACTGTCCCAGTCTACCCAATCCCTGTATACCCTCTGGTACACTGCTCTCCAGTAACTACCTTGGACCAGCCCTGTAATTGGCCCTGGGAAGCCAAGGACATCAAGGATGAGGAGCTGTTAAAAATATGAGGTTAAAATAAAAGGGAGAACTGGCATTATGCCTGTGGGATCAGCACCCGGCTCCACTCAGCTATCTTCCTTTTGTCTTGCTATTTTCTGTGGACTATATTTTTTTCTTCAGGATCCCTTTTTTCTTTAAAAAAATTTTATTTGGATGCCTGTGTCTGTGCAGATCAAACAACATACTTCCATCATTACAAGTCAGTGAGTCACAAGAGCCATAACAACTCTATCTTAAAAATAACCCCAAAGCCTAGTGCAATCGCTGTGCAGGCTGGGATGTGTTCTTGCATTCCCCAGGGAAAGCTGGAGGCAGACTGAGGAAGCGACCCAGGGAGAGACGGTCATGCTCATGAATAGGCTTTGACTTTTCATATCTGCTTTTTGTCCTCTTTGCAGCTCAGCTTTATGCTCTGATGTGAGCTCTCTGAAATGGATGTTTCCTTTCAACCCTCCTCCACCTCCATTCCTTTTGCCTTTGTCTCCTCTTCTTCCCCCATCTCTTTTTTTGGGGGCGGTGGGGGTGGTGGTGGTTTAGAAAGATCTCATCTGTTAATAAAACCGTGCCTGCTCCAACCACTTTCGCATTAGTGCGAAACAAATAATGTTTCAAATGCTCAGCTCTTTTCTCTCCTAGGCAATGGGATTGAGTGGAAGAGGAGAGGCAGGTTTATCTCCCGATGATGCTCTATTGACAACGAGTTTTGCATCAGGCTTGAACCTGGTCCATTGACAAATGTGCAAACTCCTAGCTTGGAGTACTTGGGGAAACGGAGCGCTGCCCTGCAGGACGTCGTTTTTGCTGACCTGGAATGGGGACACTGGAGTCTCTGCCTCAGGGCTCAGTGGCGGAGAGGCAGAGCATGGTGAGCAGCTGGGAGCTCATTCCACGTGCAGGGCTGGTGCAACCCGAGGGCACTCCGGGCAATAATAGAAACGCGGGCGCTGGTGGAGCTCGGTCTCAGGGTGACTCCCTTAAGCTCTTGTAACACTGTTTTCCCCATTTGTGAAATGAGGGATAATGTCTCTCCCTTGCTAAAAATTGCTCAGTTTCTTAGTTCTTCTGGATGTCAGGACACATGGCACCCTCAGATCTCCTAATAAAAGAGAGTCCAGGCCAGCGAGGCTAGCTTTTCCATACGTGTCCTTTCCTAAAGCAGGATGGTAAAGCACATTGCTGTTCATACCTGGACTGGGAACGGGTAACGGTGGTGTTGGAGAGAAATGGCAGCCTCTGTGGGCTAAGCAGGGGTCAGACCTGCACTGAGTGCCCCTCTGCTGTTGGTGGGCCACATTGTCCTGGGGTTTGTCTGGGACAGGGTTAACTTTCACAAGAAGCCAGGAAGGAGAGACAGCTGGATGGCTGACCCAAGCTGGCCAAAGAAATGGGGTATTCGGTACCATCGGATATCACGCTGGGTTCTGGCTGGGGGAGCTGGCCAGGGGGAAGTTAATCGCTGTTCAGGAGTGCACCAGACATTGGGCGGTGACAGAATTGCCCTGTGCATTCCCTTGTTTTGTATGTTCTTTTTATCAGTATTATAGTTGTTACTGTTCACTTCCTTTGCTGTTCTGTTAAGCTGTCTTTATCCTGAACCACAAGTTTTGCCTCTTTCTCCCAATTCTTCTCCCCACCCCAGCGGGGGGAGGGGTGATAGAGCGGCCGCATGGTCCTTTGTTGCCGGCCGGGCGCAAACCATGACACATGTGCCCTTTCACTTAGAGCCTGCTCTTGTCAGAGCTGACAGGGATTTGTCATCACTTAAATGGGGAGCTGGAGCACCCAGCTGAGCACCTGGGTCCCCTTTTTTCTACTTGTAACATCGCTGCAGTACAACCTGTCTTGAGAACTAAACCATCAATTTATATCCATGACTTGTTTTGAGCTGCTGATCCCTTGATATCCTTTTGTGACACTAGGAGTGACCCCACTAGGACAATGACCCTGTGGGGTGAAGTGGCACATACCAGCACCTGCCTATCTCAAGGGACACACACTGATGGCCTCAGCTTTATCTTCTTTCTCAGTGTCATCAGGTGAGGGTGGTGTTGGCAAGTGGCTATCCAAGAATAATCCAGCAATAATAAGCTCAAGCATGAGATGAGGGTCACTTAGAGATGCAGGAAAGCCCAGACACACTTAAGGAGAGACACAGACCTAATGGGTCACAAGTGAGGTATTCTTTCTTTCATTTTATTTTATTTTTTGGTGATATTCAGTATATGAAAAATGGGGAATGCAACTGCTCTTGCTCAGCCTCTACTTGGTTTTCCTGTTTGTTTCTGCTTTTTTACTGTTCAGGGCAGAAAAAGCGACTCTTCCAGATGCCTAGTTTCAAGTTACTGTCTCTTAATATCTCTGTGTCTTCTGCTGTATTTCCCGCAACTCTTCATGGTGACTCCCTAAAATCTCACTACACAGCCATACAACTGGTGGGTATTTCTTTCCCTCTGATAAGTGATGGGAAAAGCACTTCTTGGAAAGATGTGTTGTAGGTAGTTGGAGGGTGTTCATACCCTTGGATGCAGCTATATCTTTGAAGAAAAAATCCCAGACCCTCAGTCCAGAGCACCCTCAAAGCCTCTGGAAGATTTGATCTCCCTCCAGAAATCTCAACTCTTTTAATTCAAAGGAAAAATCTGGCTCCCTGAGGTCGGCTGGCGTATCTGCTCTGGCCATGGGCTTTCCACCAGCTCAAGTAGGTTGTGATCTTCACCTGCACTCTGTCTGCTCTCAGCTCTGGGCTTTGGCCCAGGAGAGCTATACATCATACTGAATTCTGTCATATTGTACTGGCTGCTTTTGGGAGGAATGAGACTGCTGAACTCATTTTGCCTCTGACCTGAGCAGATAGAAATGGAGGTCTCCAGATGGGCAGCCAAAGGGCTGTGCTAAGTACTGATGCTTCATCTCAGTGGGACCTGCCTTTTCTAGGCAAAACCTTAGATCCCTGAGGCGTGAGCTAGACCTTCGCTCCTTCCCCAGATGCTGTACAAGGCAATGAGCTCACCCGGTCTACATCCCAAGCGGAATTTCTTATCAGCTGCCCACTTCAGCCTGAGGGGTTGGTTGATACTGAGCTGGCGCTGGGGAATGCATGGTCGGAAGTCGCTAATTGTTTAATGTGCGATGTTATCACTGTTCTAGTAATAGCAGTGATGCAAAACTAAGTGAAATCTCCAGCTCTCCTTGCTATCACTTTCCCAGGAACTCCTAACCTCCTCAGTGCTGTGTTGTCCTTTCTATCGCTGTCTCACCAGGGAAGCTACTGCACTGACTCCAGCCTCTCACCTGCCTATGCGAGATCCGGACCCTTTCCTTCCTGAGATGTATCTTCCAAGTCTTATCCCTAACACTTAGAAAAGCAAATTGGCTCTATAAAATATGCACTGAAAAAGAAGAGCCACTTGCCCCCATGAAGAACAATGCTCCTCAACAAAATATTCTTCTTACTTGAAAAAAAATACTTGTTGAGAAACTGTGATTCTTGAAGTGGGTCTTGGCATGTTTCGTCCAGCTGGGTCATGATCCAGCAAGGGCTTTGGGCAGTTGTGCTTCTCAGATTAAATCTCCTAAGGATATAGGAGTTGGGCATTTTTCTGTCTTGCACGTGCAAGTGTTATGCATGTGATGTCTCTTAAGTTTCTCTGAGCAGCTATAAACTATTAGCAGCTGTGGCTAATTAATCTCAAGGGTTTACTGGTGAGATTGTCTAGCATGCATAAGAAGAATGAATACTTTTATTTTACTTGGCCATTTTTTATTGTTTACAATCTAGATCTGCCAGTTATTTAGTATGTGAACTTAGGCAAGTCATGTATCCCTTGCAACTGAATTTCTTCCACAGAATGCTAATCCTGGTAGCTCTTAATGGCTTTTGTGGACCACTTTGAAATTGTATGAGATGAAAAATATAAATAAGCTACTAACCAGCTTTGGTGTAATTCCATAAGTAGTGTATCTATTGATATGGATACTGGCTACAGATAGTATTGTTCTGTCTTGGAAGTGATATTATTGGGATGAGGTTTTAATCCAAAATTGTGATGACATCTGAGACTTTTTCAAAGGAATATCCTCTCTTGGATCATTCATTGGCCTTGGAGCTCTAGATATTGAAAGTCTGTTTGTGACATGAGTTTTATTTATTTCTTTAACTGGTGGTTAAATGTTGAGAGGAACTAGAATACTGTTCTCAAAAGTGTCTTAGGATCCTATATCCACCTTGAAAATAAATGGGGTTCAAATACCTAAGTTACTTAACTTATTTTGATTTTATTTTTTTGTGGGGGTACCATTTTAGCCAAGTTGTATGCTGTGTAGTAGCAGGAGAACGTACTGTGATCAGCCTCAGAGTCAGCCGCACTCCTTGTTCTACCTACATGTGCTAAATGTATAGAGATCATGTCTTTACCAGTGGGCGGCTGGCATTCTGGATAAGGACCTGCCTCTGAGTCAGCTCTAATGGATTTAATTCTCCTGCTCAAGTAATAGTGGTTTACACTTCTAAAGTGAAAAGCCCTTCTGGGTTGTGTTGCTCTAGATAAAGTATTACATGCTGTACAAACCCATAGTATGCTTCATAGACTGATTCAAAAACCGTGTTATGCTCTCAGCTTTTATGTGCTAAAGAACAGCCAGGACCTTGACAGCTTGCTAAATAGGAGTAGTGATTTGGAATTGTTATTTGCAGAGTGTATGTGTCTGGCTGAACAGCCCAAATTGTAGCCTCTGTGAGAGTAGTTGCAATTAATTACATATTGCTGCAAGATTCTGGCCTGGATTCCTGCCTCAGTCCCACATGGGAAACAAGCACAGAACTGACAGGGTGGTGCGCAGAAAAACAGAAAATTAAGAGGATGAAAAGCCTTGCTGGTGATGAGCTGGGCAGGCTGGAGGGAAAAGGAAGGAGGGAAGATTAGCATTTGCTAGCCATACCTGGCCTGAGAAAAGATGCTGGCACCTATTGTAGGGCATGGCTTAGGACATGACTGTGTGCGGTCGTGCCGTGGGACCAGGAGCTGTCAAGCAGGAAACAGTGGGATTAGAGCAGAAATGCACACTTATTTTCTTTTTCCTTACTTTGGGAGGCTGATCCTCTTTTAGCTGTGACATCTCTGTAATTCTCGTTACTGGAATAAGCCATGTAGAGTTTGACTGTCCTGGACAGTGGTCTGTCATTGTGGTTTCCTCTAGTACAGCTTTTACGCAGGTGCTGGAGCACCACACGCAATACAGAAAGGCAAAGCCATTTCTTTCAGTTTGAAGTACTACTCTAAGGAGCAAAAGCTCTGAGACTGCAGCCCAAGTAATGGAGTTATTAATTATGATGCTAATTTTTGGGGACAAGTAGTCTTTTGCCTGCTTGGAGCTGAATTTAGCCTGCACAGACTTCTTTCTGAGGGATGTTAATTTATCAAAGTACATGACTTGACTAGTAAACAGTTGCCAATCTGTAGGACTTCGCTGACCTACTGAAATCAATAGCAGTAGTCCTACCACCTCTCTGGGCAGAGGCTGTAAAGAAGCAGCACCAGGACCATTGCTCCTGGAGCAGGATATGAGGCAGACACTCCCAATGTTTCTGGAACATTGCAGCTACCTCTGGATAAGTTTAGTGTGTTTTTTTTTTTTTGGTGTGTGTGTGCTTTATTCACCATGTGCCTATTGCTTTTGCTTTTGGGCTTCTTCGCAATGATGTTTATCTGCCTGGTAAGTATGTCCATGTGAATGAGAAAAAACTGGGTTATGCTTTTAAGTATCTCAGTTAAGACTTTTTTGAAAAAAAAACATTTTCTCTGAATATTTTTCACTAACATGATAGTAACATCTAAGCCTGTTCTTAAAAGCTGATGTCTAAACAAGACTGTGCTTAACAGTTGACATGTAGATGTCTTTCTGAACACATGTGGCCTCAGATAATTCACAGCACCACTGAGACCTGTAAAGGTCTTGCTGTGAGCAGCAGCAAGACAGGTGAACTGTCTCAGGTCAGCAGGAGTTGGTGTTGGACCAGTCTTCCTGAGGCAGTATGAAGTCTGGTTCTTGAGGAATGTCTTAAAGTACATCCGGAAAGTTGGTTTGTATTTGGAAAAAAAAAAAAAGGCAGCTATTCATAGCATAGCCGTTTGAGAAACAGCATCTATTTGTTCAGTGTTAAGAATAAGAAGTTTCTTAATAGTGTGATGGAAAGACTGCAGGGAATTCTTCTTACAGCTGGAATCCTCTAATGGTTATTGCAAACCTCTCCTCTGTGGTGGATATGTGTTTGTCCTGGGAAATTGAATTAGAGCTTCTTACTCCTAGACAGCTCCAATGAGACTTGGGTAACCTCAAGTGAAACTCCACTGGGTAACTGCATGGTTGCCAGTGTGAAATGTCTCTGCTTTTGCTTGGTCCCAAAGGCCACCAAAAGCATCTTGTTGGCCTCTTGGCCAATACCCTTAATAAAATAACACAGGACAAGGGGTGGAAGTCTGGCTTGGATGCTGTCAGTATGAAATTTTCTCAGACATTCACTTGCACTGAAAAACCCAGAATCACAGAATGTAAGGGGTTGGAAGGGACCTCTGTGGGTCATCTAGTCCAATCCCCCCTGGCGAAGCAGGGTCTCCTACAGCAGGCTGCACAGGACCTTGTCCAGGTGGGTCTTGAATAACTGCAGAGAAGGAGACTCCACAACCTCCCTGGGCAGCCTGTGCCAGTGCTCCGTCACCCTCAGAGCGAAGAAGTTCTTCCTCATGTTCAGATAGAACTTCTTATGCTTCAGTTTGTGCCCGTTGCCCCTTGTCCTGTCACTGGGCACCACTGAGAAGAGTCTGGCCCCATCCTCCTGACACCCACCCTGCAGATATTTGTAAGCATTTCTAAGGTCCCCTCTCAGCCTTCTCTTCTTCAGGCTGAACAAGCGCAGCTCCCTCAGCCTCTCCTCCTAAGAGAGATGCTCCAGTCCCCTCATCATCCTCGTAGCCCTCCACTGGACTCTCTCCAGTAGCTCCTCATCTTTCTTGAACTGGGGAGCCCAGAAATGGACACAGTACTCCAGATGGGGCCTCACTAGGGCAGAGTAGAGGGGAAGGAGAACCTCCCTCGACCTGCTGGCCACACTCTTCTTGATGTACCCCAGGATCCCATTGGCGTTCTTGGCAGCCAGGGCACACTGCTTGCTCATGGTCAACCTGTCGTCCCCCAGGACACCCAGGTCCCTCTCCGCAGAGCTGCTCTGCAGCAGGTCTGCCCCAAGCCTGTGCTGGTGCATGGGATTGTTCCTCCCCAGGTGCAGGACCCTGAACTTGCCCTTGTTGAACTTCATCAGGTTCCTCTCTGCCCAGCTCTCCAGCCTGTCCAGGTCATGCTGAATGGCAGCATAGCCTGCCAGTGTATCTACCACACCTCCCAGTTTGGTGTCATCAGCAAACTTGCTGAGGGTACACTTTAACTCTTCATCCAGGTCATTGATGAAGAAGTTGAACAAGACTGGGCCCAGTACTGACCCCTGGGGGACACCACTAGTTACAGGCGTCCAACTAGACTCAGCGCCGCTGATGACAACCCTCTGAGCTCTGCCATTCAGCCAGTTCTCAATCCACCTCACCGACCACTCATCCAGCCTGAGCTTCCCTAGGAGGATGTCATGGGAGTCAGTGTCGAAAGCCTTGCTGAAATCAGCTGACATAGTATGGGGATGAATTCTCTGCTGCAGTGATGGTTTAAAGCTCGTTCACTCCAGAACTGCTGTGTGGTTCACAACTCGATTCTCTGTTCCTGCTTGCTGATGTGTGCTAAGCCCGTGTCGCCCAGTGAGCAGAGACTGGTCACAGAGGCTGGCAGTGCTTGCCTTAGATCCTGGCTTCTGTGGGTTTTTGTGAATTAGGAGAAGTTGGTTGTGGGGAAAAAAGATGCCTCCATTTCCACACTTGCAAAATGGAAGTTCCGTTTCTTGAAATCTCGTAGTACTTGCCCAAATGTTTTTTGGGTAAACAGAGGAGGGATCTCAAGGGATATGAATTATCTATCATCAGATCTTCAACTGGAGTTAATGAGATGGAGTATTAATAACTGCATTGGTGGGTCAAGCTACTCTAACTATGTACCTCTTTGCATAATTGATGATCCCACCAGTGCAGAGATCTGCTTGCCAGTGTCCTGGCTCGGGTTATGAATACTCAGTCGCCTGGCGCAGCTGTAATTAATCCCTCCGTGCCCATATGGCAGGCAGATGCCGCAGCTTTCCACTGGGGATTTGATCCCGTTCTTGCTCCTGGTGTTGGGTTTCCCTGCGGGAGGCTGGGATGTGAAGGCAGGAGTACTGCCTGCTCAGCCCCCAGGAAGGTGCTTCAGTGTCCGAGAGCTGGAACCAGAGCCAGGACCTGCTGCCAGGGTCTGAACCACTCCTTGGAGAGTGGGTGTGAGAGCACCGAGGGATTTCTCAGCTTCTGTGACAGAAGCAGCCCTCCAGCGATAAGCAACTGAGGAAGGTATCTGGGCATGTATGGCACAATGTCTCTCAGGAATGAAGCAAAGAGAGGGAGGTACAGCAGCTTACAAGGTAGGAATGCCAAATCTGCCCTAAAACTCTGTAATTAACATATCCAGCTGGTTGGCTCAGTGGTTATCTGTTGTGTTGGGTACGAGCAATCCATGTAAAAAGGTACAGAACAGTCAGATAACAATTACAAAAGCATGCTTAAAACACCTGGCATCTTTTCTCGTGGTAGCTGTAAGGTCTTGGTGTTCTGGACAAATTTTAGTGACTTTTTGAATCTGGAGTGAAAAACTGTATAGTTCCTCCTGCTTTTACAGCTTTGTCCATTTGTAGTTGGCCTGTGTGCTGCTAAAGCAGCTGGTGCCGTCTGCTCTGGTAGCAACTGCCTTGTGCTGAGGGGGTAAAACAATCCTCCCAGAGCACTGAAATCTTCTGTGATGAAAGGGGCGAGGCAGACTGTACAAGTCACTATTTATGTTCCAGATAGAACATGTTGCACCCGAAGCTGAGTAATCTGAACTAAATCCCTCCTGTTAGACTGATGCGCCTCAACTGCCTGGGTTCACATGAGCTGGTGATCTGGGACTCTGGATTTCAGGTTGTTTTTGTTCTAGAACCTCCTTTGTAAGCCTTAAAAAGGGCTCTCAGTCCTTGGGGAAAAACCTGCACTTTTCCCCACTGGTTGTGCTGGCAAGGTTGGAGCATGCGATTTTTGGCTTCTGCAGAAAGCCCGAGCTGCCTCTGCCTGCTCTCCTGCCCCGGCACTGCTTGGGGCTGCGGCTGCGCTGCAGGCTGTGGAAAGGTCTAGCTCTGAGAGGGATGCTTTGTGGAGCGGAGCCAGTTTCTTAAGCTGAGTCTTCTTCCTAGCAAATGAGGTGGTATTTTGTCAGACTGTGGCCTCTGGGCCCAGCTACTTGTTCTTCAGCTTCTCCAGCATGCTCTGGGCTCCTGCAAGGAAACTGCTGATGCTTAGATCTTGTCTTAGTAAGTACAGCTTAAAAAAAACAAACCAAGCCTAGTTTGTCTTTGCAATGTGCTAGTTACTGCATGCTTTATTTGGACCAAGAGATTTTTCCTGTAGTATGCCCTGGTGAGGTGAGATATTTGCATTTCTGAGCGGTTCAGGGCTCTCTGCTTTTGCCATGTATGACCCACAACGCATCCGAAGCCTGCAGGCGCCTGCTCTAACCATGCGTCTTGTTGTCACTTCGGAAGAGGGTACGTGCAGTTAGGGGTGCAGCCTCCCCATCCCTGGGGACAGAGCAGGGAGATGAATGCAGGAGGCCACTCGTGCCCCATTTCTTTGCTATGTTATCTCCAGGTTTCCTTTACTCCATCTGTACTTAGTTGAAGGCTGTTTGGAGATGTTTGGGAATGAATGGATTGCGCATGATTTCAGCAATACTCATATCCTTCCTTCCTAATATGCATCCTGCTGCAGAAGAGCCTCCTTGGCTTTCAGGTGATGAACACGGTACGAAATTTGAAGAGAACGCATCAGGGTCGTGGTTCACTGGTTAGGGCACTTAATCTCCATGGTTTACACTGAGTTTTGTGTGAAGACATACCAACTGTAAAAGTGACAAACAAGCATTAGTCCTGTGCCTTGTTGTGTGCTGTGTAAAAGGAGATAGACACGTGCAGTTTCTGAAATGCTCTGCCTTGCGGGCCATTAAAATGTGATTCATAAAGCAGCCAAGCTTCTTCCCCCCACTGTTCCTAGATCAAGAGAAACCATGTGCACTTCTGCTGCGATGGTGAGCATCTTCTTTCTGGCGCTCTTTTATAGGTCTGTCTGCAGAAGAGCATAAAAGAAATCCCTTTTAAATTTGGGATAGTAAGCTCTGTTTAAGAAAGCTCAAATTCCAAAGAAAAAAATGCTGCTTCCCTCAGTCTCTGAATCAGCAGCAAAAATGTGTCCTTCAAATTGTTAACAAACTCTTAGAATCATAGAATCATAAAATCATTCAGCTGGGAATAGACCTCTAAGATCATCAAGTCCAACCATCAACCCACCACCACCACGCCTGTTAAACCATGTCCTGAAGTGCCACATCTACACATTTTTTGAACACCTCCAGCGATGGTGACTCCACCACTTCCCTGGGCAGCCTGTTCCAATGCTTGACCACTCTCTCAGTAAAGAAATTTTTCCGAATACCCAATCTAAACCTCCTCTGATGCGACTTGAGGCCATTTCCTCTTGTCCTATTGCTAGTTACTTGGGAGAAGAGACCAACACCGGCCTCATTACAACCTCCTATCAGGTAGTTGTAGAGAGCAATAAGGTCTCCCCTCAGCCTCCTCCAGACTAAACAACCCCAGCTCCCTCAGCCACTCCTCATAAGACCTGTGCTCTAGACCCCTCACCAGCCTTGTTGCCCTTCTCTGGACACGCTCCAGCCCCTCAATGTCCTTCTTGTAGTGAGGGGCCCAAAACTGAACACGATACTTGAGGTGCAGCCTCACCAGTGCCAAGTACAGGGGCATGATCACCTCCGTATGGCTGGCCACACTATTCCTGATACAAGCCAGGATACCGTTGGCCTTCTTGGCCACCCTGGGCACACTGCTGGCTCATTTTCAGCTGGCTGTCGACCAGCACCCTAAGGTCCTTTTCTGCCGGGCACCTTTCCAACCACTTCTCCCCAAGCCTGTAGCGTTGCATGGGGTTGTTGTGACCCAAGTGCAAGACCTGGCACTTGGCCTTGTTGAAACTCATATAGTTGGCCTCAGCTCATCGATCCATTCTGTCCAGATCTCTCTTCAGAGCCTTCCTACCCTTGAGCAGATTGACACTTCCACCCAACTTGGTGTCTTCTGCAAACTTACTGAGGGACCACTCAATCCCCTCATCCAGATCATTGATAAAGATATTAAACAAGACCAGAACCAAAACTGAGCCCTGGGGAACACCACTCATGACCGGCCGCCAGCTGGATTTAACTCCATTCACCACCACTCTCTGCCAGTTTTTATCCAGCAAAGTGTATACCTAACCAAACCCATGAGCAGCTAGTTTCTCCAGGAGGATGCTGTGGGGAACAGTGTCAAAGGTAGATAACATCCACAGCCTTTCCCTCATCCACTACGTTGGTCACCTGGTTGTAGAAGGAAATCAGGTGGGTCAAGCAGGACCTGCCTTTCATGAACCCATGCTGGCTGGGCCTGGTGCCCTGGTTGTCCTTCCCATGCCCAGTGAGCACACTCAGGATGAATCGCTCCATAATCTTGCCCGACACCGAGGTCAGGCTGACAGGCCTGTAGTTCCCAGGACCCTCCTTTCAGGCCTTCTTGTAGATGGGTGTTACATTGATCACCCTCCAGTCATCTGGGACCTCCGCTGTTAGCCAGGACTGCTGATAGATGATGGCGAGTGGCTTGGCCAGCTCCTCCACCAGCTCCCTCAGTACTCTTGGGTGGATCCCATTCAGCCCCGTAGGCTTGTAAGTGTCCAGGTGGCACAGCAGGTCATTAACTGATTCCTCCTGAGTTATGGGAGGTTTATTCTGCTCTCCATCCCTGTCTGCCAGCACTGGGGGCCGAGTACCCTGGGAATAACCGGTCTGACGATTGCAGACTGAGGAAAAGAAGGCGTTAATTACCTCAGCGTTTTCCCCATCCTTGGTGGTGATGTTCCCTCCCCATCCAGTGAGGGAGGGAGATTCTCCTTGGCCCTCTTTTTATTATTAATGTATTTGTAAAACTATTTTCTGTTATCCCTTACAACTGTGGCCAGCCTGAGTTCTAGCTGGGCTTTTGCCTTTCCAATTTCCTCTCTGCATGATCTAACGAGACCCCTGTACTCCTCTTGAGTCGCCTGCCCTTTCTTTCATAAGCGGTAAGCCCTCCTTTTTTTCCTGAGTCCCAGCAAAAGCTCCCTGTTCAGCCAGGCCGGTCGTCTTCCCCGCCGGTTCGTGTTGCAGCGCATGGGGACAGCCTGCTCCTGTGCCTTGAAGACTTCCTCCCTGGAGAGTGTCCAGCCTTCCTGGACCCCTTTGCCCTTCAGGGCTTTCTCCCAAGGGACTCTCTCAACCAGCGTCCTGAACTGGCCAAAGTCTGCCCTCCGGAAGTCCATGGTGGTGGTTTTGCTGACCCCACCTTTTTACTTCACCAGGGATCGAAAACTGTTGCTCCAGTCTCCATATGCACGCAATTTGTGGGAATTTCCTTCTGTCTGCAAGACTGGTGACCTGTTCCAAAAGCTCTCTTGGCCTTGATTGCTTTCCAAGGGTAGCCTAGATATATCCGTTCTCTTTGAAAGCAAAAGTCCTTGTTTTAGGAGCCCCTGCCCAAGGATGTGTTTTCCAGAATTCATTCTTGCAGCTTTTCTGTAGAAGATGGTGGTTTCCACTGCAGCAGCGGTGGGGAGAAGACACGGAGACCGCAGAGGTGTTGGGCGTCATGTGCCAAAGGCTGGGATGAGGGCACAGCTCCCTCCACTGCAGAGAGTTCGTGGTGTGCATGTACACAGAGCTGGCACTCGGGTTTAGGACCACGTGCTTACTGACGCAGTTCTTCTACCGATGCAGCGATACGCTTGGAGGCAGGCCAGCTGTCTGCATTTTGCAGAGAGGTTCAAGGCACTCTTCTCGCTGCGTACCTCCCACAGCACGCCCAAAGCCTGCAGGCACCTGCTCCAACCATACGCCTCGTTGTTGCGCGTATGGGCTTAGGTAACGGCACAGCTTCTGTTCCTTTCAGGAAGAAACACGGAGATGAATACAGGAGGCCACGTGTGTCTAATGTATTCATTCTGTCATCTCCCTGGGTTCTGTTTATTCCCTTCTTGTTTTGTTGAAGGCTGTTTGGAGACACTTGGGAACAAATCAGTAAGAGCACAGTACATGCCATGCACTCGGTGATTAGCTTGGATGCAGGATAAACATAATATCTCCAACTAAATTTATTTCTTTTTGGTGAATTCGTTATCTGGTCGAGCCAGCAGTGGCTGAGCCCACTGAAATGCAATGTGCAATGATAGGGGGTAGGCTGTGAATTTAAAACATTTGCTTGCCCACCCAGGCATCACACTTTTTTGTTTCCTTCCAATTTTTTTTGTTCTTTTCTGTCCCCAGAATAGTAATCAGCTGGAGATCAGAGTTTTCTACCCACTGCTTTTCTCAGAGGAGTTGTGTTGGTAAAGTGGATGCTGCCTGTGATAACCCCTCCTCCAAAATATGGAGTATTTAAAACAGCCGAATTTGGAGTTTCTCATTGCTTTTGTTTCCCCTCCTAATCTTTATTCAGGAAAAAAGTTAGATGTGGGTGAGTCTCAAAGGGCATGTCCGGGAACCTCTGCCTCGGAGCTCTGCTCCTGCCGAGCCCAAGTGGCAGGAGCTGTGCCGAGCATCGGCTGTTTGGGCCTCAAGTCACACACTTGCTTCGATCGTTTCTTATTTCAGAGACTGGATCGCTCCCCCTCGATGGCGGAGGTGTTCGCAGCGTCTGGGCGCGTTGCAGGCACGCGCTGTGCTCTGCTCCTTCCGCACGAAGCAGACCTGCTGCTGGGACACACACCGGCCCTCGGCCAGCGGGATTGCTCAGCCAGCTGCCTTTACTGCCTCAGAACGCGGGTGATTTTGCTCCGTGATGCATGTGGGAATTCCCTCCCCACTTTTAAGATTTTTAGTTGTTTTTTTTTGTTCCACACACCCGCCCCCCTCGCCTTTATTGATAGTTTCTGACATTTTTCAGAGAAGCCAGTGTTAATACTGTGAGAAGAACTAAACCACCAACCAAAAAGCATGAGAAGAATCTCCAGGAATCAGAGACTTGTTTTCATTTAAGTTAGCAAATTTTGTAAAGAATGAGCAGGAAAACATGATCTTCCCTGTTGTCATTTCTTTATGAGAAACAGCCTGGGCCCTGTGAGCAGGGATGTGTATGGGTGGTGTGTATTTTCTGGGGAGGCTCAGCTCAGCACCAAGGAGCTGAGTTCCCTGGGTCCGAGGCAGATGGGACCCTGGGAGCCGGGCTGAGTCTCACTCTCATGGGCTACTGGTTCATCCCCTGCCCCACCATGCAAAACGTCTCCTGCAGTCCATGCACATCCTAATCTGCTATTCCAGAAACTAGGAGTGTTTCAGTTGTTTTCCCCTAATTTTGTTTCAGAAAGAGTGAAATCTCTACTAATCTGCCAACCACAACAAACATCAGAGTATTCTGTCGCCTGAGAGTCTATCCCTGTCAGCCCCTCTCTGGTCAGGGCTTATCTCTGAAGTTGGAGCCTGGCCCGAGGTTTGGATAACTTTGCATTTACAATTTAGAATACTATAATAAACAAGCAAATAAAAGCCTCTTTCCCAGACACACGCGTATGCATGTGCACATATACATGTGGAGCAATGCTTAATTCTTGCCGTCCACGGGCCTGGGGGCTGTTTATATACAGTGTTGCATGTTTATATATGGAGTTCATCTTCTCAAGTGAAGACAGATTAAGCAGCAGGGTGAATAGACCAGTTATGCGAACGATGGGATTTCCAACCTAGAAATACTGCCAAGACCAAGCCAGACAAATTGGTAGCACAGCAGTGTTTCTCATTAATGTACATGGAAAGTTGTGCCTTGCTGATAATGCACAACAGTATCCTGTTGGGAGGTTTGGGAACCCATCTGGGAGCAGCTATCAGAGCTGGGCTGAATCTTCTTGCTTTCCTCTGTGTTTTCTCCTCTGAGAACGTTGCAGGAGAAAAAAAGGTGCAACTCCCCTGCATCGACCTCCTGAAGTCTGTGGGAATATTAGTATGTGAGCAGTATGGTTTGCTGAACAGAAGAAAGATTATTATAGCCTCCCTTCCCTCCCCGCAGCCATTCCATGCTGCATGTGATTTACTGGGTAAGTGGTTGTGGTTCCCATCTTCCATCCCAGAACAAATTATTTCAAACTTGAAAATCAGATTACCTGCCGTAATTGTATGTGGTGGTTTTCTTTGCTGCTGCAAGTGTTGATGCTGGTACACAGATGTGCGGGTCGGATGCTTTTGTATTCTGCGTGGAGTGCTCTCTTGTTCTCCCTAGTCTCTGCACTTTTAGCACTTCACCTTCTCCCAGAGACAGCAGAAAAGAGCAACAGGCTTGTGGTGATGCTGGGCTGACCTGGGTCTCAGTTGCTGATTCTACTGGGAACTTCTGGGGAAACACTGGACAAAAGAAGAGAACTACGTCTCCATGTTCCCACTCCTAACCAATTTTTTTCTATGTTTTTCCCAAGATAAGAAGGGGGAAAAAGTACATTCCTGGTCCAAATACTTGTTTATAGCAGACTCTGGAGCAGAGGGTGTGTCTCCGATGTCTGGCACAAAAGGTTATGGTCACCATAAACCAAATAACAAGAGAGGCCGCTTGGTCTTACTGTTCAGGGACCAGTGTCAGAGTGGTAAAGAAAAATCCCAGGAATCCCTAGTGGGATGGACTGGGAGGTCACCTTGTATTTTCCCTTGGAAAGTCCTTTGCATCTTCAGATTGGTACTTGGACTTCAGACTTGCTCTCCCTTGCTGCATGTGATGTCCTCCTCCAGGATGCTATGGGTTTTGCCCTTAGTTAAAACACAGCTGCTATTTTTGGTAAATGTGCACATGTGCCTCTGCGTATTGGAGCTGTGGGGAAAAGCCCTGATAAGGCACACAATCGTACCGCAGCCGGTACGGCGGAGGGGATTTTGCTGCTGGCCAGACAGCGTGGCTGGTTCCAGCGGCATTTGCGTTGAGACCTTCTTGCCTTTCTTTGTGTTGGAGGAGGAAGCTGGCAAAGGGCTCACATTGTTCAGAGTTGGAGAACAACAGCTTCTGGCTTGGGTGGGACCTGGCTGGGGCTTTTGACTTGCTCCGTCATGATGGACTGATAGGAATAGTGCATTAGTCTGTCTTGGAGGATGATTAGAAACCAGCCAACCTCTCCTTTCTGGACTCAGGCTGTTTGAGCTATGAGTTAGGCATCTCTGCATCAACCGAGCAACCCTTCCTCTCACCTGGCTGAAAGCAACTTCCCGCTACCTGCAGACGTGGCACAATCGCAGTGTCTTATGAAGTGAGAATACCAAAAGTTTTTGCATATTTTGAGTCTTTTTCCATCCCATTAACAGCTTTCTCCCTGGCCATTAGGGACTGATCTATTCACAGATTGTCGTTAGGATCGATGTGGGTATGCTTCCTGGAGAACTAAAAAGCTGAAGCTGGCATTATTTTCTCCTTCCCTGACAGCATTTCCCGAGGGGCGTTCTGTTGCTTCAGGATATGAATAATATGGGTCAGCCTGTCCCAAAATCAGTCTGAGTGCCTTCTAGTAACTGTCACATCTACAGCTGCTACGTTGTGCCTGACTGCTGAAATGACAGGGAAGAGATATCTGTGATTCATGGAAGGGAATAAGAAAAGCAATTAAAGTTAAGAGCTTAAACACAGCATAGATACACCACAGAGATGACCAGGATGAGTAAATGTAGTTTTGACCCTGAAATGAGAATAATCTGTAGGGCAAGGTCTTTCCATGCAGGGTGGCTTGGATTCAGAACAGTGTCTGGAGATGTATGAGGTGCCCAGTTGCTGCAGATCTTCAGTGGTCCTGTTTCTACTGCACAGCAATGACTGTCCAATGTCCGTCCATCACTGCTTGCACAGAGTGGCCCAGGATGAGTCCAGGAGTGTTGTCCATCTAGTTGGAGTAAATCTGAGGCAATATTTATGTGCTAGTGACTGATTCTCAGCCATTTGGAGAGCTGTGCCTCACTGCCATCTCACTATCCCCTCTGTGGTTTTTTGTTTTGTGTTTTTCTTTTAAGCGCGCATATTCCTCTTCTCTCCCAGATCCTGTTGAGTTACTTCTGGCTCTCAGCAGCAGCTGCCTATGAGTCTCTGCACCAGTCTTTCTGGGTTCCCAGAGGGTTTGTTAGGTGCAGGTACAGTGTATGGCGCTCTGCTGCAACCTTACCTGGAAGCTCTGTGAAACAGGGTCACGTGAAGCTGGGAAGCAACAGGGAGGCTTGGGCAATGCAAGCTCCCTGAAAGGGGGAGACATGACTTACGCTGTGTGTAAAAACTTCGTGGTGCTCTGTGCAGGCAGAAGAATCGCCAACGGGTATCCTCCCCTATGGGGAAGACAGCAGCTACTTTACTAAGCAAACCCATTAGGGTATGAAAGCATACCATGACCAAAAGCTCTGTTCCTACTGAACGGTGTCTGGGTATTTGATGTTCTTTGACGTTGAAGTCTGGCTGGGCTAGCAGGTTTCACTCACAATAACGACCAAGAGTGCTTTCAGTAACATCAGTGCGACAGGAACGTGTTTTTAGGGTTATGCATCCACAAACGCTGGGCTGCATTGGCTGACGGAGAGTGAGCAGTGCTGACTGCCCTGTGCTTGAAGTGGGTTTGTAAAGCACTCCAACTTGGCAAGAAAGTCCTCCTAGCCGTTTAGTATTTTTTCCTTTAGAAGGCACAGTTCTTATCTTGTGAAAATACAGATATTTCTCCATGAAGACAGAATTTCCTTAGTTAAACATCCTGGCTCATCTGCTCCAAGAAACATCCTCCCTTCATTATTTGGGTTTATTTGTCAGATTTTTATAATTATTAAACAGAACATGAAACAGTGAAAACAACACTTTATGAGATTGGTTACACTTCTTTATAAAGATCTTAGTTCTGTGAAAGCACCCTTCTGGCTTGCCATCCTCTGTCAGGAGTTGCATAGCAACTACCTGCCCTCTTAGGTCCTGTCTTGAACTGAATATTTTTTGTGGAGAAGATGAACTTGACTTAAAAATAGATATTTTGCCCCTACTAAGTCATTTTTTACTGGAAAAATATGTGGTTGGAGTATGACTAAACATTTCACAAATTTGATCTGACAGTGGACATTTCTTGACACTTCTAAAATGCTTTGGTTTGGGACAGCTGGACTAAAACTAAGCGCTGGACTGAGTGATGTTCACCCCTCATCCAGAGGTTTGAGGACTTGCCCGTGGCATGGAGGACAATGCATTTTTGCAATGTACTCTTTTGCCCAAAGCATGTTCCCTTGCCCCCCAGAGTAAAAGCTGCTTTGACAGGGATCCCATGGGAGTGGATCCCGTGAAGGGTTCCACTTGGTGTGAAACATGAATGTGTTTGTATGGGACCATCTCCTAGGTGACCTCTTTAACCACTGGGTTGGGAGGTAGAAGAGAAACTTCTCCAAGCTGTTCTGGAGGAGTCTGATCCTTTGGAGTCTAACCCTTTGCTTGCCTTTGCCAAAGTTCCCTAAGTGTTTTGCTCAGGGACAAACAAAACATTGTATCTGAGCCAGATTAACAGTTCACATTTTTCAGTCCAGCAAGGAGGAGAAACTAAAATACTTTTGGGTCGCTCTGAAATTACACTGCTTAAAAATTGGTTCTCTCCCTGAGCCTATTTACAGGAGCCAGAGCAAAGCACTCGTGATTTGCACAGCCCTATTTTAAAATACATGGATAGAGTAGGAAAGACTGAGGGAAAAGAGGCCTCATGGTCTTAGAGTGCCTTGTAACCTGAGGAGACTTTGGAGACCTGTTAGATTTCCCTTTGGAGAGTCGCGGTTTCCACCTGGTGTAGGAGAGGTGGGGATGGAGGCTATCTTCTGAATATTGAGGGACACCAGTGGAAGGAGGCAGCAGAGACAGAAGGATTAAGTGGAGGCTGATGACAGCCAATGTGGGGGAGATGAAAACTTCTCACAGATGCTCATGGCAAAGGCTAGCACCTGATGTGAGTTATACCAGAGCAGTTTTTCTCAACTTTTTTTTAAAGTTTGGCTCTTCTGCCTTTGTGTGACCTCCTGAGTTATCACCTTGTGTCCTCCAGGGTGGGAAAGAAATAGCTGCAGCGATGGGCTGTGAGTGTAAATACCAGTCCCCTGCTCTGAAGGAGCTGAGTTGTGGCTGACAGCGAAGGCAGTTTGCACATCCCTGATTAGTGTGATCACTTGCAGCTTTCAAGCACAGCTGCTTCTCCTCCCAAACCCAGAGGAGCTGCGTGGTAGTTCTGCAGTGCTCCCTAGCTGATGCCCCAGCCCTGCCAGGAGGTGCATCACGCATGTGTGCCTCATCCCTGTTTCTCTGGATCCGCACTCATACTGAGGAGAAGAGAATGGGTGTTGAGAACCACAGTGGGGTAAAATGGGATGAACTCATCTTGCCACAGCACATCTAAAGTGCTTGACTTAATGAAGTTGACCATGAGCCAGCAGTGTGCCCTGGCTGCCAAGAAGGCCGATGGGATCCTGGGATGCATTAGGAGGAGTGTAGTCAGCAGGTCGAGGGAGGTTCTCCTTCCCCTCTACACTACCCTAGTGAGGCCCCATCTGGAGTACTGTGTCCAGTTCTGGGCTCTCCACTTCAAGAAAGATGAGGAGCTACTGGAGAGAGTCCAGCGAAGGGCTACGAGGATGATGAGGGGACTGGAGCATCTCTCTTATGAGGAAAGGCTGAGGGAGCTGGGCTTGTTCAGCCTGAAGAAGAGAAGGCTGAGAGGGGACCTTAGAAATGCTTATAAATATCTCAAGGGTGGGTGTCAAGAGGATGGGGCCAGACTCTTTTCAGTGGTGCCCAGCGACAGGACAAGGGGCAACGGGCACAAACTGAAGCAGAGGAAGTTCCATCCGAACACGAGGAAGAACTTCCCTCTGAGGGTGACAGAGCTCTGGAACAGAGCCCAGGGAGGTTGTGGATTCTCCTTCTCTGCAGATATTCAAGACCCGCCTGGACAAGGTCCTGTGCAGCCTGCTGTAGGTGACCCTGCTTCGGCAGGGCAGTTGGACTAGATGATCCACAGAGGTCTCTTCCAACCCCAACCATTCTGTGATTCTGTGAAGTTGTTGGGTGTCCCCATGCTTTACACATTTGTGATGAGACCAGGCAAAGTCCCTAGAGAGCAGCCCATGGTTTGTGGAGAAGACATTCCTGTCTCTGAGTTGTGTGAGCAGTAGTAGGGAGGGATATCATCCCTGACTGAGCACTGCATTGCTTCACTTGGCCATCTCTTCTTGCAAAATGTGGCGGGTGGTATTTGCTGAGGCTGTGCGAGACCCAGAGACTAGTTCAACCCAAGGTGGCTCCTCTGTGCCGCCTGTGGACAAAGCAGGGGGGTGAAACCTGTGCCTAAGTTCCTCTCAGGATCGTGTGGTTTTTACTCTCTCAGGACAGCTCAGCCATGACTCTTATTTTTGCCCATAAGCTTCTCTTCATCTCACTTTCTTCAAACTATATAAATTCCTGTTCATAACAGGACCTTCACATTGTTTGTGCAAATATGTTTATATCTAGTTCTATCTGTTTTCTCTTGTGAGATTTCTCTCTGAAATCCATTTGGTAAGTGAGTCTTTCATCCCCTAAGGCCCTGCAAATTTCTTGTGCAACCTCTGTCTTTGTGTTTTGCATTATGCCTTTTTTTTTTTCCAGGCTAAACAGATAACCTTGAGACCCAGTCTGATTTTCTTTCTCTGTTGGTCCTTTTACAAGATCACGGGACTCTGTGAAATATGTATTCTTTAGTGGTTATGAAGAAAAATAAAAATTCCAAGTATCCCTGAGGAGGGGAAATAAAGGCAGCAGCAGGGATTTGTTAACATTTAGGCAGAATCAGCCAAGAGACTGACACTGGCCAGATGGAAAGACCCACTTCCTGGCTGTAAAGATAACTCACTAAAGGAAACATTAGCTGTGGCTGCATTGGCGATGAGAAACACAACCACTGCCAAGAATTCACCCCAAGCCCGGTGGGAGCTGCCTCTTTGTCTTTCCTTTGTGCGAAGGGTTCAAGTCTACTTAATTGGGAACTGTGCCTTGCATTTCCTGAAGAGAAATGGTGGCTGCTAGGTAAGGCCCTCATGCGGACTCACAAGGGCTAGTTTCTTGCTGTGCAACAGGCTGTGGATGGCCACAGAGAAGAGGCGCGGGTCTACGTTTGCGCAAGGTGTAGGTGCCCAGCTCCCTGCTGGAAGTGCTGGTACAGGTCCCCAGAGTCCTGTGCTGCTCGCTGGCTGGCAGCTGCTGGCGGTGCCCAGGATGTTGGAGGCAAGAGCAGCGTGTCATGGAAACCTGCGCGCCAGATGTCTATGCAGGGTGCTGGAGCCTACTCATCCTGAGCAGCTTTTTGGTATCTTGGCTTGGTGATGCCCAAAAGTGCAGCAATGCTGGTGTCAGATTTTATAATCGTGTCTCTCTGCAGCAGGTATTTCAGAACTTCCCTTAGGAGGATGCTGCTTAGCCAAAGGGTGGGGTAGATGTGAACAAAGTGCAAAGTTGGTTGTTTTTTGGGGCTTTTTTTTAGGATTGGTTGGGGAGGGGGTGTCATACAACAGAGTTCTTTGCTTGTTTAACCCACTGGGAGCTTACTTCACAGTGGGAAGAGCTGAATTGGCTGTGCTAATGCTTCAGTTGCAGTCAGCAGGCAGAGGATCTGATGAGATTATATTTGCCTGTGTAGTTTTCTTTCCCCAAGGTATTCAATAGCCTTTTAAGCTACAAAATTAACTGAGCAAATTGAATACAAGGCCATAGATCAAGAATTATTGGCTTCTAATTTAATGTGGAGGTGAACACAAGATGCATTGCAGTGTGTATTTAACTCTCCAAATTTAGACCACCTCACTATGACATCCACGGCACATTGAGTCGCTTACTCACAATGACTGAATTCATCGCAGACCTGATGCTTGGTTCCAGGTAGTGGGTGTGCCTCAGACTGTAGGTGTTTCACAGCTTTTGCTTTGTTGCCATGGCACGGATAAATACTTTAATGCACTTGGTTTGGGGTGTTCGAGATTTTCCTGGATGTCAAATTGAACCTAATGAGTAGGACAAATCTAACCTAATATGTAGGATAAATTTAAGACCTTTTCTTTTTTTTTTTTTTTTTTTTTTTTTAAAGTTAAGTTGTGTTCTTTGGTCGACCTGGGAACCTCCGTTTATTAACTGGGCATGGCAGTTTTCTCTGACTAGTTACTAGAAGTTAAATCTTGAAAATATCCTCTATGTGGGATCTATTTTGGTTTGGATTTTTATAGCAGTTTATGAATTTTATTTTTTCTCTCTAACAGATCTGGATTCAAATACTTCTTGATCATCTTGGCTTTACAGGCAAAATGATGTAAACAGTGGCACTAAGCATGTAGCTTCTCTGGAAAAACTAAGAGCCTGTGTGAGTGTTCACAGGGAAGTGAGGATGGATATATTCTATTCTTAGGATGAGTTTTTTGGAGTAGTTTGCCTGTTTCTGAATGCTATGGAAGCAACACAAAGAAAAAACTTTCTGATGCCATCACATACCTGAGATGGGATTCTCAACCATCCTTCCCACCAATGTAGTGACTGCTCACCACAAAGCACTTCACACAAGCTTTGGCTTTTCCAGCCTCAGCTGAGGCTGTTGCTGTATCAGAAGCCCAGGGCTCTCTTCTTTTATCAACCCCTTTTAAAACTACTTCTTGATCGAGACTTCCTCTCCCTTTTGGGTCAGGTCACTCAAAATCTTCTGTCCCTTTCTCACAAACTGAAAGCAGTCCAGCGATTCTGCTTTTCTATTTATTAATTTTTCTATTGTCCTGTCAAAACTGGTTAGGATCTGGCATGTTATGAGTTCACTATGGTCTTCTGCCCCCCTTGTTAAGGGCATTATTTGTCATGCTGAGATCTGGAACGGGTCCATGTTGCACTTGCTGGTGCTTGGTCACCCTTTGTACCTCACAGGGCAGAGCTGATAGAGTCTGGCAGTGGGAAGAGCGGCTTTACCGTGGGCTGGGGATTTTTTTGCTACTTAAATAGTAGATTTTCTCTCCTCTGTGGTTTTTTTTTTTTTCCCATTTGGCATGCCAGGGAGATTGTGCAAGTTACTCATAAAGTTGATATCTCATAGGAAGGACCTGGACTCCCATCAGTTTCTAAATTGCAGAGGAAAATAGCATTTGTTTCTTGAAAAGGATACTTCTGCCTGACAGAAATAACTGTGCAATGTGGGTCAGTGCGACATGACTGGCAGTCCTCCTAGGAAGGAATAAACCAAAAAATGTTACAAGTGATCACTGAGGTGTTTTGTCCAAGTGCCAGGAAACAGGAACAGGAGAAAAGCGATGGCAGAGAATGCTTCAGATCAGAACTGAGAAAGAGAGGTGAGCTAATGCGGGGACATGAGTGAGAGGATGGATAGCTGTTTCCTGTTGGAGGTAAACTAGTGGGTAGATGGAGAGAGAGGACTGGTCAAAGTGACAGGCTGAGGACAACACTGTGGTGGTGGTGTGGTTGCACATCAATGGGGCCAGGGCTCGGTTTGGCTGGGTGGGAAGGGGAAGGCCATGGGGATGGACTGCTCCCAGAGGAACAGCACTGCTCTGCGGGGCTTTATGGGAGAGACGGAGACATACATGACAGATTTACAATGCAAAAGCTATACGCACTCAAGTGGCACGTAAAACTGAGGCTGTTCGGGGAGGAGAAAATGTCCAGCTTGCTAACAGAAGGCCAGTTCCAGAAGGTTTTGCAGCACCATTGTGGGGAGTTCACAGGGCAGGTGGGTGCTAGGACAGGCCGATGGAGCTGTTGAGGTTTAGTACTGGTTGTGTGTGAGTTGGCAAGAATGCTTGTTAATAAAAAGCAGAGATGTATCTATTAGATGAGGCTTCTCTGACAGCAGCAAAACATTTATTAACTCTCTTCAGCAACTTCAGCTGTGTTACATAGCTGACCTTCCACAAACAATCCATAGGCATCAAGCACCCTACAAAGAGCATGCAGATACCTTCAGGGGCGTTCATGCTTGGCTGCAGCCACAAGAAAGCCTTGCACTCTAGTTTGTTTATTGCTAGATTCCCAGTGGTGCTAGCCCTGGGATTTCAACATCAGGCTGGGATGCAAAGGTCCCTTCCCTTCCCAGGGCAGAGGCTCCTAGTGCTACCACCTCTGAGATGCCATGGTTACTGGGATATCTGGGAAGCATCTCTGAGGCTGTGGAGGAGTGCACACAGGCACACACATCTGTATGTCAGTGCTCCAAAGCTGTAACTCACAGGTCTGCCCATAAAATGTTTGTGTTTTCAGTGGGCTTCCTGGGGTTGTGCTGGGTTTGACGTCATCTGGAGAAGAAAGGTGAGGTGGGAGCTGGTCTGCATGATGCTGTTCTATGCCAGCGGGTCCATGTATTTTGCTGTGCCTATGATGTGTGTGAGGGGTGTGAGAGTGCTTGGACACACACTGCGAGAGGAAGGGCAGCAGGCTGAAAAGAGGGAGAAAATTGGAGGCTGGAGTTGGGGAGAGAGCAGAGGAAGCTGAGGAGGAGGAGGAGGTTCTGGCTGTGGTCCAGAGCCAGGGCTGACTGCAGCCTGGCCAGAAAACTCGTGCTCTGGGCACGCCCATGGCTCAATCTGTGGGCAGATCAATCTGCTATCATATCGCTTGTCCCTTGTCCACACCTGCTTCAGACAGTGGCTGCTCTCCCTCCACCACATGCAGTTCATGCCATTTGTCCTCATCTCTCCTTCTTCTGCCCCTTCAGCCCACTGGAGGCATGACACCAGGACTGCTTATCAGTAAGGAAGGGCTTGTGAGAGTTTCTTGTGGATATGCTCCTATGGCATTAAGATGAGCTTTCATGAGACAACCTGAAAGCCTTTCACCTGCCGCTTAAACAGAGGACCCTTAGCACTTCACACTTGCCTTCAAACATCTGCTCAGCAAAAGACAGGAGGTGGTTCCCTGACAGGAGGTGAAATGACAGTGTTTGCTGGAGCCTTTGAGCTGAGCAACCTTTGCTGGGGTTTGGAGTGGAGCATGTGCACAGCCCCACTGGCTCCCTGTTGCAGCAGATCCATTTTCCAAGAGTATCCGTCTCAAGCCAAGGGAGTTCCCCCAACTGCCTGGTCTTCACTGGCAGAGCTGCACTTGTGGCTTTCGGGGCTGGGTCTGAGTTTGTGCCAGCTGGCACTTTTCAGCTCCAAACTGTTATGATTTGCTCCAGATGGTGTGTGTGAGCTGCCGTGCCCCGAGTTAGCCAGTTGCTCAGCTCAGGATCTTGCTCGTGGCGTTTCATATGCAACCATTCTCAAAGTTGCCTGTGCTGTATGAGAGAAGGAGATGCTGGGCTTCTGTGTACTCCAAAAAGTCTGTGTTCCTGCCCACTTCAGATTTTAATCACTTCTGAAAGAACGCATCAAGGGCAGAATAAAAAAAGAGGTTATTGCCCCAAAGAGTTTGCCGCTGAAGTGGAAGCATTCAGCTGAATGGGTGGAGGCTGGAAAGATTAATGGCAAAGTGTCAGTGATCTCAAGTTCAGATTGGAGCGCCCTGTTTTTTGTTTAGACTAGGTTTCTCTGCTTTGCCTCATATATTTTCTTAATGCCTTCTGAAGGGCAAAAGGATATTTGTGAGGAGTGTTTGGAGGAAAGAGCTGGGAGAAATTGGAGCAGCAACATGCAATGCCAGGCAAGGGATTGAGATCCATGGCCTGGGATGCAAGGAGCTGGTGGAGGAGACCAGGGAAAGAAGCAGAAAGGTGAAAAACACTTTGAGGAAGGGAATTTTCTGCCTCTGGAGACTCCCTGTCTTGACTCTGCTTCTGCAGCCTCCAGTGTCTATGTGCTCTCTGTAATCTCTTCTGTCCATCTGCCACCTCCTCCTCCCCATCACTCTTGGAAGAACCACTGGGTCACTCTCAATATGAAGTTCCTCTTAGGAGCACTTAATAATATCTTAAGGTTAGAGGCTCTCATTGCAGCAGAGAAATAGTCCATCGGTAAATGCTTGGCTTGCAGTGAACTGTGGGATCTCACCAGGTCACCTGAGCCTGAGAAGATGACACGGGAGGTAGGTGATACACCACATACCATGTATGCAGAAAACTAGGATGAGCTGTCAGCAGGGAGGAGGACATGGGTGATCATTTGTTATTCAAACAGTCAAAAAGCCTTGCCTTCATGCCTGGATCTGAGGATAGTAAGTGCCTCTAGCAACAGTGCACATGCACGAACGCTCTTGGGTATTTCAGCTCTCCAGGCTTCCCATTCAGCCAAGGAAAATGGATGCATCAAGTACATAAAGTTTCTCAGGAATTAAAATTAGCCCTTTGGGTCTTACCAGTGCTGTCCTTTGCAAAGCTAACCACATACTAGTGGATATATTAGTGCTTTTGCTGGACTTGGAGAGATCGGCGCTTCCTCGCTGGGTCCCACAGTTTGTGGTTTCTTCGGCTTGTGCTTGTGCCGTGTGTCCCTCTGTGGAAGCAGCTGGGCAGTCCAGGTTTCAGGTGGGCTTGTGCAGGTCCTGCAGAAGAGCTCCCCTGGGGCGTGGGTGATGTGTTTCACTTTCTCTCATTTTGTTTATGTGCTGATAAGCTCAGTGTAAGCAGTGGATGAAGGCCCACGATCTATTTATGGTTTCAGCCAAGATCTTCCCATGCCTGAAAGGCAATCTGCCTGACTTAGCATTCCCAGGATGCTGCCAAGCACAGCAAAGCACAGAGGAAGTGCCTCCTGCCTGCGTAAACAGAAGGCCAGCAGAAAAGCAAGCCAGGCTAATGCTTTATGAGGCATTTCAGTGCTGAGGCTCTAGTTGTGTTTGGCCTAGAAGCAACGCTCCAGTCCCATAAATCAGTTGTTTTCCTCTTGTGGTGCAAGAGTTGTGATTGAACCCTACAGCATGCTGCGCGCTTTGTGTTGAAGGTGTCTGGGGAAAGAGTTGAGGCACTGACCCTTTATACACTGCCCTTCTTTGCAGTGTGTAAAGAAAGTCTGAAAATGTGCATGTGTTTTAAAGCTTTTCTCCTCTGTGTGCTTTTCCTGAGAACTGGGATGGTTGTACTCCTGATTCTCTGCACTCTGACAAGGAGAATGTCAGAAGTGAACCAGAATATTTTCATTGAAAAGGGCAAAGAAAAAGATTGATTATGAAATATCTGTAGACTGTGTGTCTTGAAATTGAGCAAGTGAGGAAAGCATCCCTTGCTCTCTTCCATCTTCCTACTGTGTTTGCATGTGTGTGTATGTTAAGAGTACTTTCTCCTCCTCGTTGATGAGTCTTCTGTTTTTCATCTCATCCCCATCGATTCTTTCTGGACCTCCAAGAAATTTTCTGGCAACACTGAGGAGATGAGACACAACAGCCAAAAGGAAGGTCCCCGACCTCTCCCTTTTGCTGGTATACTGCACAGGTAACATGGTGTTAGCGGCGTGATCAGGCTGCAACGTCTCTCCCCTCTGCAGCTTGTGTTTCAAGGATGTGAACTCACAGCCACACAGATCTGCAGACACACAAGGCTCTAAGGGGAAAATGCAGTGGGTGGATTTTTGAAAAGGGCTAGGATTAATCTGACAACCTCTGCAGCTATAGATAGAGACATGTCTGATAAAGCTGCTTGTTGTGGGGCGTAGGCAGAGGAGAAGGGATTTTCGTCCCCAAGCATATCATAAAAGATGCAGTAAAGGCTCTCATGTCCTGATGGTTGTGTTGAAGGACTCTCTCCCTTCAGTGAGGATCATGTGCTCATTAGTATATGCAAGTAACTGTATGTAAATGTACGTATGTACTGGGCTATACAGGCACAGCCAGAACTGTGATGAAGATGATACCTTGCATACTAGGAAGGGATTTCTTGCTCACCTCGTCATCTCATCTGTGTCAGAACAGACCAGCTTCTGAAGACCTGTTCATGCTTCATCTTATCTGCATTCAGACAGTGCATGCACTCCTGTGGCTGCACATCTGTTAGCTAGCTCACCTCTTGCGAGGCTTCCTCTCCTCCCCTCTGATCCTTGATTTTATGTTCTTTCTGGTCATCTTAGCCACCTCTGTCCCCTGTTGTAATTATTCTCCTTGTTGAAACATCGCACCTCAAGGGCTAAGTTTTTACACACTGTCCTTCATTTCTGTAGGTGCAACATGTAAAGGATGTGGGTTTTATGCCTGTGGTCTGCACCAACAGTTCAGGCATCTTGAGGGGTGTGTGTGTGGCCTGCAGTTAGTTAGATTTGAAAAGGAGGACAGGGTATTTTAAATAGCTTGATCTGAAATTGATACCACTGTCTCTTTGTGGCAGCAGGCTAAAATAATAACATTTCCAGGCAGGTGAGAAAAGCTGCCTGATGTGGAATTTGGGTGTGATCATGACTGACGCAGATTTTGGGGCTATTCCAAGGAGAAGACATGTATAACTAAATCATCTGGCAGCTCAGCAGCAGAGTGGCTTAGTGCCTGGGTAAAAGATTTCAAGCGGTGAGATCTCAAGAATAACAAAGCACCGGAAAGAATCTGTAGCAAGGAGATGCATCTGTGGAATACGTGTCAGGCTCCAAAAATCAGCCCCACCATGTAACCAAGCCCAGGGCTGAGAATGCTCTGAGCAGCTGGCCCAGTACGTGGCACATGCCCCAAAACAAGCTGTGCAAACCATCAATGCGCTTGCTGGTTCTGCCAGTACCCCCCAGCAGGAGGGACATGGTGGCCATGCAGTATGTTTGGAAGTCGCAGCATCCCTGTGAAAAGGGGGAGCATGCCCAGGAGGCATGCCCAGTTTTGCAAGCATGCTGTGGAGCCTGTGGTCTTCCCTGCTTTTACTCAAAAATTACTCAAAAACTCTTGCGGTGAATTGAGAGGCACCTGATTCAAATGGTTGATTGTCTTTTTCTGAACGGTTTTGTTTCCGCACTGGTAGTTTTCCAGTCAGGCGGCATAAGAATGTAAAGAGGAAATTACTGTCAAACAGCCCTTTCTAAATCGCTGTCAGTGAGTGGCAGGAGACGAGCCAAAGAGATCCTGTTCTTCTCATCCTCAGTCGAGTAACGCGCTGTCCTCATTCACGGAGAGCCCTTGTCTTTTTTAGCTGTGTGTAGGTTGAACCAAATAGTCAGTCATGTAAATGATTGATTAGCTTCACTGCAAACGATTGAAATGTGGCAAAGTGGCAGGAAAAGTAGCGTGCACTGCTTGAAATGGATGAATAATGAACGGGGAAATAGGAGTCTGTGAATTGTGGCTCCTGATTTTCAGCTGAAGTTCCAGGTCTCCATCAAGCTCTGGCCTGGCTTTGGAGCGCAGAGGGAGAGGAGAAGAGCACAGCCACGAAGCCTGCGTGCAGGCGGCATTAGTGATGCACTTGCCGTGCTGGCTGACTGATCACCTCTCCCCGCTGCACCTTTGCTGCATGTTTTCACGTGCACAGGTGCCGCAGCTGTGGATGTGAGCAGCTTTGCAGCTGGGACCACAGCCTGGATTAAACACCACAGCAGGAGGCTGTCGATGAGCAAAATGTGAGTGAATGAGGTTTCAGTCTTTCATCTTCTCTTCCACCAAGTTTTTGGTGTCATTTTCCTGGGGCTGATGGGCTCCCTTTCCTTTCTATCCCCCACAAAGGCTGCTCTTGCACCTCTCCATTTCTTTCTGTCAGTCCACTATTAGAAGCAAAATCATAGCCAGCCCGAATCCTTGGGCTGGCAAATGGCTGGGCTGCTGGCCTCCCATCCCAGCAGCAGGGACAGGACCACAACGAAGGATGGGATCTCAGGACTGAAGAGCACTGGCCCAGATCAAATGCCCTAATTTCCACTTTTGTCTGATGTCTGTTATTGGCAGATGCTGCTGAAAGATGTGGATCTTCCCACGGACCACACTAGGCTGGGAAATTAGGCAGAATTTAGGTCAGCTGAACCTGGGCCAAATTGTGCCTTGTCTAACTGTTTGTTTGATATGGCTCATCCTTTTGAGGACACATCTTCCTGCCTGACAACATGGCATCTGCTTCCTGGTGGGAGGAAGAGAGCAGGTGCTTCTTGGTCAGCAGATTTTCTCTGGCTGGGTGGAAGAACAATCTCTGTCCTGGCCCAGGGGCACAAAGGCACAAACTGGGAGCAGCAAGCCAAGAGGTGCATATGGGCACAAAGAGAAGTAGATGAGATGATGAATCAGCAGTGATCTCTGCCTATTCCCAAGTGACAATCTCGGAGACTCTTCTGCCATCAACTTTTTCAATGGTAATTATGCTTCAGAGTAATAATCCTCAGACATTTCCTCATGCTTTTGTTTGGGGTACATAAGCTGCTTTGTGAAGATGGGGATCATCATCTCCATCTGCAGGTGGTGAAACTGAGGCCTTCAGCTCTTAGACTTCAACTAGGTGACATTGATGCTGCCACAGACCACTGCTCCTAAAGAGAAAGTTCTTGTATGCTTGCCCAGGTCCATCCACAGCTCACCATTCTGGACTGGAAACAGTTAAATTGCAAAGCTTCTGAGGAGGAAAAATACATGCATGAGGTCTGAAAACCTCACTGGAAAAAGTTTGGTTTAATTTTAGCATACTGTGCTGCAGGCAGGTCCTGAGGTTATGGTCCAGGATTTCCAGGGATTAAGTTAAGTAGGGCACAAATTACCTGGGTCATGGAAGGTCACCTACTGCTGTACACTTGTTTCACAGCCCTCTGTGCTCTGCTACCATCAGAGCTGGTGCCCTGAGGCTGTGGGAGTGTAGGACACACTGCGTCAGCCCACCACCAGGACAGAAACCCATTTCCCCAAAATAGTTTGGAAAAGTGAAAAATAACTTTTTTTTTTTTTTTTAAATTGAGCTTCACTGGAACTGTGGAGGAAGAGTTTGGGAAGGGTGTTTGTTCTGGTCCTGGCTCTTGGTTTGAGCTTGTTGTATCCAGCCATGTCTGCTGAGAAGGCCAAGCTGTTTCAAGTACAATTTGCTGACTGGCACGCTAAAGTAAGTCCATGTATATTTGTTGATCACTGGATGCTGACAGCAACAAAGGGTTCACAAAGCTCTCCCGTTGAATGCAACTTCTTGCTGCTGCAGTGTTCATCACCACTCGGCAGAGAGGAGATGACACCCAGCCCTTCAGGTGGCTGCTCGGATGGAAGTGGCTTTGTGTCCAACTCTGGTTCTCAGTGACGACCTGCCTCATCTCAGAGCTCACCTCAAACAGAAGTTCGTTTGTGTCCCTCAGCTCTCACCCAGCCTTCAGCCCCTTCAGGAAGATGCTCTCAAAACACTGTGGCTCAATCAGTTAAATGCATTTTTGTGTTCTGCAGAGCCTGGATCTGACATGGGGCCAAAGACTCATGTTGTAGACTTTTGTCCACGTTGCAGTGAGTAGCTGTGCTGCTAGCAATATAGCAGCAGCAGGCAGCTCGTGGCATGCTGCCTGCATGAATATTTATTCAGTTTCTTGGCCAGATTTTGGACTGAGCTCCAACCAGCCACAGCTCCACTCTTATCAATACTCCGTCCAGTCAGTATAAAGCTAGCTCAGAGATGGCTCAATGAGCTGCAGTTATGCTACTGGTTGACTACTCTGCAGCCATTGCTGCGAGTGTGTGGTGTGCTGGCTTGGAAGGAGCTCCCTGAACACTTAAACAAATAGGGACATCGTTAGCACAGAGCAGCAGACAAGGAGGGGATGTTGGACAGGCCAGCCGGAGTATGTGAAGGCAAATGGAGTAGATGGGAGGGAAGGGGGGCCTGGAAGCTGGCTACGTTTGTCTGGACAGTGTCTGCAATTTTTTTTATTTTTTTTTTTTTCCTCCCAAAGTCTAGGTCATATTGGACATTACAAATTAAAGTGCCTTCTCTGGATTGTCAGTGCAGCCTTGGCTCCCACCCTGATCTCACAGGGCATTCCTGAGGAGAAAGCCTGTAAGGCAGCACTGTGTGCCTTCTCCCTGCTCCTCCCGCACCTTTGGTGAGGCTGAAGAGGAGGGGACTTGGGCTGAGTCCCGCTTGGGAAGAGGCTAAAGGGCTGTCACCCCTAAACCCAAGATACACAGTCGCTTGTGGTTCATCTGAGGAGACAAAGTGCTTTCACAGCCTTTCTTTCTCTGCGTCACCTTGGTTTCTGTCCTTTCTTTGGAGGCTTTCCTTGCCCTTGCAGCTCTGTCCTGCAGCAACATGTAATCTGAAGCCAGCCTGTGTCGTTCTGTGGTGGCTCCTGAGTGCTGTCAGGGACCTGGGCGAACAGTCCCCGCACGCTGGGGCAGGAGGGCTGGGGGCTCTGGAGCAACCCTCTGGGACCAGCAGCCCCTCCTGGGGCTGGACCAAGCGGGGGGGCCAGGCAGGGCTGCAGCCACCGTAGAGCTGGTACATGTTGGAGACAGCAGCCCCGCAGGAAGGGGGACTGTTTGTTTTCAAGACAAAAATAATCATGTGCCTTTCATGGGATGCGGAATGTTTTTCACTTCAGCTGCCTTGCAGAGGTGACACTGGGCTGTGTTAGCTTGACAGCTGTCAGTCATAGTGGTTTGATGTGCCAATTAGCAGGTTTCCTCACAGGTTTTGAGATCGGTTGAGGACTGTGTTTGCAAAAGCAATGCTGTTTAGTTGCCCCAAACTCAGCCTCCTCCTGTCCACACCAGAGTGGTGGGCAGCACCCCTGCTAACAGCCCCAGCAGCCTGAAATACTTGGGTGTATGCTTTTGCTCGGCCCCTCTTCTGCAGCTCACAAAGCCTGTCTGTGTCTCTCATTTTTTGTATGTATCATTTTCTCTTTTGCACTGTCTTTTGCACTTGTGGAGAGCACAATTCAGTGCTTTTCATAAGGGAAAAAAAATCACATTTCTGAGTTGCAATGTTTCTTGACACACCAATCAGCAAAACCTCTCCAGAACTGTGCAAAGCCTTGCTGTACTCTTGTCTGGGATGGATTTTAGCTCAACAAGAGAGCATTCCTCATAACTGAATTAAGCTTTAATGCTTAATTAGAAAAATTCTGTGTTTCCTTGGGGAGGAGTGAAACATACTGTAACTGAGGGCAGGCCAGACACGCTGTGCTTCATCAGCCTGGCATGGCATCCCCATGGAAATGCAGCACGGGAGAGCAGAGCTCTCTGGAGATGCAGGCTGTTTCTCGCCTTTTTTCGCCCTGTGTTCTCTAGGGCAGGACAGGAGACTGGGGAGCTCATGCTGAATTTGGGTGTCTGTGAGGTAGCGGCTGGATTGCAGTCAGACACCTTGCAGGCCATGAGATCTCCCTCCTTAGTTGTCCTGGTTTGAGCAAGAGGTATATTTTCATTTTAGAAAATAGATTTTATTCTTTCAGGCTCATGAGAAAACTCCTTACGCTAAGTGTGTGTAAAATAATTGAGGAATGAATAAAGAACAATAAAAATTAATTCCTTGGTTAACATACTTGCTGAGCAAACTAAATGCCAGTCACTATGGTACTTTCAGGTCCTTTCCACAAGTAGTAGCTGAGGCCAGCGTGTATAGTGTCCTTTTTTCCAAAAAAACACATGTCTTATAGGAATAATCATGCTGTAAACTTGTGCTGATTCATTTTCTTTTTCCTGAGTAACCAGCTCTGCTGTAACCTTCCAAGGATCTTCCAAACCCTCCAAAATGATGTCTTTGAGACTGAAAGTTGGTCTCAGCCTGTTGGCCCCAGCCCCATCGAGTGGGTTTGGTACTCCTCTCCTGCATTTCCCTCTGGACAGCTTTGGCCATGAGAAGTCTCTCTCTTGCCATTTCTATAGCCCAGAGCCAGTCCCAGAAATCCAACACTTGATCTTTGTCCAGAGTCGGCACCAGGGAAACTCTGTCTCTGCAATACTCCAGTCACAAGAGCTGAGTGTTGGGACAGTTACTACAGGACCTGAACACACTGGCTGCTAAAACAAACTATTGCTTTTCATCAGATTATGTGGTAGTGCTTTATAACACTCCCCGGCCAGGGGATTTCTTCTTACCTGGAAGTCCCAGGCAGCTCAACAACATACCTCTGTCTCAGCTGCCAGGCTGAAAGTGAGAGCTATCTCTTTGACCTCAGTCCAGACTAATTCCTGTTAAGCATCGGCCACTAGAGTTTGCCTTTAAAGCTCAAATCTTTGTTCAAGCCTGAAAATTAAATACTTTTCAAATGGAATGACACCCAAAGGCAGGGGCTCAAAGGTAGTGATCCCTGTCTTCCAGGGCAGGCGCATCCTTAAATTCTCTGAGTCCTGCTGAAGTTTTCTTTATCATGGGGTTTTACATAACTCGATGTCAGGTGGATGTTGAAATACAGTCAGAAAAGCAGATATTATCATCCCGGTAGGGAGCCTGGGGGAGGGATGTGAAATCCAGAGGTGGCAGGTGCTGAGCATTTCAGACGGTGACGACAGCAGCTCTGCTGGCTGCCACTCAGCTGGGGCATCGCAGGTCTTTCTGCTTTTCATTGTCACAGGCTGAAAATAGCTCCCGGATAACACGCTCCCAACACAAAGTGATGTGCGGGGCTGAGTACTGCGAGCCGGTGTAGAGAGCCGCGCGGAAGCCAGTGTAGGAGCAGACCAAACCGCCTATTCTGACTCCATTCCCAGAGTCTGATATTAGCTCACCTGCGGGTATGACAGCCCTCCTGGCAGGCAGCCACAAGGCCTTGTTTTTTTTCTTTCTCTCCCAGCTCATACACTTCCCTTATGGCAGTAACAGCCCAATTATCCAAGCTTTTCCTATCTTCTCTGCTCCTGTTGGCTTGTGCTGAAGCATTCTTGGGGAAAGATCAGTGTGCTTTAGCAGATGGACGAAGGCTGAAGAGCAAATTGTTTCAATGAACCTCCCCTTTATTTTGGGGACACCAAGTACTTCCTGAAGTGGTAAAACAGCATCCATAAATTCACAAGGCAGCAGGCTTGTCTCTAAGGAGATTCTGTCATTTTTTGGATGCCGTGGATACAGGCAATTAACTCACAACACAAACTTGGCCTTTTCCCAAGGGCATTTGTACTTGCCGCCTGTTCCAGAATATGCAGGGGATCCACAGATTGCATAAGTCAGTGGGCAAAAAGGACCAACTTCTCCAGTCCTTCTGGGCATTTTACTCCTCTGGATAAGATGCCAGGGACAATCAGGTTGTTTAGTGGTGTTGGGGACAACAAGTGGTGGTCCCATCTTGCTAGCTAGCAAGGTGGCCTTTTGAATGTAGTGATGTACGTGGTATGGCAAACATTGTATTGAGCGGGGAAAATAAAGGTGGAAAACTTGCTGCCTGCCCCAGCTGGCTGATGTGGCCATTTCCAGGAGCAGTTCCCTGCTCTTCCGAGCAGAGCTCCATGGTGAGCCTCATTTGGTACGGACTCAGGAGTGAGCAGAAGTGAGTCTTCTAGGGATGAGAACAAATAGAGGTTGCTTTCCATGGATGTGATCAGAATCTGGCTCATGTGATGGGGGTTTAAAACCTGGTTTAGTTTCCGTATTCTTGAACATTGCTAGTGGAGGTATTCCCTTTAGTAGATCCTGTAGGCTGCTGTATAGTAGGTGATTTTCTCTTTTTTAACTCTGTGGATGGGTGGGGGTCCATGGGCCACTGGCTGGCAGTACAAGGAGGTGGGCAGGCAGCAAGGAGGATAGGAAGCCTGATGCACCACTGTCACTTTAGCAGCTGTTTCTATAAAGGACGTTACTACACTGCTAAGAGGCAGCCTGGGAACCATCCTATCTGCTCCCAGCCCGAAGGACAGTCCAGACTCGCCTCCTCTTGGAAGTGGCAGTGTAATAAAATACTTCTGTGATAAATTAAGGTATGTCAAGACCCATAGAAAGGGAAATATTCCATTCCACTTTTCTGACTTGACCGTGGGCAGATGTCCAGCAAACACAGCACAGCTCGAAGAAGGGCAGTGCTGCAGATGTCAGCCAGTCCCTTGTAGCCCCGCGCTTTCGGCTGCCCGAGACAGGTCCTGCCTGGAGGCCCCAGGACATGCAGGTGTCTTGAAGGGATCAGGGTGTTTTTGGGGCATGCACAGACACCCACCACTCCTGCTAGTGTTAGCAGAGTCTAAGCAGCATGGTGGGAATTGGCATGTGGGCTAATTCTTGTGGTCTCTGACAGGGATGAAATCATCTGGACAACCCACTTGCCTTTTCTCACAGCCTTCTTATTGCTACCCTGCTTGTGGGAAGATTCTTCAGGTCAGGAAACTAAGGCTTGAGGACTTTTACTGGTCATACCCCGGCAGCACTACTCCTACTCCATTCCCATAGCTGAACACTTGAGCCATTTGCCTTGATTCCTGTGGGTGTGCAAGTATGGCTAGCAGGGGGGTAAAACCAATGAAAAGCTGCTTGCAATGCAGTGGCAATATGAATAGTGACGCACCAATGGCTTTTCTTTGCATGAAAGAAACTACATGTACGGGAAATTGTTAATTATCACTGCATGCATTTTTATTGCTAATGGTTTGGGTTGTTCTGAGTGGCAATAGGAACTGTCTGTGGGTGTGTGGGTGGATAACAGATACTTAGGAGATGTTATAATTTGTATTCCAGCTTTTGCTTGGCCAAGACTGTCATGGTTCTGCTCTGTCTGTCATTGGCTCCTGTAACAGTTAAGCAAGGCTGTCGTTTGTGCTGCGCTGGGTTTTATAAAGCAAGAAAGAGAACTCCCAAACTTTCCTAAGGAATTGGTCACCTGGTGACAGCTATAGGGATTGACATTGTGGAAGATGTTCGCTCATTTATAGAGCTGAAAAGCTGTATTTGTTTGGCCTTCTGTATATTTGCAGTATCAAATATATTAGCTGCAGGTTGTATTTGATCCCATCGTTCCTCCCCTCCCAAGCAGCACACCTGGGCACTTCAGTGGTGTGGGCAGTTTTCCCCCATGGCCCTGGTGCTGGGGAAGATGCTCTGCATTGTTTCTTTCACTCTGCACCCTCCTGCGCCTAGGAGCTGCCTTCAGCCCCTCCTGCCACAAATGCCTGCAGCCCATGTGATGGAGCAGCACCCCGCTGGACACAGCCCATCTATAACAGCCACCACGCAGCCCCGTGCTGCTGCCATGGCACACTGCAGCAAAACAGACACATGGTTCCTCTCTTCTCTCCTGTGTGTTTACAGAATGCATCAAGACAGAAAGGAGCTGCAGGAACACCCTGGAGATGTCCTCTGTGGGCTGGGTGTCGGGCCCCACTGTCAGTGGGGACTGCAGCTCACCGGGGCTTTGTGCCCCCACTGAAGGGATATCAATAAAGGAGCCTCGTGGGGAAGAAAAAGGGCTTTTCTGCCTGACACCCTCCCCTTTTGACTTCATTTGTAGGCATGGTTGCTTTGTGTATATGCACTTAAACAGCTGTCAGGGTGTGCTTCTGCATCACCGGGAGGAAAGGAAGAAGCTGTGGAGGGGGTGAAATGCAGCCCCCCACCCCAGCTCCATGTTGGGTTGCTACTGTTAAAACATGACTAATGCTAAAAATAATCCTGGTGTTGCTATAGAAACTTGCACTGTTGCTACGTGTGAACCTGGAGAGACTCGTAAGCGCCTCAGTACCTTGTTTTTCTCTTCCACTCAGCCACACTCGTTCCCAAGCAGGATGAGCCCAGGCACACCAGACCTCGCCTGCTCTTTTACACAGCCTTGCTGGCTCGCCACAGCTCTTTTTGTTGTGCTGGGCGATGGGATGGAAGGCCACCGTTTAACCTATTCTCTATATATCCACTTCTATTTCTTCCAGCTCCCTCGGCAAGAGTTTTCAAGTCCATGGCTGCCTGGTTTGTTGGCCGCCTCCTGCTCCTTCCTTAGGTCTGGCGAGGCTCTGGGCAGTGCACGCAGGGAGCAGGAGGAGCAGATCCTCTTCTTACAGAGCCTTGCTTGGCCTTCCTCAATGCACTGCCAGGTTTTACTTGCTTTCTTTCCATCTGTAGTGGAGGAAGAGAATCTGTTGTAAACTTCCTTCTGGTCTAGAGATGAAAAGGGCTTTTGTATCTGCTAACTTTTTAATGGTGGCCCAATCTGCCATCCCCATCTTCCTGTCACTCCTGGCTTTGGTAGCTAATTTGCAGGAAGCTGAAGTCTTCCAGCATTTTTAGAAGAAACCAACCAAGGGATCAGTTTACATTTTCCAGGCTGGAATGACAAATGCTGGAAACTTCCATTCAATTTGAAAAAGAAGCTGGGATTAACCTAGAGACTGAAAGATCACAGCCCCCAAAAGCCAGTCTGACTCCTATACAAATTTCCCTCCAAGGCAGGGTGAAGTTTTCCCCTCTGTCCTGCTACGGCTTTTTCTTAGCTTCATTTCTTAACATTCATTTCCTACCATGGCTGGGTATTTAGGAAACAACGATGACCTCTTGCCTCTGCTCCAGATTTACAGCTTGTCCCAAGCATGAGGTGGAGCAGAGCACAGACTGTGCCAGCTCTCGTGACCAAATTCACTGTCACGACAGTATCTCACAGCAGTGACTGAGGAATCACGCAGAGGAAAGCGGAGAGAAAAATTTTTGTTTCCCAGGAAAAACATGTCTTTTAAAATCCCTTTCAAGTCTGTTGGTTTGAAAGCCTCTTTCTTGCCCAGGGAATTTTAGACGACTTTTAGAATTTTTTTTACCTCAGACCTGAGGGTTTGTATCCCTCTAGCACTGATGCAAGTCGGGATCCGGAGGTGATTCACAGCAGCAGAGGATCACCAAGTTTGTCAGACATTTGGAGACCTTCAAGTCCTACCTCTGCTCAAAGCCAGGTCATCAGGAGCTGTGCTTGTGGGATACAAGCTGCCCCAGTCCAGGGAACAGAGGAACAAGTGTGATGAGAAATGGGATCCATGCTGCCAGAACGACTTTTTGGGCATAAATATATTTAATCAGGCCTTTAGATATCTCCAGATGGTAGTTGTGACCAGGGAATGGATATACCTTCACATACAAGGTTTCTTACACCACCAGGTACAGGTTAACATCTTCCATTTAACAATGCTGCACTGGATTAGATGAAGCGTGGAGCCAGTGCACCTTCCTTTGGTTTTGTAAATATTTATCTGAGTCTTTCCATTCTCTGAAACACCATATTTGTCTTTGTGATGCATGAGAAATCTCGCTGAGCTGGGCACTGTCATCTGGAGCATTAGCTGGGTGATGGAAGGGAGAGAGCTTCCCCCAGCTCTGGCCAAGGCAAGGACCCTGCTCTGAAAGCACTTGTGACTTGTTTACATCCGTAGCCCATTTCTCTATAAACAAGGCTTTTGAGCCTGGCCCACATGGCGTCATACTAGGAAAACCATTTCAGATATCGCCCTTCCGCTGCTGGAGAGACAAAAAGTCTTGGGAGGACTGACTTTTCTGAATTGTTTTTCTGCAGAGCAGCTCCTCTACCAATACCCAGACTTGCAAGGGTGCCAGAGAAGGGTTAAGAATAGAAATAGAGATGAGGCAAGCTTGTGGGAACTTCCCCTTCCATCGAGACACAGGAACATGTGTTATTCTCTGCCCCTTTGGCAAACATGGGCAACATGACTCTCCCCACCTACGCACGCTTGCCAGCTGGTCGTCTTGCTGTCTTTCAGCATCAAGCTGGTCAAACCTGCCCCACAGCCGCTCCACCAAATCCTTCTCCTGGCTTGGTGCCACTTCATTCCCTGCCTTTTGGTAGGGGAGAGGGTCATTCCTTCCACAGGGAAAGATGCCACGAGCTTGAGTGCAAAAGGCTGCACGGTGAGGAACAGGTTGTGTCCCATCCCGTCTCTGCGTTAGATGGGTTGTACACAGCACTCTTTTGTTTAAAACCTGGCAACTCAGCATTGCTTGCAATCAGAGGAGCTTTGCTGTTGAACCATCAAATAGTTTGGTTAAATATCAAACTGTGATTCGGCTTGTCCAAACATCGTTGAAGCTGGATGGAGTCTCATTTAGGATGTGACTTGATGAACTAGAATCCAAAGATCTAACATGTTTTGTGGTTTTTAATGTGGCTATTGGGCTTGACCCTCCTTCTTTTGAAGTCAGTGAAAATAGGATCCAGCCCTTTTGCCATGTTCAGGGCAAGCAGATTTGGATAAAGTACGAGCCCCAGCCCCAACCTATGAATCAGCCTTGACCCGAATCTCTTGAGGAGAAGTCTGAATCAAAAATAAAAAAAAACTAGGTTGACTTTTCTTGAAGTTGTTTCCATTTTCATAACCATCTGATGTCAAGTTCCTGACAGACACTGTCCTGTGGGAATTCCAGTCTGACTGGAAGTAGGAGCTAAATCACAAGGAATTTGTTCACAAGATTTATAGCCAGTGGTACAGATGACAAGGATTTCATAGCAGTAATATCTAACACTTACATGCCTAGCAATTTGAGTATGCATAATAATTAACACACAAATATAAGTAGGTTAGGGACTGAACAGCCAAGCATGAACCTGAACTCGTTTCCTTGAGTGAAGATATGATACACGACTTCTAACTTAGTCTTTTAATAACTGGGACATTTTCATCTGGATGGAGTATTGGGAACTGGAGTTGTAACTTGAGCTCTCCCTATTTCTTCTGCCGATTGCTGGAGGAAACCCAAAAGGTACAGAGATGGATTTCCTTCAAAGGACTTTGGATGATTGGACAGTCTGAATGTCCTAAATGTAGGATGGAAAACTCCATGAGAACCTGCTCTCTTGTGGTATCCCAGTGTTTGGTGTCATCGTCCCATGTAAGTACAAATAAGCCCTTCCAGAAGTCTTGATTTAAATTCACTTCCAAAAGTGGCCCCATGCTGGCATTTCTGCTGGGACAACTTGTACTGTGTTTCTGGCAAAACTTTCCCAGTTTTAGTACTTACCAGTTTCACTGATCAGTAATCCTGGACTCCTCAAATCTGTTGGACTGCATTGCAACACAGGTAATTAACTTGGCAAGGAGGACATCACTAATGTGTCATTCCAGTGTAGAGTTTCAAAGAGAGGAAGGAGTGTTTTGATCTGAAGGAACAGGCTTGGCTTTCCTGCAGAACTTCATGTGCTCTCTGTATTTCATGTAGATAATATATATGTATGCTCTCTTTGCCTCAATTTTCCGTTTGTAGTTTGGATGTACTAATGCATTGCTTCTATCATACTTCATCATACTTCATCAATCTTCTTTAATTAGCTGGTAAGATCATCAGGGTAAGAACATTTAGCACAGAAGGCAGCTCCAGTACATTTAATGAGTAATAACAAATGCAGTTTCCCTTTTTTTTTTTTTTTTGCATCCTCTCTTACAAAAGAATGTGCTATTAGCTTCTTCAGCAATCCGCCCTACCCACTGCGCCAGGGACGGGGGTCCCGAATGGGCTTAGCCACTGCAGCCTGCATCGCAGCCTCTGGATAGACTCTCTGGCAGTATGGGAGTACTTGTGTGGGCTAACATCCCTTCTCTGTGGGCATGAAAAGGGGATGTTCTCACTGGTGCATGCATTCAAACTTTGACCTGTGGTGTTTCCGGATTTTATGTGCTGTTATCCTGCCTGCATCCTACTGTGTGGAAACAGAGAGGTGCTCTTGTGTACTGTAGGCAGCTTGATGTAATGGTTACAAGTCAAGGCTGGGATATCTTGGCTGGGTTATCTCAGGTGGATCTCTTGTGTCTCCTGGCATTGGGTTGTTTGTTTTGCTTGGGCTGCCCTATTTCTCTGTGTACCACTTATCAGACAGAGAAAGGGGCTCAGGGATGCTCAGCTTCTCTTGCAGAATGCTCTGAGATCAATGAAAGAAAGCTGTCATGTCTTAGGAAGTAGTTGCATTAAAGTAGTAATTCACGGTGTTTAAACAGGATCTGATGACAGATGGGATTCAATGCAAAGCAGCTTGTTACGAGGTTTTAATAACTATGACAGACCTGGGGAAAGTGGTGTGAGGTGTGTTAGCGATCCAGAGCAGGCAGAAGCACATGATGCTGCACGACAGCTGATAGCATTGCCCAGGAGGGAGATAAGATTGTTTTGTGAGAAATTGTGTGAGTGTTTTGGGGAGAAGGGAAGAGAAAAAAAAACAACAAAAAAACAGAGAACTTGACATACCCACTGTTCTGTCATCTAACAGAGCTACTCCTGACAGCACACGTTAGTGCCAGATGATGTGGCCACTAAATACAGGGGGACAGTATGTCAGTGCTGTTGTCAGGCTGGGAAGTAAGGGAACAAAAGACTCTCCTTCCTGCTAGGCCTGGGGGTCACAGGATTTGCAGGTTGAAAACCAATGAGGTTGTCATCTCTCTCATGTGCCTTCCCTAGTCCTCACACTTTCTCAAGGCATCTCCCTGGGGGCAAGGAGGAGATGTCCCTCGGAGCTGAACACCTGGCTTTGTGCTCCGTGGAGAGCAGAGGCAGGGCCATGCGCTTGCGAAGACGCTGCCGTCCAGTACAGAGGCATGTGGGGATGCACCCGCCTGGTTTTGCTGAGGGGTGGAGGTGTTGGCTTGCCTGTTTGGAGGGATCCCCTCTCAGCTCCACGACTTCTGCTGTCAGTGAGGGAGGCATCGCAGCAGCCCATATAGACGATAGGATCTATCTGTGTCTGCAGCAGTCACACCTGGGTGATAAATGCAGAGAAAGAAAGGCCATACACAAAGCTTAGAGATGGGCGAGGGAGGAAAAAGAGCCCTCTGCTTGTGGTGGAAAGGAGTTGGGTGGGATAGGGTTGCGTTGAAGAAGAAAGAACCAGCGTTTCTGAAGGGCAGAGCTGATAAATGTCTCAGGTGGTTGCAAGGCTCCTTTCTCTGCTCCTCTGCCTGTCCTTGCTGTTGACAGTAGCACTCTGATAAGGCTGCAGAAATGCATCATTGTCTCCCTAAATCTCATGTTGATAAACTATATGTCATCAATAGCCCTTGTTTGGACCCAGTGCCATTAATAACTGTGGAAGAACTTGATATAGTCTTCCACTGGGCTTGTGAATAACACAGTTTTGTCTCTATCACAGCGGTTTGGACTTTCAGCAGCTGGGGTTTGCAATGGCCAGTAAAACAGCAGGCCCATTCCTGAAAACAAGTCTGCAACTGGGTGTTCAATGTTTTGGCGTTTTGCAGATGTCTCAGGATGCAGCCTGGTGGCTACGCTGCCCCAGTCCTGAAACATGTCTGTGCTCTGAGCTAGTGACATCCCAAAGCCATGTGAGGCATGGCTGCTTCAGCTGGTTTGCAGGGGGCTCACAGGTTGCTCCTAAGGTACAGAGTAGAAGACAGCTGCCTCAGCTTTTAACGTGAAATTGAGTTTCACCTAAGCAACAGATCCCATTTTGTAGAGCGCATCCTTTATCCAGGAACACCCAAGATGGAGCCCGTGGTTCCCCTGAGCTCCTCTTGTGTGCCAAGAGAAGAGGCGGCTCTTCAGCTGAGGTCCCAGATGCATTCTGCTTCTTCAGAAAATAGGATTTAGTTAAATGTTAATCTGGATCTACCCAACTTTAGCAAGTCTGTAGTCCCGAGTGCTGTGGAGCTTCAATGGCTGAGCACAGCAGGAAGTGAATTGGCTCTAAGCCTTAAAGGCTGCAGGGATCTGTCCTTATATATAGCCTCTCTCTATGTGTGTGCGCGTGTGTATATATATATATGTGTGTGTCTGTGTATATATATATATTTTATGTGCATATATACTTGTGTATCTTTTTAGGTCATTTGAGATACTTCCTCCTCTATGGCAATTCCTAAAAAGAAGTTGTACAGACGTCAGCCTACTGTCAAGGAGCAGATGATCTTCTGGTGTCAGGGTCATTCTCTTCCCTAACCAGCTCTTCTGTACTTCTTGCATGAGGAATTATTTTCCCTCTCATGCTATATTCTGCTAAAGACAGCTACATGGAACTGGAGTCTCAGTTGATCTTTTTGCTCATTTCCACCCACAGAAGTCTGTCTTTTTCAACATCCTAAATACCTTGGTAACAAGATCATGGGTCTTGATTTGAAATTAATCTCTAAAAGATCTTTTTTTCCTCCCTTTCCCTTTCCAGATCTGCACACCATCATAGAGGTAAAGATATGCACCTTCACCCAAAAGACTGAGAGGGTTTCAGAACCCATGTTTCCTTTGGTCTCTTTCCTGACAGAGAATTTAATCAGGTTTCTTCTTCCCTTCAGACAAAGTCTGGTAATTCAAAGCACTAGTGTGAAGAAGAAGAAGATCTGCCTTTTGCTCTCATCCAAAGTGCAGTGAAGCCAGTGTAAAGCCTGGCATAAAGTTCAAAGGGTGTTAGCTCAGACCTCTGGTCTGCAGCTGTGCAAGTTTTATCCCGCTATGAGCACTGGGCCATCTGAGAGCACCTCCTTCTGCTCTTTCAAGCTGCATCAGGGGTAGCTGTCCTTGCTGCCCAGTCCTAAATGCCACCCATCAGCCCAGAACCTCCTTCCCAACAGGCAGGTCTTTGCACCCTGCAGTGGCACAGCAGCCAGAGCGGTGGCCAGCATAACCTTAGTCCTTTTCTTTATGCCACGCTGGAGCTCATGACCATTCGCTGGTCTCCACAGCAACGCTTTCTGAAGTCCTGGCAGGGGATTAGGGATAAATATGTGCAGAAATGGGATTTCTTTTGATGGATGAAGATCTCTCTTACTAGAAAGCAAGTAAAAATAACACAGAGAATAGTCTGCAATCTGCAAGCTGCTCTCTGAATTTAAGTCTGGATTTTTAGACTCTCAACAGAGGGTCTAAAAGGTATGTCAGCTTTGCATGGCTGTGTGATTCTGGCAAATGCATGTGAATGTTAAATGCAAGTTAATTGTATTAATGGGCCTTGGTGGTTTCATTGCTATTAGATTCTGTTTGAAAGAGAATAGTTTTCTTTCCATGTGATTAGTGCTTTAAGGTAATTTGAAGTGGGTTTCCTGACCATAGCTTCTTGACTGGTGGTTACCAGTCCAATCCTGGCTTGAACACCTTGAAAGTTGCAGTGCAGAGTGAAATATGGAAGGATATGCAGGATGGAGCATAGTGATGTGGGAAAGGTCTCAGTAACAGGCAAACATTGTGAGGTGCATACAGCAAGATACGTGTAAGGCCAGACGTTTATGGTGCACCAGGCAAAGAGGGGCATAAAAATACCAGGATCATTGAGATCCAGACCCATGCCCAAATAATAGAAAATATCCCTGTGCAATAGCAGGCGAACTCGGGTTGCAGCTGGATGTCCAGGTGTTTGTAGGGCTAAAATCTGAATGCTATTGCTTCAGCTGCTTGGTGGATGGTAATATTGTAGGGTACATGATGCAATTACATAGTTTCAAGCAAACCTTCCGGAGTGCTTTGCACAATTGTATGGATCCATGAACTGAACCAGGAATTCTTGTGTTACGATGAAGTGACTAAGGCTCATGAAAAGAGAAGGTAGGGTCAGTCGCTCGCGGGGCTGCACAGCCATTCAAGCATCCTTGAACAGGGGGATGACTTGGGATATCAGTAATATCGCAAAAAGATTTGTGTTTGTGAAGAAATCGGGAATGGTCTGAGATCATCTAGCACTAGCTCTCATTGCCTTCTAAAATCCCATGGTTCATAAGCAGTGTCAAATGTGACTAAGGCAGCAGAGTGATTAGTATCGCTGCCTAGTGTCCCCCAGGTAACCCCATTCTTTTGGAAATTGTCAGCAAAATCTGACTTAATGAGCACAAAGTCCTTTTGGGTGGGGATGTGGGGGCAAGATTTCTTGCTTTTCCAGATTCTTTCTTCTCTGTCACAACAGTTGTGAGATTTTTGCCTTAGTACTTACTCACTGTGCTATCAGACCAATGAATGGCCCAGTCTGCTGCCCTCCAACGTAGCTAGCAGATATCTAAATGGGAGGTCAGATCCTGGAGGCAGCCAGCTTTGTAAATCAGACCTTCCCTTCCAACCTCACCCCACAGATTCCATCTGCGATTGATCTGGTATTCTTGAATCCCATACCATGAATTAACCTCCAACAACATCCAGGAGAATAGTGGAAATTTACTGACATTGGTCCCCCTTGTCATTTTTCCTTCTGTTTTGTTTTGTTTTGTTTTTTAAAAAGTCATTCCAGTGACCAGAACAGCTCTTGGGGTTAATCCTGGTGGAACAGGGAGCAGCAGGATGTGGCCTCCAACTGGTTTTAAGCTCTGTCCTGAGGAACTGCAAAACTTTGGCAGTTGAAGCTTTGGCCTTTCCATCTTTATTCCATTAGCATCCTCATTTCCCAAAGACTTTATGTAGAGGAAGTTTTTAACACTTAATGGCCATGAGGGCAAAAAAACTCTAGTAAAAATAGAAGAGCCATATAAATTGATGACTATTGCCAATATGCCTTAGAGTCACATGCCTTTTACATGTCCATCTGTATTTCCAGCTAGCAGATAGCATGCATAGTGTGTAGGCATCCTGGAGTCGATGGGACAATTTATTTCACTGAATGTAATGGTGTGTTCTCTTCTGAGGACAAATATTTCAGCTGAGGGGTAGCTCATGTTAGGACAAACCCCAGCCAGTTCAGGATCATTCAACATTGCCCACTGGAAAGCTGAAAGGCAATGGCTAATAAACTGCATTTTTAGTTAGGGGCACAGAATCTGCGATTATCCTGCAAAAGCTGAATGAAATGAAATAAGGGGCAGCCCAGAAAAGAATGACTGATCTCACCTGGAGAAGATGGTCTGGAGCCCCAGGGAGTGGTATGTCTCATATACAGAGAACGAGAATGTACATGAGGAAGCTAAGAGGTAAAAGTTAGACAGGAAGAAGGAAAGTGAAACTGTCTTCTGAAATATATTCCACAAATGAGGTTTTTATGGTGTGTAAATCCATACTGTGCCACCATGCACTGTGCCAGGTAGCAGTGCTGCCGTTTTCTTGCACAGATGTAGCTGAGGTCACATTTTTCCCCAAGAACAGCATTGCAGTTGCGGTAGCTAAAATACCTCCCCAAGAACTGATGCTTGAGGTCATCACAATGGGGTGGGGATCCCTGAGATGGGATGAAGACACTGAACAGTTAAGTACGTAGCAAAAGTGGGCTGATTGGTACTTTCTTCTGAAGCATCTGGGGAAGAAGCCGCTGTCCCTGCTAAGGAGCTCCTGCTCTCTCCTCCCATTTCTCAAGTGGTTACAGCAAAAACACCATTTGCTGTCCAGTGTGGCTGGCGCGGGGCCGTGCTGCCTCACCTGTACCCATGTGCTTTGCCTTAGTAAGGGGTAGGTGGGCTCCATGGGAGAGAGCGAGTGACTCTGGACAAACCTGAGTGCAGAATCCACCAGCTGCCCCGTGTGTGACTATGACTGCTGAGAAGCTGGAGCATAATATAAATGTCTCTGATGACTACCTGTAAGCAAAATGTAAGTGAAAAAGAAATTTGTTTTTTGAAGGCATTTCTGAAGGAGAGAGTTGTTAAGGTAGAAAAGTGTTCTCATGTGGGTATTTGTGTGAGAGACGGCAGCAAACAGGGAGCGACAATCAGTTAGTGCAGAGTAGTAAAGAGCCTGAAGGAATCTGCACATGGAAGATGTGGCAACTGTTAAGAAAATGACTGTATAAACGACTGCTTTGTTACTCAGTAGCTCCCCTCTTTTCTTCTGGGTTGACACATTGCATGTTCTTACCGACTAACAGAAATTGTCAGCTGGATTTCATATACCCTATGCCTCCACAACAATGAGGGGATGATCCAAGATGCAGGACAAATATGACTGGGTGATTACAGCGGTTTATAGGATCCGCAATTAGAACAGGCAAGGAGAGCATCCTGACCTGGTGCATTCTCTCCTGACCATCACAGCGGTCCAAAAAGGTGTCTCTGGGTTCCTGCAGGATTCATGCTCTCCTCTGTGAGCAAAGCCTTGCTAATGAAGAAGTCATGTTTCCAGGGTGTCGTTCATGTTGATGGGAAGTATTGATGCTGCCCTTGGAAAAGGAGATGAACAAGCCAGAGTTGTTCTGGCACGTGGCCCCTAAGAAAGAGAGGAAGTCGCACAAGATGAAGTAGAAAGGGATGAAATCAATGGGGAAAAGAGTAATTGTTCCTAGTTCAGAAAAGCATGTTCCAGACGGTGGGGAGGAAGCCCATTTTCCGAGAGGAGTGTGACTTGGCATTTTTCAGCTGAAGGATCCTGAAAGCAGACATAATTGATTGTGTCCACTTGGAGGTGAAAACTAAGATAACCATACTAAAAAAATCATGATGATATAAAGGCTTTTTCTACTCACAATATTTTTTTCCATATCTGATCCCCACCTGCAGCTGGGAGTTGGCTTGTTTTTATTGTGTTGAAAGATGTAGTTTGCCTGAGATCCTTTCAGTAATGCTTGCAGCAAGGTTTCCTTCCAGATTGTTGCCGTTAGTTTTCAGACACAGCTGGATCTGTGTAAAAATTCAGCTTTCTACTACAAGCATTCTCAGTGACCAAAATATAGTATTTCTTGAAATTTCTAGGGACAAAACAAAGTAAACCAGATTTCTACCAGTCAGCATGATAGCTAGCCTTGCCATAATGCAGGCTTTGAAGAGGGCGTGCATGTCAAAGATCATTTACACCCCACAGGCAGGACAGAAACTTCCAAATGCTAAGATGAGCTTGAAAAGGGAAGAAGCAGAGAATGCTTTTCAGATTTAATTTGGGACCAGCCCAAAGGATACCCCTGAGAGAGGTAGGGGGAAGGAAATGTCAAAACACAGCTTTCCAGCAATGCTGATTCTTTTGCATATTGGAGATAACGGTTAAGAGAAGATCTTTATTTTTATGGTACATCAGACATGTGCTTTGCGCCCACAGATATCACTTAAATGCCATGTCCTTGCCCAAAGGAGCCTTATATTGAATTGAGTCTTTTACTTGATAGAGACGTATGTCTGATGATAAACAAACTGCACTTAGTTTTTCTTTCCACTCACACAAGCAATTATTGTACACGACATGAAATTGGGCCAATTGGTTGCATTGTCAGGTCCTCAAATTCTTCCTCTCTGCAGATGCTGCCCACAGGGATGTTCCGCACAGCTGCGCATCTCCTGAGAAGCATTAAGGTCAACCTTTAGTAGGGGAGTTTAAACCCCACCATCTCTAAGCCTTTGCATAAAGAGCTCCAGGTGGCTACAAAGATTCATCTGTATAACTTCTTAAGTGGACCAGAGTCTCACCTGTAAGTAGAGTTAAACTCTTGTTGCAGCGTCCTTTAGAGAGGGCAGCAGTAAGACATGGAGCAACAGCCTGCAGTGCTCTGTGGCACAGAAGAGAGGAGGGATGTCAGCAGGGCCGGGGCAGGAGCGCTGAGGAGGAGACTGGAGCAGCTGCAGGTGTCTCGGCAGGCTGGCAGGGAGAGACTCTTGCAGGTGTGGGGAGGATGCGATGGAGGGTAAGAACCCGAGCCTGTGAGCAGCAGGGAAGTGCTGGTTTTTCACCCCGATGTATATCCATCGTTCTGCAGCGGCAGTGAGCTCTGGTGGCAATGGGATGGTGTCAGTTGTCCTCGTTCATGAGCAAATGGCGTGGCACTGCAGCTGGCGGAAGGCAGCTCCGTGGGGAGCCTTTGCTCACTCTTCCCTGTTTCAACCCTTGCATGAAGCAGTCTGTGCAGGCACCATTTCTGTGGGGTAGTTTCAGACCTTGTCAGCTGTGGAACCCAATCAGTTGTGCTCTGGTTATAGGTGATACGACCTTTATTTGACATTTAAATTGTAGCCACAAGGAAAATTTAGCAAGGTGTGAACCCAGGAATGATCTTCTCCTAAATACTCCAATATCCCTAATGTCAGGGGTGTCTAGAGAATATGAAAAGAAACGAGACGCTAGGTCCAAAAGCATCTGCAGGGTGCAAGGGACAAGAAGGAGCACCCGCCTCTGCAGAAGCTGGGGTACGAACTCACATACTTGCTTCTTGCCTAGACTGGCTGTATTTTATCCAGCACTGCTCACGACATGATACCTCAATGTCGGCTTCAGGGCAATAGCATACATCTTCCTCAGTCAAATGCATTTCTCAATACTGGGTGTACGGGAATGTCATCCTTGTTGGGTGTTTGTCTGCCTTAAGTTTCTATGGCCTTCTTACTCCTGCGTCACCTTGGTGTGTTGGAAATAGCCCCTGCAGCAGTGTTTGTAGAAAGCAGGACCCCAGGCTCTGACCTCTTCTTGGAGATTTGGGGGGTAGGTGGTTGAGTGCAGCTGCAGACCAATGTTTGCACAAGGAGAGCAATAAATTTCAGACTCTCATGTCATTAAATCATGCAGTTTGTTCTGGGATTCTGTCCTGATCTCAACAACTGTTTGTTAATAGTTAAGAAGGCCTTGACAGATTCTTAACTGGTTAATAAATAACTCAGAGAAGAGAAGGTTTCTTGTCTAAATTACAAGTTAGTTTGCTTTATTTTTAATGATGTTCATCATGTGCATCTTATAAAATTTCTTGAGAGCCTAAGTCAAACAGCAACAGGCTAGCGGCATTGAAATCACTTGTGCTCTTTTTTCTGTGTTAAGCCAAGGCAACATTGTTTTAGTTGCTTGCCTCCTATGACATATGTTATAGGATTAAATATGCTATTGTAATTAAAGATTGAAAAGGCCTATGGAACTTAGTCACAGAGTCTGTCCTCTTGCAAAATCAGATTACAAATTCCAGGTGATGTCATTTCAGGTATGAAATACTTCCAGCCAGAAGAGATCAGCTTATTTTCCTAATAGCGTTCCTGAGAACTACTGTCCATGAATCTGTGATTCTGCAATTGATTTTGTTTCTCCATATGTTGGAACAGCCCTAGCAAAGAGTGTTCAGTCTCCCATCCCCCTGGATTATTTGGTGAATGTTTCTTTCATCTTAGATCACAGACAGACAAGCATCAGCTCACGAGGTGTCATGTACCAGCTACTGAATATAGAGCTGTAAGAAGCAGAAAACACAGGCTCTGCTTCTTTAATTAGTTCATGCATCTGCCTTGTGAGCTGATCAGAAGTCCAAGAGCATAAGGAGTATTTGGCCCAGGACACTGATAGCCATGCAGTGAGATCATCAACAGTTCTTTCCAAGAGTGAATGTTAAGGAGTCCTCCTCCTAGGTCCCAAAATAGATTTCCCGTTTAAAACCCAGAGTTACACTACTTCAGTATCACATAGCCACTTCTTGCCATTATGCGAAGAGTTGTGAACCTTGGTGGAGTTTATACCCTGATGCACATGACTTCTGCTAGACCCTCACCTGTGGCTGAAGTCAAGTGACCTCTGTGCTCTTGCCGTCTCACAGCTGTGCAGATATGTCCCTCACAAGCTGCTGCTTCTCGGTTCTGATAGATCTTCCAGAGGGAAAAGATGGTTCAGGCACCCAGAAGACAGTTTTGATTGCAGGTCGATGCTTGAATAGTGTATGGAAAGGATAAGGTCAAAGATACTTGTATTAGCTTTTAGTATTTCTTGGAGAAGGTATACTGGGGTTTGTTAGGAATGGCAGAAAGAAACTTCTCTGTCTCTAAACAGGAAAAGCAACATGAAACAAATATTGTGTAGTATGGGATTTTTTGTAGTGAGTTGGTGGCTCTTCTCTAGAGGGAAGACTAAAACTCTACAGCCAGCATGGATGTTTTTGTAAGCAGGTATGGCCGTAGGGAAAACATCTGAGACATTGGGTGCATATTGTTGCCAAATGTGAAGTGTCTTATTTTCAGCAATTAGAGCAGCACTCATTTTTTTCACACATCTTAGCTCATCCATCCACCTTTTGGATGTCTGACTACCTTCACATTGTACCTTTAGCAAGTCTGAAAAGCAGCTCTGTGAAATGATGAGCCATACACATAGAAACACCAGGTCTCTTCTCCCCAACAAGTTTCTCTCATCTAGCACCCACCCTGCTCAGAGCAGCGCTGCCTTTGCTCCCCCAGCACAAACAGGCCTGATCATCTAAGGAATGGCCAATATTCACCACTGTCCTGCTCACTGTCAGACTTCCCAGGCTGGGATGGGTTGAACTGGCTGAGGAGGTGGTCTTCTGAATTCCACTAAAAATTGAATGCTCTGGGGGAAAAACCCTTTGTTGCCGGAGCAGTGTCACTGCTGCTTCACAAGAATTTGTATTTGTAGCCTGAGAATATGCAAAAAGTAGGTATACAAAGTTAACTCTTTATCCAACTTAAGGCTCATGCAGATGAGGGCAACACTGTTTTCTGGAAAATATCTGACCTTCTAGAAACACCAAGTTCTGCTACCTGCTACCCATATTAATCTGTCTTTGAGTTATGCTTAGTGCTCAGAATGAGAGCAGCCAGTCTGCTCAGTTTAGTATTTGGTTAAGAATAGGACAATTACGTGTGTTTAATTCTTAGTATGATAAAATCAAGATCTGGCATGGTTGCTGATCTTGTCTTAGCCCTAACAGTGTGCACAGACTTAAATTTAATACCAAGGACTCATTCTAAGCTTACTTGCATCAGGCAACGGAGCTCTGGAAGCACGTGCCATGGACACAGACTCCTTTAGGGTGAGGCAATCATCCTCCTCTTTTACCTCCAACTATCCTGAACCCCAGTGGTAGGCATAGACCTTACCCTAAGGCAAGGGCCCTTTCTCGGCTTAATTCAAAGGCGAGAACTTGGCCTCATCCTCAGCTTTCCCACTGAACTTTGTAGGATGCAGCAGTAAATCCTCTTCTAAATCCCAATTCTGCAGCTGGGAGCTGGACAGAAAAGAAGCATGGAGGAAGCGCGTGCCTGCTCCCAGTTTTGTGAGCGAGAGCTGAATGGGTGTCTTGGGTTGAGAACAAGGACTGACGATTGTGGGTTATGTCCACATCCTGCCTACCACAGAAGGATATGTTTAGGGCTCCCTTTTCCAAGTGTGTCCTTTCTATCTTTAGGTTTTGGGTTGGAAATGTTTCTTGAACTGCCCACGGACTGTAGTGCAGGTGCTCTGGTTAGACATTTTTATTGCAAAGACTGGTGATGCCAGGCTAGGACAGCATGGGCACAGTGTCTCTCTGGCATTGGGAGCATTTTCTTTGGTGTCTGATCAAATCATAATTAGCCACTATGAACTGCCCTGAAGATTTTATTTAAAGCAATAGATTTATATCATAAACTGTTTGCTGGAAGCACTGTATTATTCCTAGTCCTGTGCCAAGGCTTAGCTGACTGCACCTGCACTGTGAATTGGAGTAGAGGCTTCTTTTCTGCAAGGCAGACCAGTTTTCTTTCTCTGGTTCACAAGGACTCCCAGGGTAGTTTTATTGAAACAAGTGGGGAAGGGGGTATAGGCATGTTTTGGCAGGGCACAAGGGTGGGAACGAGCAGCAAGGGCTGCAGGCATCTGAATCTCGCACTGCAGCTGAATGCTTTGTATCCTGTGCCAAGGAGCCCAGACCCAGGGGCAAGAGCAGAGAGCTGGAGAGGGAAGCAGAGGCTGGATGATGCCACACACCAGCGCTGCTTTTCGGCTCCAGTCCTTGCATAACAATCGTGTTGTTGCCCTGGAAGGGGCAAACTGGAGCAAAGTTAACCCAGGCCTGGTATGCAAAAGCACGTGCGCAGGCACACCAATGCACACACCAGAACTGCCAGGCACAGAGGTGCAGAGTTGTACTTTGCATGTTGTCCACACCGTACTCGGTCACACAAACTAAGTATGTCTCAGGGAAAATGGGAAGCCTGTCCCAGGCGAGATGTTTTAGCTCTCTCCAACTTTTCCTTATCCTAGGAGGAGACAAGTGGAGTTAAGGGCCCCACCTCATAATTAAAGGCATCAGAGATGAGGAGCAGGTAAGACAATCATGCCTAATTAGTAGCTGTGCGGGTTAAATGCCATCTTAATTTTCCTTCTCAATGGCAAGGTGAGCAAACAGCAGATAGCCCTTGGCTGGCAGAGAGGGAACACGTTAGTCTGCAGCTTTCTCGTTCCCCATTAGGAAAGCCCTTTGATGTCTCTGAGTGGTGACTCTCAGCCCATTCATTCCAGGCAGTGGTCAGTCTGAAGTGCATGGCAGGCACAAAACGAATAACCAGGTGTCAAACTTTCTGCCCTTCTCTGGAGTCATGAACAGAGGCCTTAGCACGTCTTTTGGGGTCTTTAAATACATATAAATATTCTGTGTGTTGTTTTGTTTCTCCCCTTCCCCCTCCCATTCTGTGAATTCATCTGATGGTCTTTGGAGAACAAGGGGACTATTCTTGGAAATCATAAACCTGGCAGCTACCCTAGCCCTCTCTTCTTGGATGCGACCCTATCTGAAATGCTCATGGCACATCAAAGGAGGCAGCACGTGCTCCCAAAAAGAGTCTGCTCTCCATTAAGAACACAAGTGTCCTGCCCTCATGCATCGTGCTACTCACAGCTGCTCTGTCTGCTCAGTCACTTTTTACTGCATCCCCATGACCTGGCAGCTGCCGAAAGCCTTGCAACTTTAAAAGGGAATATTTGAAAAATAAAGGATAAATCACAGGGAACAACATTAGCAAGTGAATGATATGGATAGCAGAAATTAAGTTCTAGAAGTAATAGTTCTATGGGTGGGGTCTCAAAGGCTCCTGCAGCCCAGAGCTCCATCTGTATAAAATGACAGCTGCACCCTCTCGCTTTCTATTTTTTTTTGTTTATAATTTTAAGAAGAGTCTACTTGGTTCACCCCCATAAGCATTTTCTTAATAGGGATCCTTTCTCCACAGCAGCCGTTTTAAAGATTGAGACAATGGCTGCTAGAGGAGTGACTCACCTCATGGTCGCTTCCCATCTTCTGCACCTAGATGCCAATGGGCAGAGGCAAGAGGGTCCAGGACACCAACCAAAGCCGTGGGTGATGGCTCAAACACAGGCAGGCTGGTCTCCAAAGGTTCCTCTTGGGCCTTGAAGGGAACCAACTTAAATGTGTGAGAAATTAGTCACTGGGCAATGGAAAATGTGGTGCAGTTGCTTCAGGGCATCACGTTGGATCTACCTGAGCACATTCACTGAGAATTTGTCCTGTTTGGAGGAAAAAAAAAAAATTGTTTAACTATAAAAATTACTATTTCTTTTCAATACTGTGCAGGGTGTGATCTACACAGAGAAGATGCAGTGTGATGGAAGTGGTTGATTTTCACTCTTGCACTACTAGATGCCTTTCCTGGCACAGAAAACACCTAAGGGCAGGGCATTTTGAGGGGCAAAAGCCACCATTTCCATGGGAAAAAATAATCTCGCCGATCGTCCTGCCCTCACGCTGGCTCCTCCCATGTGTGTGAGTGCGTGAACTGATTAGATAAGTGACCTGGGTTACAGCTAACCTGGAGGGAAAGAAAGGTACGGTTAAAAGAACAATGCAATCATTTCACCAGGCTTGTTGGGTTAGACTGACTACGAGCACTCACGAGAGCTGCATACTGCGAGACCTTGGGTCAGCGGTAGTGTTTGCAGCCGGGTTCACGGGAGTGTGGGCTGAGCGATGCACGTACCTGCAGCCTCTGCAATCAAAGGGTTCGTGCTGTTCTCTCTCCTTGTGGTTTTTCTGAAGTCGTCCTAATTAATTACACAGCTGATAGAATGACAGGGCAAGCACATAGTGCAAAAACTCAAAGCTGCACATATTTTCAGTGTGGACCTGATGAAAAAGCTTCTTCATGTACCCTGATGTCTCATTAGCATAATTAACTCTGCTTTGAGTCAACTCAAACATCAGCAAGTTGACAGTTTTCAAAGCAGAAGCAATTTTACAACAGCAAAGTTGATACCAGAGCACGTGAAATGCAGAAGAAAAGTCTTTCCTTTCCACAATGGCCCTGAGTTTTTGAACAAAAGCTTTGCTACTGTTGTAGGAAGTTTTTTTCTTGTATTTGACCATTTTGACAGAGAATTCACCTCATTTTCAGTAATTTTTTGGGAGGGGAAAAGTCGGCATTTTCTCAGTGAGAACTCACCGAAACAGAGAAGCAGGGCTAGATAAAGGAGTGTGGCTAATTCCAGTACAACTATTGAGACAAACCAAAATGTGTAGTAAGTGCCTCTCTGGTTTAGTACTTTAGCAAATTGTCTATATAAGCCTGAGCTATTCCTGAGATTTTATTTCACTTCAGGTAGTTTAATTCCACAAACTCCGCTGAGGACCTTGCCTGAATGAGGTGAGTGCGGTGGAGATTTGGCAGCCCGCTGTTGCGGGCTTTGCTCAGTGAGCAGTGTGGATTTGCGTAATACCATTCCAGTGAAACTTTCTTAAGGGTTCAGGGTTGTGGATCCAGAGCCTCTGAGCAGCAGATATTTGGTGTGTGGTAGATTTTTGGGATGATGGAGTCTGAAGGACGGGCAGTTTGAATTTGGTACTGGGAAAATCTGCAAAGCAAAGGATGGGAGCCTTGTTCCTTTGCATGACAGTTTCTTCCTGCAGCTGGGTTTCAGGGGGTCAGGATCTGGGTGGCTGTTATCAGAGCAGACTCCAGAGATATGGGTGCTGTGTTCGGGTCAATTACCCAAAGGAAGTCCAAGTTCCTTTACTGGTCCTTCCCATCCTTCCGCAAACAACCTGCGACCTTCTGCAGTGTCTGTAACACTGGGAACAGCTTTTTTCTGGAGCTGTTGGACCTCGTGGAAACCTGGCATTAATGAAGAGGTCACTGTTTCCCATCGGTGAAGGGGATCACTCTGATAATGGCCAATCTTCACAGCACAGAAATGACCCTCTAGCAGTTTGACTGTAGCAGTCAGCTGTCAACACAGGTGGCAAATGGGTCAGGGAAGCGCAGGTGTGTTCGGAAACCATCCCTCAAAGCATGATGCTGGGTAGATGTAAGTTGTCCTTGAATCCTTTCCTCCTGGAGATATGGGGGGAGAAGGAGGTGTTCCTACATAACCCATGGAGCATTGCCCTGACCAGTGCTTTGTCCTCATTCTCCCAATCCACCCCACAGCTGCAATGAGCATGGCACAGCTGTAAAACTGTACTCTTTTACTCTCTAAAGTAAAAATATTCTGAAAACATCTCCATGTATGCTGGAAGGGCCCGTTCCAGACGAGCAGGGAAGGTTTTTTCCCTCCCCCGGTGTGTGGCAGGCATGGTGGCTGCAGTGGCCACAAGACAGTAAGCTGACAGTGTGCTCATGAGTCACTGGACAAACACAGAACCGGCAAAACAGGCTGCACGAGCCCTCACCAGTGCTCCGGGTATCGGAATTGCCGTGGCCTAGCTCGCTGCAGGAGGGCAAACACATGTTTATTTATAAGGCAACGTCAGTGCGGTGGTATTCTCCTGGGGAAACACGACCGCTGTTGGGACACAGCCACGACCTCACTGGGGAAGCGAAGACAAGCCTTTGATGTAGCAATTCAGTTCAGCAGGAGCATTTGTGGCTGAGGTGTTCTCTTGATGATTTTCTCTTACTTTTTAATGACCTGCTTCTACTTCAGCAAACCTCTTCTCCTCTTGAATGAAGATTTCTGGCAAACTGGGAAAATACCAGAAGTTCCACTTTGCTATAATCACCTTGATTTTATCCTTTTTTAAGAGTGAGCAGTTGTCCCTGGTCTGAGGCACACAGGGTTTTGCGCTGGCCCGGAGAGGTTGTTCATATGTGCTGCCGAGAGTATGTACTGCCTGTGCAGTGCCCAAGCCGTCCGTCCGTGCTGCTCAGATTCTGGCTCTAGCAAAGGTCTAAGCAGAATCTTCCGCACAGCCCGTTGTTCGGGTTGGTGCACATTCCTGGGAGCAGGGACTTACCCTTTTACAGCTGTTGCTTCAGCTGCCTAGTACTGCATTTTCTTCCCCAGTGAATCTCAAGAACAAATCTTTCCTATCGTTAACTGCCCAGTTAGATTCAAAGATAGTAGAACAATGAGCTGGGACAAGAGGAAGGTAGAGCCACATGCGTGGTATGAGCCACTGCGACCCACTGCACAGCCCAGGAACAGTGACTGTTGAGGACAGCAGATGAGCTCCATCAGCAGCAGCCGTGGGTAAAAGCAATTGCTGCACCTGAGCAGGTCTGGGTGAACGCAAGTGGACACCACTGTCCTGGGCCATCATACACACTCCTCATCAGCTCCTTTGGATGTCTGACGCGTTCTTCAGGGCTCAGTATGTTTCTGGCAGGTGCTTAGATGCAGCTGGTCGGCCTGAGCTGATTCACTGCGCAGGGGTGGAGGGCTGTGGGGTGGGAAGGGGCTGTGTTGCAGCCCCTGTGTGCTTGGCCAGGGCTGAACGTGCCAGCAGGCATGATCATCTGCAGCCCCAACCCATCAAATGCCTGGACTCTCCATGGATGTCACTCTACAGTGGTGTCTCGTTCCCCAGAAAAGAAGGTTCTGAGGTACCTGTTTTCTTCCTAGGTGAGGAAAGATGTGTGGGTAAAATGGGAAGGACTTTTTGTCCCCTGTGGGGTTTTGAAAAGCATCCTCTGTGAAAAAGAGGCCCTTGAGTTTAGTCTTACAGCAGCCCAAGGCATTATACAGCTGTATCTAACATCTGCAGCTCTCAAGGTGTCTCTTGGCTCCTTAGCCTCGCATGTTTTCTTTTCTGACAGTTACAGGCGTGTGGGTTGTTTACTCCTCCTGATTTAGGTGATACTGTCTTTTAAACCAGAACGTCCTTGGGTCAGACTGAACTCACACTGACTCCCGCTGGATAAGGAGCATGACCTGCTCAGCATCTTGTGTTTTTTGGAAAGGGGAGGAGGATCAGCATGGTTTCTGGGTCAATCCCTCATGGCCAGAATAGCTACATGTAACTGATTTTGTCTTTGGAGACCTCTCTAAGTCTGTACTACATCTGAGGATACAGGGATCTGCCAGGCTCGGTTGTGTCCAGTTCCCAGAGCTATGTGTGGACAACCCCATCCTCTCTGAGCTTCTGCTGGGCTGCAGTATGTGTCTGGGGAAGGCTGTGCCCTGCTCTGAGCTCCTGGTACATGGTCCCTGGGCTGCCTTTACCCTTCCTGGACTCTGCTGGCAGCTCACCAGCCTCACCGTGGGCTGCTGTGGCACGCAGTCATTCTCTGCAACAACTTTGTGATATGAATAGCCACTTTCCAGTCGCTTAACATCTCTCCTACTGGAAAGGGAGCGAGAGGGAGCCAAGAAGCATCTTAGTGCCCTGTGTGATGGTACAGCACCCTCCCAACAGGGCTGCGGCGCTGGACTTGAGTCCTCAGTGCTGCCACACTGCAAAGAGTAACCAATTGCTCCCAAGTGACGAGCCCTGTCTTTCCATTTTAAGCCTATTTGTGAAAGCAGGGGTGGTGTTTTCTTTTTTTTTTTTCTTCTTTTGATGCCAATCTCTATTGTTTGAGGAAACTTTTGCTAGGAAACCGGGACTGGGGAAAAGGAAACTCAAAGACAGAGCAGCCAAACCCTTTGCAGGAATCTGCTCTCTTCTGAAGGTTAAAGCTTGTCATTTTTTGATTTACTGGAAATGATTGGTGTTTCCTTTGTTCTCTTTTGCGGTGGTTGCTCTGATAAGCCCTGAGGGATGCTTTCCTTGGACAGATCTGGAACAATTACAGCAAAAGAAATAAGAAAAGAAACCCATGTCCTGTTTTTCCTTGTTTCATTTCTCGTTAATCAGCGATTTGCCTTGTTTCAGAGAGAGACTCAGGACTCTGCTTCTCAAATTGCTGGGGACTTTAAATGGCTGCAGACCCAGAAACACTATCCACTACAGGCTGCTGTGATGAAGAGTGTTGCTGAAGGCACTATGTGGTCTGACCTTTTGATTTTTGGAGAGCTGGCTTCTGGGACTGATGCGGCTCAGAGATGGGAGTCGTTCTGGAGCCTGATGTGAAGCCTGCCAGCAGCACAGAGTCCTTTCCATGCACAGTGCAACCCTGAGTCCTTCCAGGACTGGGGTAGGAGAATGCTGCAGCTCTAGGCTGAGCAGGGCTGTGGGTGGCCCAGAAATATGCATAGAGATGCTGTAGGTCAAAGTCCACTGATAAACCCCCACCAATTCCAGGAATAAATAACTTCCGCCAGGCTGGGTGCAGATGGTGAACGGCTGGGGACTTGGCCAGCCCTCTCCCGCGTGATGCAGAATGCAGGTCATATGAAGTGGTGCTGCTATGGGGAGCCAGCACCAGCCCTGTTCCTTCCTTACGTGGAGTCCTCTCACACCCCGGGAGAGCTGCTCGACAGGGTGCCATTCCGCTGGTTGGGCAACAGCAAATTTTGCTTACCTGTGCCAGGGGCTTCCCGGTCTGGCGAAGGCTGGAGGCTCCAACCCATGTTCCCACTGAAGCAGTAGGAGACTTTCCCAGTGACTTAGTGGGCTGCGACCAGCTCCTTGACATCTCTGTATCTTGATTTCTCAGTGTAGAAATGCCACACCTCCTCAGAGTGCTCTGAGGCTCGTTTGTATTTTATGAAGCACTGAGATGCGTGGGAAAAAATATGTCACGAAAACCCCTCCTGAGAAGGCAGAGCCCGAGCACTTGTGAGTGCGGTTTCTTTGAGTTGCAGGGACAAGCCTTGCATAGGGTGTTACTTGCTGTGGGCATTTTTGCTTAGAAGCAAGAAGGGCGGACCACTGTCTTGCTGTTTAGGTAGAGCTTAGATTAATATGAACTTGGGGGGGACAGTAACTGAGTGACCCACTTGTCCAGTCCTCCTCCACACTTCCCTATGTCTTCATGGCCCAGGCCTGGCCATCATGAGTTGCTCCGTGCTGTGGTGGCTGCTGCAGCACAAACACAACCCACCGAGTTTGAGGGAACATGAGGAGCCAGCAGCTGGTCTAGTTACCACCCTTGTGCCTTCATCCTCTACCAGCCTTTAAGGCCAAGCTGCAGGGTGATGCCAGTGCCCACTGAGCTGCTCCAGATGTCCCAGAAACCTTCCCTGTATTTTTTTTTTCAGCTGGCACACAGCTGACAGCTAGATAGCGGGAGCAGCTGGAAGGAGATACCCGGCAGCACTGTTCATAAAAGTCCAAATGAAGGATTGAAACACCTGCTAGCACCAGGAAAAATGTTTGCTATGGGACGTTAGGAATTACACCCTGTGGTGCACATGGCTGCTCACATGCATAATTTCCTCATCATTGCCAGTTAAAAAGGCAGGTGATGGATGGGCTAGCGTAAGCCAAGAGCATAGTGAAGGCAGCAGGCTCAGTCCTTGCCAGGCAGTGGAGATGATGTCTTGCAAACTGTTGTCTTTAATACCTAGAGGTATCACAAGTATTGTGAGACATCGCCTCCTTTTCACTGCATGGAGATATGTAATAGATGTTGCTTCCTCTTCTCTTTAAACGAAACCCATCAGTAACAAAGTGCACTGCAAGAATGGGTCCTTTCATTCAGAATAGATGTGGTTTCAAAATACATGGAGTGAATTCATGGCCATGGGCAAATCAGTGACAGATTTTCTATTGATTTAATCTCAAAACTCAGTGCAGCTCTTATGCTGAGCAAACCCAGTCCAGGCCAAAGGATCCCACCAGTGAGATGAGCTAGAATAGGTGCATGATGAAGAAAGCTATCTGCTACAGCCAAGGGACTTGGACCCACATATCTACTTGCCAGCATGAAGCTCGTCCAAGGGGAAAAGAGCTGGGCTAGCTGGAAGATACAGGAACTGAATGCTTCTCCCATGCTATGTCCAGCAACACAGCTTCCCTCTGAGAAGCTGATGAAGCTGATAGCTGCAGAGCTTCTACCACAACCTCTGAGATCTCTGAGCTGGCCAGGATGGTCCAGAGAGCCCCGCACAACCCTGTACCAGTGCATGGTTCAGTTCACTTGCATGCTCATCCCCATCCCTTAGCACATCGAGGGGCAGCAGCAGCTCTCCTGGATCCATCCCAGCTCATGTGCACACAGCTGAGGTGTCCCAGTATCACCTCACAGGTCTGCCCAGGAAGCCGTGCCTTGAGCCTATGTCCCTTCCTGGCCAATGTCACCGAGCTCCTTGGGGAGCTGTGACTCACCTCACTACTCAAGGTCTGCTGCCTGGGCACTGAAATGAGAAAACCTATAAAAAAAACCTTACAGCAATGTTTTGTAGCTATTGCTGCTTGGGGAGGTCTCATTTTTCTCTTAAGTCTGTGTGAGATGCTTTGGACAGAGCTGTTTCCCAGACATTGCCGAGCCCTTCTCCTGGGAAAGTCAGCTGCCAGCACGTCAGCTTGGGCATGTGTTGGTGCTGGCTGCTTCGGAGACGCCAGGCCACTGCCTTACCTCTCCCCCCCCGTGCCGGCTTTGGCGTGTGCCTCGCCAAGTGACGTGCCAGTGTCGTCCTCGTTTGTGACTGTGCAAAGCCAGGGATGGGGCTTACACTTGTCAAAGGGAAGGGCTGAATGTCAAGCCAAAAGGCTGGTTCTCTTGCACCACAGAAGAAAGGCTTTAATGTCCTATTAAGTTTTGTAATATCCCCATCATCTGAAATTTCTTTGAGCCCAAACCCAGTCTGGGGGCGTAATGAATTCAGTGTTCTCTCTCTATTAGACAGCTCTGATTTCTGCAGTTTTGTAAACATCCCCAAATCCACGTGGCACTGTAGTAGTTGCTTTTCACCCGCCTATCTCGAAGTGCGTCTCAAAAGAAGAAATCCTGTAGCCCACTCCAAGTCACAGAGAAAAAGGCATCGAGATCCAGACCTCAACCTTGTATATGTGAGAAAAACTGACCAGATGCAGGCGTAGGGTCTTAACTGGTGCAAGCTCACTGTCTTGAGTGCCCACCGGGACGTAGCCCTCTGAGCGATGTGCAGCCTGAGCAGATGGTCCTCCCGATGGTACCCATGGGGGGCTGGACCCAGCAGGCAGGTCCCTTTCTGCACACTACTGCACGGACATGGATGCGTGCACTGCCATCAGAAACTGGCTCTGGGGAACTTCCCTGCTCTTACAGTTAGTCTCAGGCTTGGGATTCATTACTAGCAACCATTAAAAATTAAAATGTAGGTAAACAGCCATAAATCAGGTCACTGAGTTCAGGATAACACACTTGCCAGGCTCATCATACAGCTGCCCCAGCATTGCTGCTGATCTCCAGGAGGGCTGGCCCTGCTCTGCACTGATGTCTGTGCTATGAGCTGAGCTGGCACGACGCACTCGCTGCCCGCGCGGCTGGGCGCCTGGTGCCAGGAGCTGCAGTGACCCGTGGGGAAGCAGAGCAGAAAGCTGGGTGATGCACAGGTATGCGTTGGTTAAAAGGATGGATTTCTGCAGCCAGCTGGTGGAAAGGGGCTTCCCCATGAACTGCAGAGTTTGTCTAGCATATGCACCACGAGGCAAGATTTAGAAACTGGAGCTATTTATTGGAGTCTTTAAAACCATGTTTCATGACTGCAGGGCTGTTACCTTCAGTCTAAGTTGTTAAGTCTCATGGGGGTGTTTTATTTTTGTTTTTGTGGTTTTTTTTTTTTTTTAAATAAAATATCCCATCTCTGTTTAATAGCTGAGATAGCAGGTTTAGACCAGTATCTCCTGGGAAGTCTCTGAAACTGGCAGCTAAAGAAAATTAGTAGTTTTTTAAGAATTACTGATGCTTTCTAGTGCATGGATGCACATTTAATTTGGAGACAGTTCTGCAGATCTTGGCAATTGTTTTCTCCACTTTTTATTTTGCTAATAAGAATGGATGGAAACAGGAATGTCATTCATTAGGAATCTTTCTGTTTTATTCCTTTTGCCTGTTCCTTACTTACATGATCTCCTAGCCCTCTCCCAGAGGGCACATGGAGATCTCCACCTGTCTGTGTTCCTGCAAGCTGAGCATGCAAATGCCCAGTGTGGTGAGGCAGCCAGATCTTCACACCGGTCATTCTGCAGTGGTTTAAGGTCACCGATTACAGTGGAATCACCCTTATTTTTCATGGTCTGTCCACCCAAGCGCCAACACCTTTTCCCCATAATGGAGGTGCAGAGAAAAGACTTGGCCTGGCAGTTGCTGGGGCCATCACTGCCATGGGTGGCATAAGAGGACAGGGAAGGATTGAAACTTGCCCTGTTGCCCATTTGTCCTTTCTGCCAGTTCTACAAGGATAGTAATGCTGAATGATACCCTTAGACTCAAAGGTGTGTAGAAACTTTGATTCTGCTGTCACCCATGTTATGTCCAAGGGAGCTACATCTGATTTTAAAGCCCTTAGGAGGGATGAATTGGATGATTCTCAGAAGGGTTATTATTGTCAATATGGTTACAGGTGAGTGCGCAACAGCCCCAGCCATGGACTGGGAATCCCTGTTGTGCTCAGTGCTGGACTGTAGAGAATAAGCCAGGCCATTCCCCAAAGAACTACCTGCCCTGTAGGTTGCTGTCAAGGTATAATTTGCTTTTCATGACGCACAAGTACTGGGTAAATTTCTACAAATTTCTGCACTGAGCCTTTTTGTCAAAAGGTCTAACCTGAAGCCTCTTGCAGAATTTATGTGAATTAACAGCTACTGAAGATTTTTTTCATGGCAGGGGAAGTGGCAACTCTCTAGGCTACCTGCTACAGAAGAAAAACCAGGCACCATATGCAATGTAACTATTGCTCTCTCTGTCTATCTCAAAAGTGCCGAACTATGGGAGAGAATACGTCCCACCAAACGCCCACTAAGCACATTTTTTAAATCTGGTTTCTCAGCCTTTCAGGAAAGGAGAAGCAAAATCTAGCTATGTTCTTCTTGCCTGCTGGAACTGGGCCCCGTTTCATGAAATTAAATGGCTAAGGAGGAAAAAAAAATATATCCAAGGCAAAGATGCTATTCTCAACAAAGGGAACAGTATATGCAACAGCTTCTGCAGCATTCCTGCAACATGATGTCTTTTCCTGCAGACTCTCAGTTAGGGATTGATTGTCTAAGCAGAGAATTGCCCAATTCAGAAAGGCTTAAGGCACACTTCATGAACTGTTTGTGAAGAGGATGAATAGATGGGCATGTGTGTATATAAATCTATAAATCATGTCTTGTTCTGCCCCAAAGAGGACAGCTGAGATTGGATCCTTTGTTGCTTGATTTCATTTTCTCGGGGCTAGGGATAAAGGCATCAGTGTTTCACACATGGGGTCAGGAATTGATGGCGCAGCTCTGGAAGGACAATCTGTGGAAAACAGGAGACGTTCATTGTGAGTGATAGAGCTCACAAAGGGAATAACAACATTCATGCTGCTCTGATGTGTTCACAGTTATGGGAAAGTCTGGTGAGTTTCTCTCATTTGGGTTCTTCTCTATCCCAATGGGCTTTTTTATACAAGTGACGCACAGGTTCTGGTTTGAAACCACAGGGTGTTTGGTGGCAACGCTGCCACAAGCTATTGCTGTCCATCCCTGTCCTTGCTCCACCATGCCCGTTTCTGCCTCTTCCTGCCCTTCTGCTCGTAGATGCTCTGCTGTGTTTGTGCTGATTTGGCTGGACTTTTTGATAGGCTTTGCCCTACTTTGGCACTGGTGCGTTTTGGAGGAGGGGTATTGATGGTGAGAGTTGGCACCAACCTTAGAGCTGAGACAGGCACTGCAGAAGGGCCCTGCAAGCACCTATGCTGTGACCAGGTGTCCTCTGGGAGATGCTCTGAGCAGGGAGGGCAGGCTTCTGTAGCCAGCTACCCTGAGGAGCTACCACGTTTGTCCCCCAGAGAGCCCTCCTGCTCCCCAAGCTGGTGGTCTTCGCGCAGCACTGGGTAGCAGCAGAAACGATGCTCTGCATGTTCCCCTCCTCAGGACGAGCTAGAGGAGGAGCCCATAGGAGAAGCAAACCCGAATCCCTCAGCCAAAGACACGTTTTCTGCTAGCTGAGGCTGTGCCTGGGGTCATCTCTTCTAGGAAAGCCCCCAGAGAAGAGCTGTTAGACCACACGGCAATCCCTATGGTGCCTGTGTGGGTGAATGTGAACCCCAGGCCAAGAGCAGCACCGTGGCTATGGGACATCCTGAGCCTGTGCTTGTGCTGGTTTGGGTTCTCTCCAGAAATCCCCACGAGTGACTCTGCGATCCCAGGTAAACGTTGCGGTGACTCCACCCCCCCGGCAGCTGTGGGTGAAGCCGGCACAGGCAGTGGGATGCGGGCTCCGTCGCTGAGCAGGTGCTGATCTCACCATAACCAGGAGCACCGAGGCTGAGCCCCTGGAGAGGTGCAACTGGCGTGAGAGCTTTGACTCATCTCTCGCCCCGCTTGTGCCGGGTGCGCTGAATGGAACGCAGGAGGTGTGCTGAACACAAGGCTTTGCTCGTTTCTGCGTAGATTCTCTATCTGCCCCGCTGGCCCCTGCATGCATTTTTCCTCCGAGGTGACGTGCTGGTGGACCTGGCATGGCAGGTCCAGCTGAGCAGAGGTGCAGGGTTTTGGTGGGCTGTGCTCTGCCTCCGGCCCATGCAGAGCTCTCCTGCAGCCCATCAGGCAACAGCTTTGTGCGTGGATAGCTGGTATGGCAGCGTGAGCATCCCCGGGGCATAGAGCCTCCCACTTATAAATTAACTATGAGCCATTAAGGGTCAGCTCCCTTTTGCGACAATATGCGTGAAAAGATTGGGAAGGTTGAACAAGCAGTGAAATAGGGCTTTTGTCCTTGATAGTTTTCTGCGCTTTCCAGTATCCCTTCATCCCTTTTCCTCCTCTTCCTATTTCATTTCAGGAGAATAATTCCCAAGTAGAGACTGAAGAAGTTGGTCCCATGTTTAAAAGGTATTAGAGGTCGTATATGTGGGTTTTGATTTTGTTTGTTTTGGTTTGTTTTTTTTCCCATGAGTTCCTAAGAAGTAAAATATTATCAGCTACTGCCTTTGAAAGTGTCTGTTCAGTCATTGCCCTGTCTGGGGCAATGAGTAACAGGTGAGAGAGCTCACAGCACAGCCAGACCTCCTATGTTTGTGTTTCTCGCCTGTCATCCCTGCCCCAAAGAGCTCCCAGAGGCCACCCATTCCTGTCTGCCTGCTTCGTCTGTCACAGCCACCTCTCTTTCTTTACTAGCAAAGACTTGATCCTTAGTCATCCCCAGGAAAGGCCAGTTATCAACCCCAAATGTGCCCAATTCTGGCAGGTTTGCCTTGGCAGCAGCATGCTGCTTTTCAAACAGCTCAGAAGCAGCCCTCCTGCCAGCAAATGTCGATTGTGGTTTTTTCATGTCTTCTGGATGGGTTTCTTTTTCTCTCTGGGGAGGATTTCTCAGTCTCCCAAAATTCCTCATATGATATTTATGTCTCACAAAATGCATCGTCCTTGCCTGTAGAAATACTGCTCTCTGCTAATACCATGCCAGGGACTGCGTGAATGGTGCAGACAAAGCCAGACTTCATGGACTTAGAAGGCAGCTAGCCGGAGGGAACGGGACAGCTTTGGAAATGGGTACCTGGTCTCCTCCCTGCCTAGTGACCCTTTGCTAAATATGAGCCAGTTTACATTTACTGAAAGCAAAGAGAATGGAAAGCTTATGGGGGTCAGGAGTAACAGTTGCAGATGTTAGGCTCTGGGTTTGCTGGTTTGGATGTCACGAGCACACTCTGATCCCAAACTTCTGTGCTCTGATGAGTGGGACTGCGTAAGCGGACTGCGGTACTTTTAGTTCAGCCTGAGGTGGACAAGTCTCCACCGCTCCTGATTCACACGCACTCGCATTTCCTCCAGGGTGGCTGCTCAGCATCCTAATCGCTCATCACCCTACATGCCCTGCGCAGCCTCCGTCCCTGGAAGTGGCAGGTCTTCCTTCGGCTGCCCCTGCCGGGGCTTCCCCAACAGCAAACGATAGCTGGTCTTGCTTCCAGGGCTGCTGACCCAACTTTGCTTCTCAAGACTTTCCCATGCAGTATTCAGGGGATGGGAGCAGAGTTTCCCCAAAGGTTCTTATTTATCTTCTGCATATCAATGTTTGTCAGAAATTATGCTCATTTTCTGAAGAGTCCCAGTTTGCACATTTCTAAGTTTCCTGTCAGCAGTTCCTATGTTTATGAAAATCATTCATTATCTCCAATTAGCTTGTGACTGGTACACGGCATGCAGAGACTCTGTCCTGGTAGTTCTGATGGGACTGCCCAAGATCAGTCTGTTGCATCTGAAACAAAGTCCTTCTGCTTTTCTTCCCTTATTAAAATAATAATTCGCACTTATGTAATGTTCTTCAGATCTCCTGGGCGAACATTAACTAACCCTGCTGTAAGACACAGCTGGGTTTCTGCTTTGCAGATGAAGAAAGTAAGGCAGAAGGAGGGTAGCTAATTTGCGAAGGTCACACAGCAAAGCCAGAGCAGAGCTAGGACTGTAATTCAGATAACCTGTTCCTTCCCTCCCGCTCCAGGCACTGCTGCACAGCACTAAGACTCCAAATTAAGAGATTATAATGCATAATCCATGCTGGCGTGCCAAGAATTTTCTAAATCATATTACACTGTCACATAAAATGATGACTCATTTGATAACACAGCCCACAACCGGTTCATTTATGTTAAAATTATGTGGACAAGACTGGTTTTAAGGAGAAAAAGGAGAGCTTGTTATGTGTGTGGTGAATGCTGAGTTACAGATACTTTCATGGGTTTTATTTTGGCTGATGCTGAAGGAGCATTTGTGAGACTGTTTGTTGACAGTGGTGCTTGGGACCAGAGATGCTGACATTCCACTAACAATAATAGGAACTGCCTCTGTTTGTTTCTAAACTGGAAATTCTTCCTTAGATGGGCCCAACCCACCCTCCGCCCCCACTGAAGGAAAGGGCATTCGTCTGGGACTCGCAGATGGAGCATCTCCCAGCAGTGCTGGTGCCTCCGGGGCTGCAGGGTCGGACCTGTGTTCGGTCACTGCCAGAAGCCCCTCTTCTCCCCATGCCCTATGGGAAGGGTGCAGAACGACCCAGGGTGGTGCTTTTGGGTTCTTCGGAGAGAAAGCACGGTGTATCTAAAGCAATTAATAACATGGCAGAACAATCAGCCCAGCTACACTCTTCCCAGAAAAAGATGCTTTCCCCATCTGTCTTTTGATGCCTTCTCCTGCTGGCTCCACTCTCCTTGCTCCTCCCTGCAGCCTCATCATCCTCACTGCAACCCCGGCTTCTGCCTTCTGTGACTGCCTCTGCTGCTGTTCGGGGACTGTGTTATTATACATACCAAAACCATATGGGATGTGGCTTGTGCGAAAAACACCCAACCACGTTTTGTGGTTTTACCATTTCCTCTTCCTCTTTCTGCCTGGGCTGTAATTCCTGCAGCTGAGGAATCCATCGTGCAGCCCTTTTTGCCAGGAATGCCCACACGCTCTCCAGCTGAGAGTTGCTCTGGCATCTCCTCAGAGATTACTCTTCCATGCACTGCATGGCTGGCGCATCTCATGCCACTTGCTGCACTTTGAATATGGAAGTGCGGTCAGGGCAGATGGTCACTGCTTCTTCTGAAGCCACAAAGGGCTTGTTTAACCATGGGACCAGGCCATCTCTGTGGGCTGCATTTCCCCGTCTGCGTCAGAACCCATGGGTCACTCTGGCCCAACACCATTCCGCCCTATGTCCCAGAAAATATGCTTTAATCTCCCCAGCTTTGGGTAAATAAGCCTCACGGCAGCCAAATCTCCAGCAAGCGGTAAGGACTCGGATCAGGAAACAGCTTCAATTGCTGCACAGTCAAGGCCAGTTCAAGAAGCTCTTTGGAAGATTTTCCTACTGTTATGCTGGAAGCTCCTGCTTCCCTCGATTTCTTCCAGGGGAAAAAAGAAAAGAAAGTAAAAACCAGTTTCTGTGCATGACCTGTGGAGACCCGGCGCATCCTGTGCTAGTGCTGAGAGCAGGGGAGGAAAGTAATTGCTTTCAGCAGTTGGAAGGCGTGGGTGGCAGGATGGCTTTGTGCGATGCTGGAGGACGCTCCGTACACGCATCCATCCTAAATAAATACCTCTTTAAATGTATATTAGGGGAATTCAAGGAACAGCTTTTTTTGTTTTTGCTCCTCTCCAAGTAAGAGTGAGGTTTATTAGTACTGTCCTTCCATCAGCAAGGTGCGGAGGCTGGGAAGTTGTGAGACAAGTAACATTGGCTTTTATCAGTCAAATCGGCTCTCTCCTGGACAGTCACTTCAGCCAGCAGGACGAGGAAAGGAAACACAAGGTGCCAGCAGGAGCATGACTTCTATAGCGGGAAGCATGTAACGCCATTCAGTACAGCTACAGAAATGAGCTTTTTGCTGTGCATGTGTCAGTAGGAAGGAATTAGTTCCGTGATACTACTTGGTGCATCCATGCCGAACGTGTACTTGTTGAAGTAGATGTATTCTATGTCACTGATGCGTATGTCAGAGCAACTGTAGTCTTTTAGACATGATGGTATTTGCATGCTGGAAAAGCATTGTAGGCTCATGCAGTCAACTCACGTATTTTTCCAGGGTATCTTTCGTCTGCAGTCTCTGAAAATTCCCAGGGAGCTCCTGCTGAGTAGGAGAGGGAAAGGGAGGTTTCAAGGCGAGATGTGATGGAAGTGGAAGTGGTTTGGACAGTTTTAGAGTCCAGACAGATGGGGCTGAAAGAGAAATGGATGCTCCAAGCATCTACTCAGATTTAGAGTCACAGGGAAAATTAAAAAAGAACTGAAGGTGCAGGGTGTGAAACCGGAGTGAGAGCTGACAGCCCCCAGGCTGCGGAGCAGGGTTACACACAGCTCTGGAGGGAAACGTCTGCAGTGATCTGGTCTTTGGTAAAAGACAGAGATCAGTTTTCAGCAGAGCTCAGCTGTGAACAAGACAGAACTGGCCAGTTTGAGAGTGGAAGAGTAAAACCGGGGCTTGCTGGGAGCAGCCAGCAGCAGGGCGACTGCAGCCCTGCGCCGCGGGCCAGGGAGGGGGCACCCCGCGGTGCTGCTGGAGCTGGGGGTCGGGGACGCTGCTCTGCTCCAGCGCAGGAGGGGTTGCTGTCCCGAAGGGGAAAGGTAGACAGATTTTTCAGTGTTTTATCTCACTGTTGCTGAAAGAGATGAATCTGTCATTATTTACTGCCATCTGTTAGGTAGACAAGAATGGCAGCTGCTAATGGTGATACCTTACATCTCATAACATCTTTCATCCCCAAAAACTCAAGCCCCCAAGGGATTTACAAAGACAGTGCAACCAATCTGATGCTGTAAGAAGAGTTACACCTCAGGCTGGTATCAATCAGTGGAAATTCAGCTGTTCTTTGTAAGCTGCTTGCATCTCCGGAAACATTACATTTATACGAGTGTGTGTATGCGACTGCTGGCAGCCAGTGCAGCCCATGCCCGCTCAGGAGACGGCTGGCCTGTGTACGCGGGCTTAGGAGGGTTTGCATCACATCCCCGTCTGTGACAAACCTCAGGTGGAATTCATCGCAGTTTCAATTCAGACAGAAATTTGTCTCGCTTTTCATTTTTGTCCCATTTTTTAAAGGCCTGGGTACACAGCCATGCACAGTAAGATTTAGAGCTGATTAAAGTGAGCTGGGAAGCAGATGTCTGACAGCAGTGTAATACAGAATGCCTTTCAGAGACTTTTCCCCTTGCATGGTATTACCTTGATCTTACATCCCACTGAGATCAATTTGTTACGGGGGGCAACAGAAAACGCAGAGGGAGAAGCAGCAGTACAGTGTGTGTGGCGAAAAGCGTCCGGTCCTGTGAGCTGGATCCAACACGGCGAGTGTTTCGTGGCTCCTCTGCTCCTGAGTCTGCTGATGGCCGACGGGGTGACCTTGTACACGTCTCCTGGGTTCCTTGTGCCTCGGTTTCGTCGCTTATAAAATACGGATAATATGTCACTCACTTTGTCTGCAAAATGGTTTAAGATCTAGTAATAAAAAAATGCTAGGAAGGAGATTAGGTGATAGGACTATTTTATATCTATGAGAATGCAGACACCAAAGCAAGCGACACGCGCATGCAGGTCATCCCGTCCCTTGATCAAAATGAGGGTGAGAGAGGGAAGGGGATTTTTTGGCGGAGCAGCCACCTGTCAGGCTTACAGAAGAAATTACTGAAGTGTGTTATCAATAGTTATCAAAACTTGCTGGAGTGGAAAGAATTTTAACATGCTAATGAGCTTTCATCTGTGGTTCCTCGGTCAGGACAGTTGGTTTGCTTTCTGCAGTTCTCCAGGCTGAGCAGTGACTTTGCACTGCCTTTCAGTCCCTGCTCAGTGTTGGTTCCTGGCTCTCTTGTACTTTCTCGGTGTGGTTTCTGGCAAGGGTGAAGTCATCCTCGCTGAACTATTTCTCATGCTTATTGTTTTGCATTGTGTGAAGAGGGTTATTTTAACAAATTCTACATTTTTACGATGCCAAAAAGTAGGAGCGTTGATTGCATTCCTGGAGGCTGCCTCCACGTCCTAAGGATGTGCATTTCCATTTCATTGTCTTCTATTTTTACCTCGTTTTTGGAGAGGAGGAAGGGCTGGAACACCCCCGGGACAGGCAGCCACTGTCTCTGGGCTGGTGTGGCTGGGGCGTGGAAGGAGGGACGCGGCGTGGGCAGCCCCGGGGAGGTGGCACACAGCCACACACAAGCACGCACACGAGCTGCCCGGGCAGCCCCCAGGCAGCCGCAGGGACCCAGCTGCAGAGACCCCTTCTGCCGCCTCTGCCTTTCTAAGGCTTGTTTAAGCCCTAAAATAACAACTACCACTCCCTGCTGAGGGAAACCGGCCGGGATTAGCCAAAGCCTCCCATTCCCCGCTGTCTAGCAAAACGAGGACTTTCCCCTCTGTGTAAATCGGATGACTTTGCTCCTCGGAGCGGAGCACTGTGCTTCAGCGCGCTGGCTCCTGCCCTCCGACAGCTCCTGCGCGTGCTCTACAGCGCAGGGCACCGAAGACAGCAGGAGACATATGCTAACCTAAGAAGACAGCAGATGGGTGCAAGCGCTTTTAAGAACAGCTGCTGCTGTCTCATGTGATAATCCCATTTTTGACAAATCCGCACGATGGCAAAAAATACTGGAAATTAGGTTTTTCTGTCCCCTCTCGTCTCCTGAGCCGTACTTGACCCGTTCAGCAAGACCTAGGGATTAAAGGCTTGTTATTTTAGCTTCCCTACACCAGACCAGAGCCTGATCTCTGCCGGGCTGTTGAGCTACTGTGCTTGGCTCTCCCCCTTTCCACTTTTTTTGTGTCCCAGGACATGTGACAGTCCACAGATGTCACTTCTGCTATGGGACGTGGTGGATTTTCCCAAATGCTGTGCCCAATGTGTTGGAGCTCTGGTGCTCCCATTTCTCTACCCTCAAAACCAAGAAAACAGCCCCAGAACAGCAAGGCCCAGCAGTGTCAGCCCCCACCGGCAGCGCGAGCGCAACCAGGGAGCGGGGGGAAGCCCTCGCTCTCCCCTAACAGGGCTCTAAATGCGCTTTTATGCCCGAGCTCGGCACCGAGACATTGTGAGGCGAATCTTGTCACCGCTGCGCTCCGGGCTGCCGGCCGGGGTGTCCCTCGTGGCCATGGCGCTGGTGCGCGTCCCACCAGCCCCGGGCCCGCCCGCAGCCCAGCCCCGGGCCCGCCCGCAGCCCAGCCCCGCCAACGCCCCGGGCTCGCAGCCGGGGGCCGTGGCCGAGGCGCGGGGGCTCGGCGGGGCACCCCGCGGCAGCAGCTCGGCCCCCCGGGCAGGTTTCCCTGAGGGAGCGGGCTGTCCTGGGGGTGAAGCTGGGACTGCCGGCCGCGCCCGCCCGCCCGCTCCCCGAACCGCGCTTTTTTTCCCTAAGGGAGAAAGCAGAATTGTTTTTCCCTCGGGGAGAGAGGCAGAAAGCAGCTCCCTGGGGTCGGCGGACCCGCTCGGAGAGAGCGGGGCCCGCGCCCGCCGCTGGCACCATGGTTCCCCCCCCGTCCCGCTACGACCCGGCGCAGGGCGGAGCGCGGCCGGGGCCGGGGCGGTCCCGCAGCCCCGGGCGTCCCGCAAAGGCAGCGGGGGGGCGGGGCCGGGGCGGGGCGCTCGGCGCGGGAGGCGGGAGGCGGGCGCTGTCCATGGCCCTGCGGAGCGGCCGGCCGCCCCGGGCCCGCCGAGCGGAGCGATGGGCAACGCGGCGCACAAGGCGCTGGCAGGTACGGCGGGGCGCGGGCGGGGGCGCGGGGCGCGGCGGGGGCCCCGTCCCGGGGCGGGCGGCGGCCGGGGGGGTTGCGCCGCCCCCGGGTCCGAGCCCCGCGCCCCGCCCGCGCCGCGCCAGCCGCATGTCTCAAAAATTATTATTATTAGTATGATTACAATTATTATTAAGGGTGCCCGGCACGGCGGGCAGCGAGGCGGCGGTGCTCGAGCGGCGGGGTGCAGCATCGCCCGGGCGAGAGCGAGGGAAGCGGGGCGAAGCGGAGCTGTTCCCGCAGCCGGAGCGGCGGTCCCCAGCCTTTCAGCCGGGGCTTTCGTTTTCATTTCCCCTTCTTTTTTGTTAAAAAACTGCAACTTTTTAATGTGGAGGGAGGTGTGTTGTTCAGAGTCACCGGAGGAAAACTGTTTGAAAGCAGGTCTGAAATGTTCGGGAGACTGTCTTGGGTTTAAATTGCCTTTCCAGTGGATCCCGCTCTTCCACGAGAGATGTACAAGTTCTTTTCCTGCCCAGGTTCAGAACTGTGGGGCTTTTTCCTCCTCCTCCTCCTCGGAGCAGCGCGTAATGAAAGCAGTCGGTCTCTATAGAATCAACAGGATTGAATTACTGAGCCCTTGCCAGTCTGTGTCTTCAGCTACTTCGCTTTGCTTTTCTGCTCTTGCAGGGCTCCTGCGTTGCATCCTTTGTACTTTGGGCTCCCATAAATAAAAAGGGTATTATTAAACTTATTTAAAGAAGCAGGAGGACCTATTGAACACACACACACATGCCTCCCTGTAATCAGCCAGGGAGCTGAATATAGAAATAAAGAGAGGAATAGATTTGCATTTGGATGTGCCGTATATTGTCTTCACAAAGAGAGGGTGCTTGGGACCTTTAAGGCACAAAAGAAAGCTGCTAGGCTTGCGGTTTACCTATGAGCCTGTGATTATATTTCTAGTTGCATCTCCTCTCATTCTCTGTTACATTTAAATGGGAAATTAGCTCCTTTCACAATAAGGAAGTTTTCATTTTTTAAATACCTCACTAACTGGCAAATAAAGGCATTGAAAGAAGCGCATGACTTTGGCAAAAATTCATTTTGTGGGTCAGCTTTTCAGGTAGAGGCAACATCAGGGGGCACGTGCAAAAAACCTGGGAGACCCAGCCGGTATCCTTGAGTCAGGGGAGGTTACCTTGGTAAGGCTAGAACTCCCCAAAGGAAAAATACCTGTACCTGCTGGGACGTGGGCGCTAGCTGTGAGCTCTGTTCCAGGAGGCTGAGGGTTGTATCAGCCGTTCCGCCTGTTGCTAGAACAGTCTCTCCTGAGCAGCCTTCGCATGCACAGCCTTACACACGTGAATTTAAAAAAAGGGATGACATCAGTCGTACCGCAGTTCTGTGATGAAGAGTTCCTAGCGGTGCTTTCAAAAGAAGTTGTTAAGAAAGAGGAAAAGTTGGATTGGAAAAAAACAAAGACTTGATTTATGTAGATCTCCCAACTCAAACATTGTTCTGGTGGCCCAGAAAATCTCCGTCCTGTCCTGCCAGGTGGAGACCGTCTGCAAGGATTGCTTTGCTGGGGATAGTCCATTTGCAAACATTTGTCAAGTTGTGCAAGGCAAAAACATGCAGGACATTTGAGCACCCTTTGCTAATGTGCTGGAAGATGCTGAAAACGTGTCTTTTCCCCAAATTCATCCGCGTTCAGTTTTTACAGAGTAATGACAGTCAAAAGAAGCCGTTAACATGTCACTGCAGAAGAGGTTTTGCATGTTTGCAATTTTGGAAGGTTATAAATGTATTTTGTCAAGTTGGACACAATTCAGCAATTTTTCATATTGATGTGCTGGGATGCGTTGTTTGTCTTTTGTTGTCCAAATGGCGTTACAGAGGGAAGCAGGTTTAGAACTGTTCTTGGAACAGTCCTTCTGAAAATTATAAAGTTTTTCCAGGAGAATGCATCATTGGATGAAATCCTATTTATAAATGCTATGGCTGTTTAGAGTTACTTGAAGATAATCAATCAGAATTAAGTCTTCCCTCTTCTTTGTCCAAAATGCATCTCTTTCTTCAGCCTGGCAGACTGAGCAATGCACTTCCACTCTTGTTTTAACTAACAGAGGAATTGCTCTCCCCTGTCCCATGGGCTGAAATTAATTTATTAAAAAAAAACCTCAAACAGAACGCCCCCGAGCTAAAATTTGCCTACCTGTTGTGTTAAATTGATTAACTGTGGAAGCCTACAGATGTTCCCCTTTTGTCATTTTGTTCACCATAAATAGCTTGAGATGGAAAATATCTTTCCGTTCTGATCAAATGTAGAGGAAGTGTGGAGGGACCTTCATCATTTAGCTCCTAGAAAAGCCAAACAATTAACAATTCAGGTTTTATATAGAAATGGAAATGCTCTTCTGAAACAGTGGAATTCAATTTAAAATCCTATTGAACACAGTGCAACTCAATTTTATACCTAAACTTGTTCAAATCTGTTTTCTGTGTTTGTTGCATCTTTAAATCCCTGCACAGCCTCACCCTTTCTCTCCACATCTCCATGTTAACGATACAAGAGCACATGCTGTCAGTGCCGGAGAAATTTGTGTCGGGAGCTTGGGAAACTTGTGTTTGCCAAGTATCTGATGGTTAACACACAATGGATGAAGGCTTTGTCAAATTAACAGCGAGGTTTCTAACCAGAGTGGTATTGAAATGAGTAATAGGCTAGGGCTAATGAAAGGCAGCTTCTATATTTGAACCGGTTGAGGAGGCATTTGAATGGAAAAGAGCTGAGATGTGTCAGACACGCTTAACAACGGTCCTGAGGTGGTGGTGGAAATCACTCTTATCTAGATGACAGCTAAATGGTACAGGACACATTCCTCCAGCGGGATGGTTGCCTCCGGTGGCTGGCCCGACGCCGGAGGGATGAGCGGGACCTCCTTGCCTTCGGGCTGCTCCGTGGAACCGGTGGCCGCTGCCCGATGCTGGCCCGCTGCCGACCCTTCCTGCGTCTCCGGTGGGAGAACCTCCGGCTGCATCTCCTGTGCAGTGTGGGAATTTACGCTTGGATGGCGATGTCTCTCGCCTCCCTCCCCTTCCCGCTGCCCATTGTTCGAGATGATTTGCAGGCAGGTGGTTAGGTAAGAGTGAATTCTTCGTTACTGAGGCACGCCGTTTTTCTGTCTCCTACAGGTGACAAGCTAGGTGTGCAGCATTGCAGCCGATGGGCGGAACTCGTCCCGACCTGCAGAGCGGGCTGGGAGGCCGCGTGGCTGTTGGCGGTGGATGGGTTGCGTACCCAACATTGGGCTTGATGGCTTTGTGGCTGCTCTTACCTGCGGTGCTCCGCAGAGTTGCTCTCCTAACTCACTGGTGAGCGAGGCAGCAAGCAGCACACGTCCGCACCCCAGCATCGTGGATGGTGCTGATTTCTCCGTGCTAATTGCTTTCCTTGGCAGACACTTTAAGCAGGGCTCAGAAAATGGTTAGTAGCAGATGGGGGCGTGAAGGCTCCCCTGAAGGCGCAGGGAGCCCCGTGGTGCCTGAGGAATGGCAGGCTGGGAGAGGTGACAGTTCCCCCGGCCCGGTGAAGCCCTTGCATGGGGCTGCAAGGTGCAGGAAGAAGTGAGGAACAGCGTCTAGGGGAGTGGTCACGCAGCAAGTGCCCTTGCAGTGCACGGCAGCTCATCGTGGTGGGGTGAGCGTGGGCAGCTGCTGCCATGGGCAAGCAGGGCAGGAGGCACTCGCTGGCTGAAGCACAAATAAAGGGCTTTCCAGTTGGGATCCAGTTGTTGATCCTGGCCCAAATAGGGTCATTGGTATTTAACAAAGGAGCTGAATTCCCTTTAAAGAATCCGGCAGGGATCTGATTGCAGTGCTTCTCCCACAGCCTTCCTCACAACTGCGAGGAATACCAAGTATGAGTGGCATTTGTGTCTGGTAAACACAAGGGAGAATGGGGCTTGTTCTGGCAGAAGTGACTTCAGTTTCTTATTTTCAAGAAATTATTTCGTATTCTTAAGAAAAATGCTTTTCATAATTAACCCTTTCTCAGCAAGTCAGAAATCCCAAGTTTAGACCTTCACCAGGCTGATGCTCCCATCTGCCGGTCTATGGCAAAGCAGCGATGGTCAGGGGGTCCTGGTTACAGCAGAGCAGGAGAAATTTATAGCTTGTGGGTAAAAGATGATGTTTCTGTGTATCCTTTTTAAAATGCTGATGCCTGTTATCATAATATGCACACTTTCTTTGTAAGAAATGGGTGGCAAGGCCATGTAGTGGGAAAAAATCCTTCTGCCTTTTCCAGGGGCTAACATCTCAGCTTCAAGAGGCATTTTTGTTCACATTCGTTCTCTGGTCCTCCTCCCCCTTAGCTGCTAGCGATACACTGCAGGAGGAGTTCTTGGTATTGTGAGCAGGGAGTTAGTTCAGGAGATTGTTTGGTTTGGTTCCAGTCTGACTTCAACAAGACGACAAAATAACACTTCAGGTTGTTCTGGTTTGAGTGAAAAAGGTATCTGTCCAGACCAGTTTTGGGTTTGGGTTTGCTTCAACTCCATGATTACAGGTGTTAGTCCTGCCTCAATAACAGCTCTATTTTGCCTGTTTTCCTGCCTCTTTCAGTCTGGGAGTTGAGTCCATCATCGACTTTGCTGCTAACTCCCTGTGTGACCCTTGAGCAAGTGGCTTTATCATAGGCTTGCTTTGTATGTAAGGGAGGTAGGAAACACAGTTTGGTTCACACGGGTATGCGAGAGTTAATTAATTAACATGCAGGCATGAAGCATCTCCAGGAAGAAGGTCACAGAAGTGCAAAAAAACAGATTAATTTGCTGCTTCGCTTGTAGCTTTCTGCTTTTCCACTCTTCAAAAGGAAACCTGTGAAACTGCTCAGCCTTCCCTGTGATTTAGAGCTGAAACAGGTTGATCGTATACTGAGGACTATCTTTAACCAGCCTCGCACAGTACATACCCAAAAATGTGCTGCAGCCAACTGGCATCATTAATTCAGCGCTACCACTGGCATCTCGGCTGTTGAGGCTGGAGAAACAACTGCGCTCGAATCTGGGAAGGCATCGCCTATGCAGCCGGTGCCGAGTGGAGCTGTGTGCCGTGCCCCTGGCCGGCGTGCTGTCAGACGCGCACAGCGCAGTGCCAAGCGTGTCATTACCGCAAGAGCTTCGCGGTGCTCTCCACTCTCACAGATAGTGCTGGGCAGGTGCCCTATCTTCTGTTTTATTGTTTACACTCTAGAGGGGAATTGCTTTCCTAAGAGGTAGGATAGCTAGCAAACAGCACTCTTCTCCTTTTGTTTCTCTAGGTAATTGCCGCAGGGCGGAAGGACCTGTGTGTGTCACTGTCTGAACCTACTGTATACATGCTTAAAATCACACCCCTAAGTCTGTGTGTGTAGGCAAACCTCTCAGAGAGCCCTCACCGCAGGCAAAGGAAATTGCAGCTTCCCAGCACGTCATAATTTGACAACCTATGGAGGTGCTTAAGTATGTTTAAGGTGTTTAACTTTAGGCAGTCAAGTTCGAATGTGCAGGCATTAATGTTTACTTGACATGAAAAGGATGAGTCACCTTGAAGCTCATGCTGTGCTTCTCTTCCATTCGAGTAAGGATCCTCCTTGCATATCACGTTCAATGGCTTTTCAATTAGGAATGCAGATAAGCACCTTGGTCCTCGTTAGCTCCAGTGGATTTACCATTCACGCTCATTGAGTTTCTGAGTTGCACTTTTGGACAGTCAGTGTCCTGCTGCACTATTTGCCTTGAAAGGAAACATTTTCTTTCTCATCAGCATCCCGCTGTTTGCAGAGCCTATCTGTGCAGGTTGGTAGCTAAAATAAGAGCAGGCTTTCTTAAGGTGGAGCGTGCACGTCACCGTGATGGATGTGGTGGGTTCAGAAGAGAAGCCGGGGAGCAAATCTGCTGATCCAGGCAAGGGAAGAGCTGGCGAGAACCCACGAGCAGGGCCTTGCTTGCTGCGGTGACTTCATGAGCTGCAAGATGGGATGAGGCCAGGTGTCAGATCCCATCTGAGTTTCCTTATGGGGAAGGTGTGTGCAGTCTCCTCCATCTCATCTCTTTGTGTTTCCATCTGTTTTATCTCCTTTGTTTGTCTTCTTTCTTGTGCCCAGAGTGGTTTGGCGGCCTGTGCCTGCTGCTGCTTCTTGCCACGGCAGCCAGACCGCAGGGCCGACTCACGGTGTGCACCTTCCTGGCTCCTGATGAGCTCCTTGGCCTCCCGCTCCTTTGGGGCTTCCTGGCATCAAAACAGAGTGTGGCCAGTGACCCGTTCTCCAGACTTTACCCAGAGGGCAGGTGTGGGCTCGCTCACCAGCAAGTGCAGAAGGAGGTGGGAGCCTCAAGGGCTGTCAGAAGGGACCTGGCTCCATGTCACATCTTGGGGAGACTTTTCTGTCTGTGGCAGCTGGAGGAAGTTTTGCTGTAGGAGCATTTCCATACTTTGTTCTGTCTTCTCATTTAGGCAGTTTCTCCACCCTTGGCGTCACTAACTTGCTGTGTCCTGGAGGGGACTGACCCTGCATCAATGGTCCATATGTCTATTTGATGACCCCAGTGCCCTTAGGTTTCAAGGTCCTACCATCGCTCTGAAGACCTCCCTGTCCCACCGCTTTGCCTGCTGCAAGTACAGCAGGACAGACCAGAGACATTGGCTGGGGCAGTCCCTTCCCGGTGCTCCCTTGGTTAAGATGTGTGCCCGCAGGAGGACATGCTTGGTGGGAAGGAGATGCTGTTTACTCTGGGTTGTTCCATATCTTGATGATGGCTGATGTTTTTTTCTCTATGTATGTTAAAAAGCATGAATCACTGGCACCAAGACGTCGGGTTGAAAGCTGTATCTCAGCATAGCTGTGCCAGCTTTCCCTTCAGACCTGGATGCCCCGTTGTCTCAATTACTGAATGCTGGAACATTCAATTCCTGATGTCTGAACAGCTGAAGCGGGGCTTTGGGGAGGAGTGAGGGAGGGGAAAGTGATTTCAAGCTTGTTGATTTGTTTTTACCTCTGTGTGCAGGGAGATCCGTTCCTCTGCTTTGTGTAAGCAGGGCTTGCTTTCCACCCAGGAGTTTTCTCTCTCTCGGTTCTTTCAGAACTCTGGCAGTGGAGCAGCTCAGAGATCTCATGCTGAGAGGATTAGACCCCATCCCTTTCCCTGCTCCACCAAAACCATGTCTTTTTTTCCGTTCTACACCAGCAGGACTGGTGTAAAGAAACCAAATCAGAAGATAAGAAATGACTTCTTGCTTGCTGCTGGAATTACACAGGAAGATTCTTTAATGAAATATCATTTAAGTGCATTTCAAAGCTTTTCAGTGCAGCAGGGAAATCGTATTTAGGATTTTTTTTTTTTTTAAGAGCTACTGATGCTTTGAAGGGAGAAAAATGAATGCAGTTGTGTTTGCAGAGTTTTTGGCTAGGCAGTTGCATATAACAGGTTTCATTTTCTTAGTTTTCCTGTTTCACTGTGGAGATTTACATAATAATGAGAGTTTTGTACTTTAGGAATTCTCCTGTTTTAACCATCCATTTGTCTGTGACTCCAGGTTTCTTGTGATTGTACTCCTGATGGCATAATGTCTTATGGCTATGTGGGAGAAATGAATAGACCACGTAAAAGCAAACCTCTGTTTTTCATAGCCCCTGTAGCAACACAGGGAAGACAGTCAGTGAAGAGAGAATTTCCCTCAGCGAAAGTTTTCCATCAGGTTTCCAAATGTCAGGGAAAAAAGTTGTTTGATTTTTGCCCTCCTCCATAACTTGAATGTTAAATCTGCCAAGCCCTGCCTTGACAAGCAAAAGATAAGAGACAGAATATCCCACTTGGCAGCAGAGATGAAATAATTTCATTCAGGTTTATCTCTCTTTCCTGGGTGATGACTAGCACTGTGGCAACAGCTTTTCTCAGCCTGTTATCTGTTTTGGTCTCATCGGGGCACGGCTTCTCAGTTTAATGTGTTCTGTAATTTATGGAGTGGAGTTCAAAAGTTATCTCCTTGGTGTGGTGCTAAGGTTGAAAGCATAATTCCTAATGAGGGGAAATTGCTGTTTCTTGGGGTCTTGAACTTCACACAGTTGGATAGAGCTTTTTTTTGGTAACAGAAAACACTTGGTGCTTAAGGTCTGTCTGCTCTGGTGTCCTGACGGTGGCCAAAATCGCTGCTACAAGGAGCAGCTGAGAGGCTGCAGTGAATTACAGGATTTCGGGGGGAGACAGGACCAGGACCTCTGAGCATGTGCTCTTCAGAAGCCAGCCAGGCAGGTTAACACCGAAGCCTTGGTGGAATACAGTAAACTGGAATATCTGTATCACTGGAGGTGTTAAAGAACACGTTTGTTGTTCGTCATCTAGGAATGGCATTGGTAGAGCTGGTCCCATCAGAGGGTAAAAGTGGGCTAGATAATCCCTGACGGCTTCTGCCAAAGCGGTGTTCCCCTGGGAAATGCCTCTAAAGGGCTGGTCTGTGGCGGGGCTTTCCTCAGGATGCCATCAAAAACTCCCGAGTACGTCGTCCTGCAAAGTGAAAGGGTTTCTGAGTATGAAAACTGAAATCATTTACTCGCTGGCTGTTGCTTCCCTTTTAGTGAAAAAGAGCATTAGCTGGTATATTATGCGGTAGCCATTGTGCTGGCTGATAAAACAGAGATAACTTTCATATGATGGTTCGCAGGGACAAACTACACAATGGAAAGCGTGTTTGAGCAGCCTGACTTTTATCTGACGATCGGCGCTGGGTTTTCTCTGGAGCATGGTGCCCCTTGGGGCTCGGCAGCTGGCCCGTGAACGGAGCCTGCGGGCACATGGGGACACGGCACCGGGTCTGCACGAGAGCCTTGTCGGCAGAGAGGGCTGGAGAACACAAGTTGAACATCGAGAGTGTGTGTGCAGGGAGGGAAAGCTCGATGCCAGCAGAGCTCCCCTGCACTTGCATGGAAGAAGGCTTGCAGATATTTCAGTATGCCAGGCATTTTGGTTGATCTCTCCTGGAAAGGAGATGTCCTCTGAAGAGTATGAGGCAGATCTTCACACTGGCATCTGATTTGTGAGTCTTAAATAGCAATTGCTGGGTGATTTGCCAGCAGCGGAACAGCACTGCTTGTGCTGCCGATGTGATCAAAGGGAGAGGGTGAGAAGGACAGATGCTTCGCAAGCCAGAACTTCAAGAAAATCCATCTCAGTTAAAGTTCATAAAAACTGATCTTAGCTAACAAACCCTGTAGGGTGTCTTTAAATACCACAGCCTTGAGCAGCAGTCTGTACTGAGTCATGCCTGGGGATTGCTGTTATTAGGGGATATTCTGAGGGCTAGGAAAAGGCAGAGCAAGATACAACCACACACACACACACACACACAAAAAGACCAAATGCTGTTAGGTATCCAAAATCAATCTTCTGAGCCTGGGTGTTGTTTCCAAAAATCTCTGAGGGGCTCGGGGCAGGTTTAGTCTGATGGTGGCTTGTCTTGGCCCTGCGCAGCGGCAGTCGTGCTGCGCTGTGGATGCCGGCCTCGTACGGACTGCCTTGGCATAGCAAAACTTATCTCTCTCTTCACCTTGTACCTTCAGAGATCTGGCAAGGAGTGCTTTGATGTAAGACCTTTTGTATACATGGAATTGTGCAGGAAGAGAGATTTTTTTTTTTCTGAAACAAAAATGCCTTCTTCCAAATTAGCTTAGTTTACTGCTTACGTTATCCGCTTCGAAAAGGCGTGTGCTCATGCCAAATACCAGTGTCTGCACATAGATCCTGGCAATAATGAATCTGCTGTCCATTTGCACCCTGCCTTGTTCCAAAATAACGTTCATGTCTAGACAAAGGATGCAGCTCACCTGTAAGGCTTGGCTATCCCCTCTGTTTGTTTTGCTGTTGCATAGTAATTAAGATATTAATTTATTTTGGAGGATTCCAAGGAATGCCTCTGCAACCCCAATGTTTATATAAGAGAGAAAGAGAAATTCATAATTTATTGAATTTGTGTGTGTTCTGCTGGGCTTATTCATTGGAGGAACATGCTAAGTGATTTTTTTGTATCCTAGTAACCAACTATGGTTGCTTTTCCATGAATAATCTTTATAGTTTAACTTGACCAGCCAAATCTAGAAGGGAAAACTCAAGTAAATTAAATTTATCAAGGCAAATAATTACAAAGCACAGATAGCTTTTTGCAGGTGAGAGAGAACAAATTTTTTTCTCCCTCATTTAACTACATAATAATCAGACTGACAGATGCTGTCTGCAGAGTCTGATTTTACTGAGTAGAACAATAGTGGACGTTTGAGTCCTTACGAACTGAACTTCAAAACTTGATTTGTTTAATATTCATAATTAATGAATTGGTTAAACCAGTCCTTTCCTCCCCCAAATGAGCAATGTGTTTTCAGCACTTCCTGTGCAGATTATTTCCCTTCTATGTTACAGGGGTGCCAGGGTGGGGAGCCCGGGGTGGGGGTGCCCCATGGCTCGGCGTGCCCAGCTCTGCTGCCGGCTCATCTGCCTCACGAAGACACTGTGAGACTTGGTTACTAAAATGCTTTGCGAAGCCCCTTCTCCCTGAAATGCCACCCCCACGTGGAACAGCCGGAGTTTATGATTTAATAGAAGTGTTGCATTTTTCTCCTTTAAAATTTTATTTTGACTAAAAATTAGCCCCTTTTCAAAATTGAGTTTTGAGGGATCGTGTTTCTTTTGAAATGCCTCTTGCTCTCAGAAATATTAAAAGCTAATTTTAGAAGCAAAACAAAAATAAAAATTTGATTCCCAGCTCCCTGAACATGTTTACTATTTCTCCCACCCTCTTCAAGCATTCAGCTGACCATCTCTAAGCAGAGGGCAGGGGTACATTCCTTCCAGAGAGGTCAAAACCACTTCTCTTTTTAAAACAAACTATTTTCAAACCATCTTTTTGTATGCATTCCTATTTAGTAAATGTTTATACACCCATGCAAAAAACCCACTCCTGTAAATGCTGAAATCTACAGGCACGCCAGTAGAATCAGTCACCAAACCATGTCAAGCAGCCCTGAGTTAGCTGCTCAGATTATCCTCTGAAATGAGATGAATGGTTTGACCTCAGGAGGCAGTCCCAGAAGGAGGGAGAAGCTTTCCTTGTGTGCATCTGGACCTTGACCGTATTTTCCCCCTGCCTGATTTGCTCCCCACCTCTTGTATCTCGAACACAGCCCTGCGTCGAGTAGCCCTTGTTTCCTGCTTCCCAATGGACTAAAGGTGATGGGCAGAAATGTTCGCTAGGTCGGTGCTGAGGACCTGCCTGTGCTGTGGTTCCTGTATTTTCCCTTTCTGTGCCTATATTCCTGCGCTGAGCCAGAGCATCGCTTTGCAGTGTTGCTGTTGTGCATTTCCAGCTGTCATTCATCACCACAGATACATCACCTCGGGTCTCTGCCCTACCAAGTCAATGCTCTTCCAAAGCTCTCCCTTGTCTTCTTCGTAATCTGTGTGCTGGGAGCAGAAGTTGTGACTTGTCTCTCGCTATGGCAATGAAAGAGTAGCTGAAGGGAGTGGTGCTGCCTTATAGCTCACCGCTCTGCTGCCTTGGGGGATTGTAGGTTTTGAGACCTGAGATGTTCTTTCTCTGGGGAAATGACCGTTTCCGCAAACAGCTGTTTGGGCGAGGCATGGTTGGTGGCAGAGGGGGTGTTTGGGGTGTAGTCACAGCACTGCCTGGGTTCCACGCCAGGGAGCAGCCCCGGGACTGGGGAGAGGGATGGTCGAGGTAGACGTGCCAGCTGAGCTCCATCCTTCTGGTGGCCCCATGCAACCCCGGGTGCATGTGCACTGGGGCTTTGCCCCATGTGGACATGTAGGTCCAACAAAGAGAAGGAAGAAATCTCCCCATCCAAAACACCATGGGCCTGCTCCGCTGTCACAGGACAGGGAGCTGCAGGAAAACATTTTGCATTCAGCAGTTACTGTTATGCGAAATGACGCATCAACGCAAGGCAAATGGGAAAGATGGGAGCAAAAGGCCTTTAGGCACAGGCCTATGCCTTGTGCAGTGCTTGAGGAATACCGTTCCCGTGTCGGGGGAGGCTCCCGGTGCTGCCTCTGTGGCTTGGACAGGTTCATGGGTTGGCCGGGTTTGCTTTGGGGAGGCTCTGCTGGTACTGCCCCACCAGCAGCTCCTCCTTCGTAGGCACCACATCCAGCTAGTAAGATGCTGTGTTGCAGCATCTTGTGTTCTCCAAGCAAAGGAAGCTTTGCAGTCAGACAGCTTTTCTATGCCACTAATACATGACCATGTGGCACTGCTTCTGTGCAGGTTTAGCAACGGTGTGAAATGTTTCTGCTGTTGATCCTACTTGACCAGGTGGCCTAGAAAAACCTAACGGGGCACGGGAGGACACAGCGCTGTCCCACCGAGCCCTGCGTGCGTAGGAGGCTGAGCTGGAATGCATCCCCGAATTTGCTGCGGTCAGGCAGGCACCTGCTCTGCCCTGGGGCTGTCGATGGGCAGAAGGTTGGCTGGTCCCATGTCCCAGGCTCCGTCTGAAAAAAGCCGCGGTGGTGCTAATGACGGGGGCTTTCTCATTGTGAACCGTTGGTTTTAAGCACGTCATCATGCACAAAAGTGTGGAAATGGAGGGGTAAGGAGGGCTAGATCAAGGCACGGTGTACATCCCAGGGTGATGCTGAGGACAGGCTGTGCCGCTTCCTGGCCCCTTTCCCTCCTAGAATCTGCCATGAGCAGCTCTTGCAAGCAGCAGGCTGGCTTCTCCAGCAAAGCATGATGAGTTGGTCTTTGGTAGGTCTGCCTGTCCCTCAGGAAAAGCTCAGACACGTACCAAAGCAGGTGCACACCTTGCTGTGGCACACGCAGCATGCCGGTGCTGGAAGTCCTCTGTGGACCAGAGCCGACAGAGCTGTGCCAGGGTGGACATTGGCCATTACTGTTTATATGATTTTCAGCATTATTTTTAGACATCTTGAGTGCAATTTGCTTCAGCTGAAGCCAATTCCTCGATGGGCTGACAGATGAGGCGTTGGGCGGACGGGAGCGTGCCTTTCTGTAGGGTGTGAGGAGGTTTCAGGGAAGCAGAGCCTCTTCCCTCCTGCCCGCAGCAGGTTGCTGTGATGAATGAGCTGCTCAGGAGAGGGCTTTCCTGCAGCTCTTCAAGTGCCTGCTCTGAGTTGGTACTTCAAGAAGGCACTCGGGGAGCAGTGGCACCTGTAAAGCCCAGTGTCCTGTGGATTCGGGACCAGGGGAGAGGCTCTGTGTGGGTCCATTTTGATGACATCAGGCTTTCTGTACATTTGGCATCCCTTTCTCAGCATGTTTCCAGCTCAGGAATCCCTGGGAGATGGTGTGAGTGGCACCCGCAGCATGGGAGACACTTGGTGCCATCTATTTTGAAGAAGCAGAGGGACAGCATGTGTTCGTGCCGCTGCCTGTGTTTGACTGTGGCCAGAACCACCAGAGGCTCTAAGCTGTCAACATGTAATTGTCTATTTTTTTGTCTGGTAATAAAATTTTGTTCTACCAAGGAAAAAAAAAGAACCACCCAAAGAGAAACAAATTCTTTCTCTCCACAGTTTTTCATATGTGATTTATAGGTGTGTTTTTCCAAGTAAATCCAAACAAGGCCAGTGACTGAATTAAAGTTTGATTCAGTTAATTGAAACAAGAGCCATCTGGGTGGAAATGGGAGGCTTCAGACAGCTGTTTATATTGTTTCATGTGGGATTTCTAAAATTTCCAGTTCCACAGTTACTAAGGAGTGTGCTGTTTGGCTGTACAGTGGGGTTTTATAGGTGTAAATGACCTATGGAGAATACAAAAAAACCCCACCCCACAGCCATAAAAATAACAACAGCTCGCAGCTCTGTGGTAAACTGTTTTGAAAGGTATTCACCAAGTGTGCTCTGCTGAACGAGGATCCAAGTTCCACCTTAAAAAGGTGGGAAAACATGATGAAAACCAGTTCTTTGCATTGCCTGGACCTCCCCTGGGAGGCAGGCAGGCATCCTGGGGTGAGCAGTGCTGCTTGTTTGCTGCGTAATTCACACGTTTGCCCCATCTCTTGGGAGATTCCTTCTTCTGGGGGAGGGAGAAAAAAAGGCCTTTCACCTTTTTCTGGCCAAAAAAAGCTGACATTGATCTTCAACAATGCAAGGAATTGTCTCTCATCTCCAGATTTCTTCAGTTCACCTGCCTTCATCATCTCTCGGCTGGGGTACCACAAAGGGAGAGCAAAGGGAGCAAAACGTTGATGTTGACTTAGGTCTACTGGGGCCAAATCCCGCTGGCGTTAAGAAGATTGACATGGGGACTTAAAAATAAACCTCTCTTGCTCAAATCCTTTTTTTGTGTTGAAATAATTGAAGACGTTAGAGATGAAGAAAGGGGCTGAGGTCATTGTGTGTCCACTAACGGTATGACTGTATTTTCTTTTGTTTGGACAGTTTAATATCTTGAAGTGGCTCTTGTTTCCTCTTATTAATTCTTCTAAATATCATGAAAAAGGATCTCACAGCTCAGCCATGCGGCAGCCAAGTGTTGCACAACCACCTGCTTCTCGGACTGGCTTCATAGCTTAGCAGAAAACTATGCATTTAAAAAAATTTCAAACAAGGAGAAAAGGATGTGTCTTTTTTTAGTGGAACATTTTCCTCTGCTTCTGGACCAGCAAAGAACTCTCCTCTGTTTTTTTTTCTTTTTTCTTTTTCTTTTTTTCTGTTAAAGATTTTTGGCTTTATTTCTGAATATGTATTGTGTTAAGAAAAAGCTGTAGCTGATTTGTCTGAATGTTAACTAAAACAGCCAACAAAATATGTGATATTATTGTACAGATTGGACTGTACTTGATTTAAGTGAAATAACCAGCCCTTCAGATCACTTGGAAAGAGAGTTTGGCCAGTATTAAATTTATTTTAAAATCTCTCTGCTGGGAGAGTGTTGGCCTCGGGCACCAGCCCACCCAGCGCAGGCTGGCTTCAGCCCCTATGCAGTTACCTGTAACCCATTACAATTCCCACTACCAAAACCCCCGTTGTTCTTTGCGGTGCCTCCAGGGAAGCGAGCCTGTCAGAGTGGAAGAGCTGAGCTTTCCCCCAATCCCCAATTTAATTATAACCAGTTATGCCCATCACTTTGCCTGGTTTTGGATTCTTTACATATTGTTTCGGAAAAGCTTAGTGCAATTGCAGCCTTTGTATATATAAAATATAGGATGATTGAAGACCTGGCCACTTCTTTATTTAGCTTCTTCAGCCATGCGTTCCTCCCAAAGCATTTTCCCTTCTCGGTGCCAGATCACTGTTTAAACTGTATGTAAATATAAAAAGAACTGTGGACAACATTTAAAAATGCTGCACCATGTTGGGAGCAGGGCTTGCTGGAAAGAACATCTTCCTAGAGGCCTTTTTTCCCCTTTTCCTGTGGTTTTATGGCTCCTTTAGGGCAGATCAAAAGCCCTGTGTGGGTGCCACCATTAAGTCTAATGGCTCTCTGGTTATCCATCACTGTTTGGACTGAAATAGCTCCACCGTTTTTCTTTTAAACTGAATTCGTTCCTGTCCTCTGAGTATAGAGAAGTTATAATTAGGAGGAAAAAAAGAGACCCTCAGAACCACTATGAAGAGAGGAGATAAAGACCAAAGAGGCTTCTGTAACAAATCTGAAGTAAAGAGAAATAGCAGGTTTGTTCTCTTTATCATAAGATTTTCTTGAAAAAACTTGAAAGTGGAACTGAATATCCAGGCTCTCTTTTCTGTGCCTGTAGCATCGCTCCGAGTGCTGCTCTCGCCCCTTTTCTGCAGCTTTTCTTCTCTGTTGTCCCGGTGCTGGACAATTCCCGTGCTTACGGGAAAGTTTTCTTGTGTTTGTACTGAGTGTGGAAAACACGCTCGGGTCATAAGGCTTCTTGGCTTGAGCATCACGCACCCCACCTGCGTCACCGGCGGCACAGCTCAGCTGCAGGGTATGGTGTGTGTGGTACCCACACACGGTGCGCTACGCACGGTACACGTGCAGGGTACGGGGTGTACGGTGCACACGCTGGGTGCGGTACGTGTGGCACACACACAGGGTATGGTGCATGTGGTGCACACGCTGGGTGCGGTACGTGTGGCACACACACAGCGTATGGTGCATGTGGTGCACACGCTGGGTGCGGTGCGTGTGGCACACACACAGCGTATGGTGCATGTGGTGCACACGCTGGGTGCGGTACGTGTGGCACACACACAGCGTATGGTGCATGTGGTACACACGCAGGGTGCGGTGCGTGTGGCACAGACGCAGAGCCAGGGAGGGCTGACGGCACATCGTGTGTGCTGGCCTTTCCCCAGACATGCTTTTGGGAGGTGGGAAGGGCATGAGTATAAATTGTATAGAGTCTGAATTCAGAGGGATGAAGACAACGTAAACCCTGGCTTTTAGGGTGTTTTCAGAGAACAATGCATCGAAAGCCAGACTAAATGACCACTATTAATTTTCAAATCCTCTCTTTCTCCCTATTTCGCAAGCTGTCCTCCTGGTGCAGTGCCCTGACGCTGCCTGTCTGTAGGGGATGGGTGGGTTTCCTGCATCAGGGAGACAACAAAATTCTTTCCCTTTTCTTGTTCCTGTCTCTGCTGGAAGCAACACACTGACGGGGTGAGGGAAGGATGTGCCAAGCTCCAGAGCTCTTTCCGTAAGCCCTTTCCGTAAGCCCTGTACTGAAACCATGGGATGGAATAAAATTGCCGCTCTGAGGATATTAAAATGGAATGCATTTCATTCTCCAATTTAATTAAAAGCTATTAACATTGGAATGACATGGTCACTATTTGTAAATCCCCAGTGCAGATGACTTGGTACAGCTGGTCAGGAGAAAGGAGGTTCGATGGAAACAGGGAGTCTGTTTGCATTAATGGTCGTTACGTGCTCCTCTGGCGGCGAGGGGAGTGGGTGAGGGCATGGGCCGTTTCTGTGTTGGTGATTACGCCACTCGCGTGTTCTTGCAACTCTTCAACAAATCACACTCATGGTTGGAAAAGGAAAGCACCAGTTCAGAATGATGCTGTTTAAACATAAAGCATTGCTCTGAAAAACAGTCCTGAGCTGTTTATACTGTCTGTAGGGCACAAGTTGTCTTGGAAGTTAAGAATTAAGGAATAGAGAAGAACTGGGGGCAAGGGGACAAACCCAGATTTGTTTTTTAATCTGTGAAAAATATTCTAGCTAGGATCTTTTCTGTGCAGTGTCATTAACTGGGAGCATACGATGAGTCTCCCACAGACACATCAACGAGGTCCCTCCCCACCTCAAAGCGAGAGCCGCGTGGTCGTCTGGAGCCTCGAGGGACCAGCAGCACTCACTAACACAGCAGGTTTTTTGGGTCCCTTGGGTTGCTCTTAGGCTGTGTCTGCGGTCTCTGCTGCAGCAGTGAATGCTGCTGGCTTGGGGCAGGGAAGAAGGGGAAGGGATCTCTGAGACAGACCCCAGTGGTACAATAGCCTATAAAATGAAGAATGTCTATCTTGATGCCATGAAAATCTGTATTAGAGCTAGGCTGTAGAGCATTGAAACCACTGAGGACAAAGTCCTTAGAGAAAAAGACGCCCTGACATATGTACTGTGGGACTGTCCTCCAGTCAGGCTGTGAAAAAAGGAAATGCACAAGGAGATGGTGCCTGACATAACACCAAAGGCAGTGTTGAAATGGGATCCTTGGATGTTGGCCTGCCAAGCTGGGTTTAACTTGCAGCAAGCACAATGCACTTGATTTAAGAAAATGGATGCATGAGAAGGTGGAAGTGGGCTTCAGACCTGCCCAAAGTAACATCTATTAGGAAAAAAAAAAAAAAGTTTAGCATTGCAAATCCATGGAAATGGGACCTCATTTCTGTATGAATTTAGTAAATCAAAACAGAATCTAACCGCCCCAGAGAACATAAGGGTTTTCGTCCATGTCTCTGCTCCTCCCCTCCCATCTTTGGGTCTCCGGCTGAGTTAATTCCTCGAGAGCAGCCTTCCTAGCCTGATGTGTTACATCTTTTAGCGCTCTCTGCTTTATGGTGCACTTTGTTGTCTGTTTCTAGAAAGCAATGAAAATAATAAATCACAAAAATACATATTTTAATTGCTGACTGACAAGCTGAGCATTTAGATTTGGAAAATATTTACCCTCCCAACCCAACAGTCCTCAGGAACCATTTGTGGAGTTGCTTAAACAGATGTCAACTGCTTGCTTCCCATTGCTTTTGATCATCGCCCAAAACTGTGCTATGAACTCTGAGTTTGGGACTAGAGGATAAACTGAGCTGAGCAGCCCTCTGCTCTCCCCAAGTTAAACGTAACTTTGTAAAAAAGGTAACAATTTTGCAAAAACATAATACATCAAATAAGAGGCATAGGTTTGCTCTCCTGGTGTATGAAATCATATGCACTGCATGTGCAGCATATTAGTGAGAACATGGTCCAAAAATTCCCGATGAGAGCTATAGTAAGAGTGGCTGATGTTATTTTTGACAAGATGTTTTTGTCTTTAGCCAGTAGCCAAAAGTTTCATCTAGTTTTGCATCCCATATTTTATGACTTTCAAATCCCTGACATCTTTCAAAGCTCTTTGGCTCGTGAGCATGGCCTTCTGACTGACACGAGCCAGTGGAGTTGGGTGTCGAGGCCGTATAACGGATTACAATAAACTGTGTCGTTTCCAAGGCTCCTCATCTATCATGTGGCTGCTTTCATCGCTCGCACCGAAAGACTTAAGCAGGGATTATGGCATGAACCCTGCCTTTTCTCCATCCCCGTCCCACTCGCTCTTGCTCTGTCTCTCATTAACCAAGTCTAAGAATTTGTTACTAGAGTTGCAGACTCATTGACCCAGATTTGCTAATAATATGGGGGAGAGGAGATTTTTTCTGTGCTTAATCACTGGCTTCTGTGTATTCTTAGTGCTATTTATATGCAGGAGAACTAAAAGCCTGTAATAAAGATGGGGCCAACTTTGCAGCAATATTCATGCATGAACACAGTGAGAGGCACGACAGGAGACAGATGGGGGAACGGGGAGACGGAGGTGAGCATAGGTGGACTTACCTAGACCTGCAGGCCCAGCAATAGATGTTTTTGATAGCAGACCCCACTTCCACGGCCTGATCCACAAGATCATATTGGTTTAGGCCAGGGCTCCCCACTTTGCTCTGAAAATGCCACACCATCAACGTTGTGCACTGGCTTTCTTTGTGTCAAGTTTGAGTTCATTTACCATCAGAGCAGAGTTTCTTGGCTGCCCACCTGTGCAAGGAAGAAAAAAATCCCTCTAGATGAAAGAATATTTTTTCCTTTTTTTCCAGATCAGGAAATTCTATTCTGCTTTTTTTTTTAGTTTAAAAGATCTTTCATTTACACATGATGAAAGGAGTTATCTCATTAAATCAAATGAAAATGTACAGCCCAGCTAAGGCAAAACATCTTCAGCCTAGCAAAAAGAAAAAAAAAATGCAATAACAAGGCCTGAAAACTTTTACAAGACACAAGAAAACTGTTCAGTGTGGTGTTGTGGTAGGTAGGCACAAAGATAAAGAGACATGTAGACCTATCCATAGAAACGGAAAAGCAGTGTTGAATGCAGAAGTGATAGGTCACCGTCACCCCACAGTTTACAGGCGGAAGGAAGCTGGAGAGGGCTTGAAGATGTGTCCACATTTCCGAAAAGCAAAGTCAAGCAGAAGGTCTGGAAGTGGGTTGGGAGTGTTTTCCTGCCTGATCTGGGAGAGCGGTGGCTCTCCCCAGTCCTTGGGGCTCTGTGATCACTTCTAGGTTGTGGAAGATTTGCTATCGGTGCTGTTCATCCTCGGAGCAGGCCTTCTGTCGTGGTTTATTTTCTGCTTCAAGCCAGCTGGTGGATCTTGGAGAGAGACATCGGTGTTTCAGCTGTGCTAAACCATCTTTTGGCTCTGATACTGGTGTCGTGCTGTGACGTTCGGTGAACCAGGAGGGCTAAGCCCTGGCGTTGGCTTTCCTGTCAAGGCAACCATTCTTTTAAATGATGTGGTTGAACTTTGCATTTATATGACCTCCCCACTGCAAGGAAAGGGCTTAATTTGAAAGGAGCAAGGATGCAGGAGTTTGTTTCTTGCAGACATGGCAGGAGACAGGGGATGGAGCAGTCTGGAAAACACTGCAGGGTCCTGCGGGAATTGCCCGTATTTGCTGGTTTGAGAAGAAGGATCAGAACAAAAGGATTTTGCCTAATGCTGTTCGCAAAATGCCTGTCTGCTTTCATGGAGGAAGGCTTAGAAGAGCAGAATAAATCTGTCATTAGCCTCTGCCTAGAAAAAAATTGATTTTAGCATATTTTTTTTTAAAAACCCCGTAAAATGTTTGGTTTCAAGCATTAGCCGCAGAAGCAAGAGGGTTTTCTCACTTGAAAATCCACGTGGAGACAGGAACAACTTGATTTTACGAGTTAAAGTCAGTCCCTGTTCTCTGCCAGGGATTTTTCTGGACTGTTTTGCAATGAAAAATGTTGTATGTTCATTAGATACTTGCATCGAGAGTTACTTCAGTGCCACAACACACCTTCTTTTAATGAAAAAACAACTCCTATCTTTCCTCCTTCCCAAATTAGTCTCTTCAAAAATGTCACATTTCCTGCAGTTCACTACAGGCTCTTCAATCTCCCCTTAATGCCTCAATTTCTGTATCACTCTTTTGCAAGTGTACCATGTGGGGTTTTTTAGCTACCTGGAAATTTGTCTCAGGTTAGAGGACCAGGCAGGGAGACATCTACATCAAAGCAGGGCTCTGGACTGGTCATGCAATCTACAGGAATTTAAATGGAGGATGTTTATTAATTGTCAAGTTGAGTTTTCCAAACTTTGAGCCAGCAAGACGTGAGAAAATGAGGCCAATTTTTTGTGCCAGCCTTACAGTGGATTTGGTAGCCTAACTTTACAATGAAATTCACACTGGTGAGCGTAGAGTAGGCAACACCAGTGCTTCCTGCAGAGCTCCCTGACGCATTTTCTGTATGTAAAAGAAAAAGAAACGTCCAAGCAGTGCACAAAATTTATATGTGAACAGATTTTTATCTCTTGTTCTCAGAATATAAGATCACGCTGGAGCAGAATCCTGTTTCGTGTTGCTGTTAACGTTTGTTATCTGCAGTAACAGCCTTAGCCTGCTCCTTCCAGCCTCCGGCAAGGCTCCAGCCCGCGCAGGGAAGATGCAGTGGGACGAGCGCAGTGAGGACCGTGCTGTTGCTGGACCGCGCTGTCACTGCCTTGCAGTCTGCGAGGGCTGTTTCCACCAGCTTGTGATCATGCAATGAACTTGACCGCGTTGTCCCCACCTGTTGGGATTTTCCTGTTTCGAAGCAAAAGCCACCTGCCCCTTCTCTCCAGACGCCTTGTTTAATGTTCAACAGGGTTGTTGCAGCAGCAGCAAGCTAATTATCTACTGTAATAGGAAAAAATTCTAATGTTACTGATAAAGCAGCAGCCATAAAGATAAGATGCTGGCATGGTAGGTGGATCCCCTATCGCCTGTGCAGCGAGCGCTGATAGATGGATCTCAGCCTGCACGCTGCTACCTGTCAGCTGTTTCTCTGAACAATGCGGGGAGGCCACGCTCCAGCTGCAAGTTGGTGAGCTCTGTCTCCTGCGAGCTGTTCACCCGCGGGGCAGCGGTCCCAGTAAACTCTGGTCCCTTGGCATCCTTGCTTTACCCGGTGTGCATCCCTGTCTGGCGCCCGGCTGCCCCAGGATTTGCTTGCCGTGTGATCCTGCACATCTTCTGTCATGGATTTCCTTGGAGAGTGTCCTCGGGAAGGGGCTGTGGGAGCCAGGGAATGCCGTTTGACGCGGCGGTTGCAGAGTCAGTACAGACCATGGCTGTACCGGCAGTGCATCGGGAAGGCAGGGCTGTCCTCCTCCGACTGCCAGGCTGCCCTCGCTGTAGCTCTCTCCTGTAGCTCTGGTCTCCTTGAACATTACTCTCTTCTCCCTCATTTTAGGGCTTTCTCTGGTGTTATTCCTGCCTGGTTTGCCTGGGCGAGTGAAGACAGGATCAGTCTGCCTCAAGGCCAGCTCCCCAGCTAAGCACTCTCCTGCGTCCCGTGCCCTGGGGAGCAGCAGCCTTGGAGAGGGCCCTTGCTCCGAGTTCTGTCTGCTGCTGTCGGTGGGATTACAGTGCCACAGCAAACCTGATGCTGCGAACAAATGGGTGAAGAATATGTTTATTTTTGGAACTGGAGCCATGATGAATACGTGGAATTTGTCCAGGGTCTGCCTGCTGTACCTTTTTGAAATGCAAAGTGCATGTTCGTTAAAATACCTCTCCAAAGGTCAGCATAACCTAAGAAATGAATGCGCTGGCCTTTTGGAAAGCCGGTGACGCTTCAGATGTGCAACAGCTACTTGCAGCTAGGAGCTTGGGTCCCCGCAGCCCAAACTGATTTCACTGCAGCCCACGTGGATGAAAATGTTGCCTTTCAGCCAGGGTTTCTTCTGCAGGTTTCAGTGAGGAGGCTTACACCATCCTTAATCCTTCAGTTCCACTTTCCTGGCTTACTTCGTATTTCCTGAAGCCCCATTTGTGTGTTTGATGGACTCATGCTGCGAGCATCGTGTTTGCAGTTGGTGAGAATAGGGATGAAAAATGGAAAACTCTGGAATGAAAAGAAGCAAAATGCTGGATGGGCCTTCAAGACATTACGCAGGGGGACCCATGTCCCATTTGATGATCTAGACAGCCTGCTGACATGCTCACAGGGCTCAGGGACTGAAGTATTTGAGAACCTTACATTTTTTAATCCTGTAATCCTTTTAGCTTCCTGCGAGGTGGAGGAATACTATTACTCTCTCTTTGCCCAAGTAACTAGTGATAGGACGAGAGGAAAAGGCCTCAAGTTGCATCAGGGGAGGTTTAGATTGGATATTAGGAAAAATGTCTTTACTGAAAGTGTTCAGGCATTGGAACAGGCTGCCCAGGGAGGCGGTTGAGTCACCATCCCTGGAGGTGTTCAAAAGACCTGTAAATATGGCACTTCAGGACATGATTTAGCAGACATGGTGATGTTGGGTTGACAGTTAGACTTGATGATCTTAGAGGTCTTTTCCAACCTTAATAAGTTTATGATTCTGTGATACTCTTTCTTAGGCAGGGAAGTGAGGCATAAAGAGAAAAAATTGCTTGTTCAAAGCATTGTAGCATAGTATGTTGGTCTCATAGCTAAAAAAAAAAGAGTTGGTGTAGCTCTTAGCTGCCTGTCCCAGCATCAGGCACCCTTGGGTAGGGTGGCATTCCTGCCACGAGCTGGGCTGTCATCCCACTGGTGGCCTTTTGCGTAGGAAAGCACAGACGGGAGAGGGGAAAGTTTGGAGAAATAGCAGAGGGACTGAAATGTGATCCAAACTGTGGAAGCCGAGCTGCAAATCAGGGCAATTCAAAGGCACAAACATCCTGTTGAGCTTGCCTAGTCCCCGTCAGTACTTAATGAGTAAAGCAAATGCCCAGGCTCAGCTTCGGGCGTGTTTCAGTGGGAAAGCTCTGCCTCCCCTGCCTTGGGTTGTGTCGGGCTTTATTCCTGGTGGCAGCCGGCAGGTGTTCATGCGAGGGGGGAACGGAGTTCTAAATAAATTATGCATTCATTTCCTTCTGGAGACTTCCCTATTGTTTAGCCACAATATGCTTTCCTGTTTTTAAAAAAACAAAACAAAAAAAAAGCCAAACCCTGGCCCCAAGTTCCTCTCTGGCAGGGTGGGCCCAAAGCTGCGTTTGAAGTGGGTGCCCGTGCCATCGCTCTTCCGTCCGTCGCGCTGCTGTCACTGTCACTCCCGTCCCGGTCCTCCGCGCTGTCCCAAAGCGGCGTGAGGGGTACCGGCGTGGGAGCCGTGCCAGAGGGGCCGGAGGGCATCGTGTCCCGCTGTGCTCGGTCTTCACGCGTCTTTTCCCCGGCAGGTGGGTGTGGGAGGAAGGCTGGTGCTGCACAGGGGGTGGAAAGCAGAGGACTCTTGGGGTAGCAGAGAGGAGAACAAAAGCTCTTCTCCCTCCTTCCTCCTCCTGGCCAACACGGGGACATTGAGGCCAGGACAGTCATTTTCACAGGGGAGTTATTTTTAAGCATTTTAGAAAAAAATGCTGCTCAGTGGATTATGAAATGAGACTCTACGTGGGGAGGCTGTTGCCTCCTACACGGGGAGGTGCAGTGTGGAGGAGCAGCACTGAGCCCACCGGCTCCCACGGGAGGCTGAGCCGGCAGCACCCGTCCGTGGCTGTGCCGAACCCCTGTCCCAGTCCAACAGCACGAAGGCTCTGTGCATCCAGGTGAAAAATGGGGACTGGGAGAGGACTCAGCCCTCGCTGGCTGGGGCTGCCTACCCAGCGCCGCGTGCTGGCTGGGCTCCTGCCACCTCGCCTCTCTCTGCCAAGGAAGCCCCAAACCGTCTCTCCTCGGCAGCAGCATCGTCTGTCGGGGACCTTTGCGGGCAGCCACAGGGAGCAGCACCCACGTGAGCCGCGGGTGGGTCTGTGCTCAGAGCAGCCATCTTCTGCAGTTCAGCTCTTTGGCAGGCAAGAAAGGAGATTTCTCCTGGGAATACCCAAGAGAAATAACCGCACCAGGACTGACCCCGCAGAGCCGGGGAACCCCTCCTGCACGGGGAGACCTGGGGGAAGCCTGGCCCCGCACGGCTGCAAGCGGTGCTGTGCAGGCAGGGGGACCGCCCCAAGGGGATTTAACAACTGGGGGGCTTCTCTCCTCCCCGGCTTCCCCGACTCGGCCATCATGTCCCTGGCGTGGAAATGGCAAGCCCCCCACTGCTGTAAGAGCAAGGATGTATTTATTTACCTTAGTGCGCGACAAGATTAACCATTACCTTGTGCGACGCAGCAACTGTCACATGCAGTGCGAAGCGATACAAAAGACCTTCTATTCAGCCACTGCATTTGCCTGTCGTAATTTAGGACTGACCTTTTTTCCTGAAGCACACAGGAGCCTTTTGCCTTTGTATTTCTTTGGCTCCTGTTGCATATGCCTGATTTCAGGGGCTGATCCTGTGTTCAGATCTTGCCCGTGACCCCTCTTCTCTTGCGTTTGCAAAGGCAGCGGTTGCTCAGAGCCTCTGTTAGTTCAGGCAGCAAATGCAAGTCCCGGCCGCTCGCTGCCCTACCTGGTAGGGTTTTGCTTGCAAAAAAAGTGTCACAGCTGCAGGTCTCCTGCCGGCTTTCCCAGCTGAGCTCCTGGCATCTTCTGGTGTTTCCTTCCAAGAGAGGAAAGCGTCAGAAAATCCTTCCCTTGTCCCGAAGCAAAGCCAGGGCTTACAGACAGGGAGGAAGCAGCTTGAAGGAAGGGCCAGGCAGGCAGCTTCTAAAACTTCAAACGTGGCAACGTGTTTCAAAATAAATGCGTGCTTGTGATGCAGTTTGATATTTAACAGGATCACTTTGAGTACCCAGGATGCCCTCCATTTTTGCTTTAAAAATGTGCAAAGCCAGGTGCAAAGAGGAGAGTGGGTGGGAAACAGGGAGATCAAAGTGCAGGTAACACACTGGTGCTGGTCATGGGAACCCTGGTCCCCGAGCAGGACCCTGTGTGTAGGGATACACAAAAGAGGCTGTCTCTGCCTCAGGGAACTTACAGCTAAGGTTTAAGACTAAAAGTTGAGCTTTTCTCATTTCTGCTTCATGCTCGTGTGAACTTCACTTTAGGCCTCAAATCTGCTTTTCTTGAAATTGGTCTCGAAATTGCTATTGACTTTAAATGCTGCAAGATCTCACCCGTAAATTCTCCTTCTCCCATCTGTAAAACGAGGATGGCAGGATTTCTGTGCCATCTGTGGTGCTGTGAAGCTGAAAACAATCATCATTTATAAAGTGCTTTGAGCTCAAATGGGAGGTTCTATGTAAAGACAAGTCTTTGCGGGATGAAATGTTCCTTAATGTACCAGTTGCATCTGATATCTGAACCAGGGGCTTGGTTGAAAGTTTCAGAGGAACAGCCTGGTGATGCAGAGGTGGTGCTCCAGCTACTGAATGTCTTGGTTTATTTGTGTTGGTCCAAAGCTCCTGTTCATCATTACAAAATTAAGGGACAGAGAAGCCAGTGGCAACATGTCCCCAGAAAATCAGTATCCTTTATCTGCGTTCATCTTGAGCACCTCTGATCCAAATGGCCCACAGTTCTCAGTGTCACTCCGACCACCAGCTGGTGATTTAACAGCACATGCACTGTAAATAGGAAACTCGGAGCCACCGTCACAAGTGTTATGGCTTTCCGAGTGCAATAGGATGCATCTGACAGGAACAAAAGGACGTTCGTTTTCATCCAGCTTTGTGGGGCGTAGAAGGGAAGCTGCCTGACCTTTGCCCCAGGAGCCACATTTGCCTTATAGTTGTATAAAACTGAGGGCCAAATTGGGGCAACAAGGAGCAGGTTGTGGCCAAGCACAGCATTTGGAGATTAAATAGTGTGGTTCACAGCGAGTAATGCAAAGCACGCGTGGGAAGCCAGTTGCAGTTTCCCGGGTTGACCTAACACATGGCTTGGGTCAAGCACGTCTGACGGAGCTGCTGGTTTCTCCTTTTGCAGACACAAGCCACCAGACCCGCTCCGTCTCCAGCCGCCCCTACTACAGTTTGCCCAACAGCAGCCATGAGAGACGCTCGGTCCTCGCTATCACGGAGCCGCCGCGTTTCCACTCCCAAGCCAAAGGCAAGAACGTGCGTCTGGACGCTCACTCCCGCAAGGCCACGCGCAGGAACAGCTTCTGCAACGGGGTCACCTTCACCAACCGGCCCATCCACCTCTACGAGAAGGTCAGGCTGAAGCTGGTGGCTGTGCACCATGGCTGGAGTGGGGCCCTGCGCTTTGGCTTCACCATTCATGACCCATCACAGATGAGCTCTGATGAGATACCAAAGTACGCCTGCCCAGACCTAGTGACCCGACCCGGATACTGGGCCAAAGCTTTGCCAGAGAGGTTTGCTGTGAGAGACAATATCTTGGCCTTCTGGGTTGACCGTCATGGAAGAGTATTCTACAGTATTAATGACGAGGAGCCAATATTGTTTCACTGTGGTATTAAAGTTTCTGGTCCTCTCTGGGCACTCATAGATGTCTATGGAATTACCCATGAAGTGCAAATACTAGGTAAGTGTGTGTTTTGACCCGTGGCTTGCTCTTCTGGTTACTCTTTCCACAAAGGCATGATCACAGAGAAAAGATCCGTGATCTATCTGATTGATAATTTCTATGGGACACTTAAGAAAACTAATTTACTGTTGGTTTTGTACCTCAAATTAACCATTTTTCTTTTGCCAGCAGCGGGGATCCAGAAAGCAACATATTTCAGAATGTCAGTAATGGAAAGTCATAAGGCTTTGCATTATAGCAGCCATGTGAAGGGATAAATGGAAATCTTCACATTTAGCTTTAGCCAGCCTTTTCTGAGCTAGATGTGCTGCTATGGCCTGGAAAAACATCGTGCTGCTTCACAGCAAGGTTGTAGGGACTGAGGACACAAAGGTGACCAGCTCTGGCTTCCCCTCTTCTTCCCCAGCTGCCAATTACTGCCAGTCCACTGGAAAACTATGACCCATTCCCCGAGAGTTTCCTGGCGCCCTTCCCCAGCCCCTCTCTCAGCTCTTGACCTTGGTGCCCACCTTGGTGCTGGCCGTTTAACAGGCTATGTTTGCAGACGTAACCCGACTTACCCTTTCCTTACTCATGGGCATCACTGTACACCTGCAAAGCACTGCTGCAGCGCAGGATGCAGCCCGCCAGCTGACGAGTGATAAGTAAATGCAGCACGAGCTCCTGTGTGCTTCGGGATCCTTGGCAGATTGCTGCATTTGGGTGGTGCCCGGCTGATTTACAACCATCGTCCTTGGGGAGGGCTGCAAGGGGGAATGAATTTGTTCCCGTTAGCAAACCAAGCTGATTGCCATGGAACGACTGTCCTTTCATGACTTTTACAGCATTGAAGTTTCAGATTAATTCCGTGTTAGATGGAGTGTTTTGAACTGGTCTGCATCACAGGGAATCCTTTTAAAATACAGAAGTGTTGCCCTTTCCCAGAGGCTCCTAGGAGCTTATTTAGTTTTGACAGCCAAATTAAGCTGTACCTGCTCCAGGGGATGGTGCCTCCATGCTCACACCGAGCAGGCACCAGCGATCAGCTGTGAAATGGTTAGTCTGGTGAGCAGGCAGCTTCATCACATATTCTTCTGAACGGTACCAATTATTTTACAGGCGAGAAGGCTATACATAAACAACACTTTGCCCTGCCTGCTCTGCCTCAAATGTGTAATTAAACCTTACCAGTAGCTTATCCTGTAATTGCAGTTGCGACATGCTCCAGCCTCTGGTGCTCATCACAGAGGTGAAGGAGCATTTGCTGTATTGGGCAGTGCAGCTGCTTCGCCAGAGCAGTCCTTCTTCCTCATTAGATTATAGTTAGAAAAATAAAATGCAGCTTATTTCTGCTCTGCACCCCTCAGTCCTACCTGCAGTGTTCAAATGTGCAGAGTGAAAGACTCAGCCTGAGGGCACCTGTACCCTGGTATTTTTTTAATCAAAGTCCCAAGCCCCACAAACTGCCCCAGAAATCAGGGTGGTGCTCAGCCATTCGGGGCACCAGGGGACCCAACCTTCTTGCTACAGACGTGGTGGTGTCATAGCGGACGTGTTTGTCTCTCTGCCTCATCCTCCCAAAATTTTGCAAGTCAAGAAAGCTGTGAAATACAGCTCAAATACAGATGCACAAAATGCATCTTTCAGCACTGTGAAGCTTGGATGTATGTTGTTCATCTGTGGGAGCATTTCTTGCCAGACACCCTGTGCTGGCTAGAAGCAGCTGGTCCAGCCATCAGCCTACACCGGTGGCCTCTCCTGCATGGGCTTCTGTGCGAAGGGAGCTTCTGCTTTGCAGCTGCTGGATGGATTCGGGTGTTCTTGCTTCTTTGGTAAAAGCCTGGTGATTTCCTCCTCCAAGGAGCAGGCAGTATTGGTGCTGAGATGCTTCTCCCCTCTCCGTCTTTGGGAAGACCAGGAGTCTGCTTCATTCATGCACTCTTAACTCCCATGCGTGTTGCCTTTGCTGTGCTGGTTAATGCCTTGCTTTCGGAGCAAAGTGTCCGAGCCGCCCGGGCCAGTGCTGGAGGCAGAAGGCAGGGCACTCCTGAGCCACCCCACACCTTTGAATCCCTTGCCGGCCTGGCATGGCTGAGGCAAAAAGCTGGCAAATTAATTAGGAGTCAGCATCCTCGCTTTCCCTTTGCTGTGAAAGAGGAAAATAACTCTCTGCTGTAGAAATCTTCTTTGTAACACCTGCAGCAAGTAGCTTTTATGATAAGCTCTCAGTTCAGAATCTCTGCAGTGGTGTGAACACCCCTGGGATAGGAGGCTTGAAATCTTCTCATATGGCCACAGCTGTGCCTGGACGCCTCACAGCTGTAAGGCAATGACAAGGAGTGTGAAAAGAATATCTATTCGTGCTTCTGCTCCTTTGCCCATCGCTGTGTTGTGGATTTGGCTTGCACAAGAGCTTTGGACAACAAGATACTGAGTTGTTTTCTTCTTTTACAGAGCAACCTCAAAGCTATTAGAACCCTCTACTGAGAAAGCTGTAGGACCACACTGGTTTACAGCTGCTCCCAGTTCACGAGGGCGAGGAGCTCCCATATTACATGGGTACTCCATAACACTTGTTTTCCCTCAGCTAGTGCCAAGATGCAGCTATTTCTTGGCATGCTGCCTGCTCCACATGTGACTCTCCACCACTAGCTGTTCATTAGTGGTTGGCCTCTAATTTTTCCATTGTTTTTCCATTCAGAGGAACAGAATTCAGATAATCTGTAGGCTGAAATAATAACAATTGTAACCACAAAAGTAGGCAATAGTATCTTGAGTCTAATGTCCCTGTCACTGGGTTTATCTCACAGATAGCATGTTTGCAGAGACCATGACCACTGCCCGTCTCAGCACTGCCCGTCTCAGCACTTGCCTTCCGCAGAGCAACCATGATTCAGCCAACTTCAATAACAACGAACTGGAGAATAACCAAGTGGTGGCCAAAATTGCAAACCTAAACCTAAGTCGGGTTCCAGGACTCGCGACAGACAACCACATCATCCCCTGTTGCCCAAACCGACGGCAGCGTGCCCAGGGGGTCCCAGCCTTCCTGGACACAGACCTGCGATTCCACCCCACCCGTGGACCTGACATCACCTTTTCTCAGGACCGGATGGTTGCATGCACCAACTGGCAAGAAAGCAATAGGACTTTGATGTTTTCTGACCGGCCTTTGCACATCGGTGAAAGCCTCTTTGTGGAAGTAGGACACCTTGGGCTGCCATACTACGGGGCCCTTTCATTTGGCATCACTTCTTGTGATCCGAGTACTTTACGGACAAATGAGCTCCCAGCAGATCCGGACTTTCTCTTGGACCGCAAGGAGTACTGGGTGGTTTACCGAGCGTTCCCGGTCCTCAACAGCGGTGACATTCTCAGTTTCATGGTCTTGCCGAATGGAGAGGTGCATCATGGGGTGAACGGAACCAGCCGAGGAATGCTAATGTGCGTGGACACCTCACAGTCTCTCTGGGTGTTTTTTACAATCCATGGCGTAATCAACCAGCTCAAAATATTGGGTAAGTGCAGCCAAAAGAAATGATAATGGGGAGCACCTGGCTGGTGATGTTTCCTGGGCCAGAACAGGAGCAGTGGCTTTGTATTCACAGCGTTGCCTTTAGCAGGTGCTCACGGGTGTGAGGAAGCAGGTCCTGATCTCGCCTTGTGTTTGAAAACAAGAGTGAGTGAGACATGGTCGCTGTCACACAGATGTATGCAGTCACCCAGAAAAGGACGAGACTTGAGAGATAAAATAAGCAGCAGGTAGGGAGGCAGAGATGGCTGATTTTCAGAGGATTTGTTTTAAAAAGGGATTCTTTATAAACCCCCTAGTCCAGCCAACAAGTATGAAACTCTTGCCTTGGTAAGGGCGATGATTTCTGTGAGCGCAGCTCGGGTTTAAGGATGTGTGTTGCTGGTGGGCAGTAATCGCTCCCCACGCACTGCCACAGCTTGGGTATCAGGTGTCACTTTTGATCCATTGCCGGTGACCGGTTACAGTGCTTCTCCTTTCCTCTTGTTAAGGATTCTGTCAGAAAAGCAGATGTTGATGATTTTGTAAAGCAGGTTTTTCTCATTTAAAGCAATGCCTTTTCCCACCTGCCCCTGACCTGACAGCGAGACAGCGATAGCTTGAGGCCACTGCTGCTGGAGAGACTGGGGCTGCAGGGAAGTAACTTTACACCCCAGGTGGCGGCTGTCAGATAACCTGGTGCTCGCTTCCCTGAAGCACCAAACAGAAGTTGTACAGTGGTGTAGTGAGGTCCAGGCCACGGAGATGACACCCAAACTCATGCATCTGTATTGTTACTAAGGGGCAGCCCTTTACTGGGCAGCTGGACTCTCTCCCAAAGCACCCTCGGCAGAGGGGGTGGATGCGACTGGCCGGGCTGAGGGGCGTTGAGCTGGGGTTGGGGTGCCCGTCAGCCCTGTGGCAGGCTCAGCTCTCCCTTGTGTTTGCAGGCACTGTGCAGTCCAGCCCAGTGACCGTCTCTCCCTCAGGATCCCCGGGCGGCTCGCAGTACGACAGCGACTCGGACATGGCCTTCAGCGTGAACAGGTCGTCGTCTGCTTCAGAGTCATCGCTCGGTAAGGAGAGCCCAGCCCTCGGCACCCGGCTGTGCTGGCTGCACCAAGACACGAGTCTGGGCTGACAGACAGAATCACAGAATCACAGAATGTTCGGGGTTGGAAGGGACCTCTGTGGGTCACCCAGTCCAACCCCCTGCCGAAGCAGGGTCACCCAGAGCAGGCTGCAGAGGACCCTGTCCAGGTGGGTCTTGAATATCTCCAGAGAAGGAGAATCCACAACCTCCCTGGGCAGCCTGTTCCAGTGCTCCGTCACCCTCAGAGGGAAGAAGTTCTTCCTCATGTTCAGCTGGAACTTCCTCTGCTTCAGTTTGTGCCCATTGCCCCTTGTCCTCTCGCTGGGCACCACTGAAAAGAGTCTGACCCCATCCTCCGGACACCCACCCTTGAGATATTTGTAAGCATTTGTAAAGTCCCCTCGCAGCCTTCTCCAGGCTGAGTCCGCAGGGCAAGGTTGGGGGAGATGTTACATCTCCTTTGAAGCCAGCAGAAATGATTGGAAGAAATCACAAAGCGGTGGGAAGATTTTCGTGGCCTGAAGAAGGGCTGCGTGTTGCTTCCCACTTTGTCGGTCTGTCTAATGCAAGCAGTCCCTGTGGGGCTGCCCTTGCCAGGAGCGCGATATCACGCCTGGGGGCCTTACACCACCCCGACTGCCACGTTCTGCACCGCCGAGGCTCTGCTGCTGGGGGGATGCCCATGTAAACGCTCCCGTGCTGGTGTTTGGGTCTTGGGCAGACGGCCCCGTCCCTGGCACACACCGCTGTTGTGCTGTGCCACAGCCGCCCAGCATGGCTGGCGAGACGCAGGAATGCCCTGCGTGGAGCACGGCTCCTTCGGGAGAGCAGGGCTCTGCACACCCACGCCATGAAATGGGGGTGCAAAATCACGGCCCTGCTTGGGGAAGCCCAGGTATGCCATGCTTTGCCCATCTGTAGAAAAGGGGTGGCAGGTTCTGCCCGGAGCTGTACCTGTGCTAGCAATTAGAAAATGCTGGGGTTTGTTTGGCCAAACGACCCAGGCAATGACTAGGGAAGGAAGAACCTTAAAAACTGACTTGAGTGTGCGTGTGTTGTAGAGTGTCAGGTTTGCACCATCCTGGTGACTAAATGATCTCATTCCTTCCTCCTCTTTGACAGTGACTGCTCCCAGCTCCCCCCTGAGCCCACCCATCTCTCCCGTCTTCCCCCCTCCGGAGCCATCAAGCAGCAAGAACGGGGAATGCACCGTCTGCTTTGACAGCGAGGTGGACACGGTGATCTACACCTGCGGACACATGTGCCTCTGCAACACCTGCGGTCTTAAGCTGAAGAAGCAGCTCAACGCCTGCTGCCCCATCTGCCGACGGGTCATCAAAGATGTTATTAAAATATACCGCCCTTAGCGCCCAGCTCGGGCTGTAGGAAGGGGGAACGCCGCTAGCAGTAACCATGCCTTTCCGTCCCTGCTTATGGGTTATCGTGCTGGTCAGTCGTTATCAAGTGGCTCGTTATCTGTGTTTCCTTATTTGACTGGTAGGGCACAATTCAGGGATAAAACTGAGCTGAGGATTACATGGGGCCCGAAGGAGGCACAGCTGCCATGTGCCCATGGGCAAATCTGGGGAATCGCAGTCTGCACCCGACCCAGCTGCAAATGAGAAATTTCCCATGCAAAGGCTCTTTTTTTTTTCCCTCCTCCTCCGGAGGAGGCTTGTTGTGGTGCAGGTCAGGAAGGGGAGGTTGCCACTTGGCCAGTGCTGGGTGCCACTGGGCTTCCTGACCCCGAAACCTCAACAGCTCTGGGCTGCTGCCGGCTGCTTGCGCTGTGCTGGGACAAAATTAGGACAAGGCCCAGTGGGAGGGTTCAAAGTGGACAAAACTGATCTGGAAATGTCATGATCATCTGTGTACGGGGAACTAGCTCAGGCCAAAATAGTAGCACAGCCAGATTCTCACTTGATTGGGTTTTGCCCCCTTGAACAGGCTTCTGGGGCATGTGGAGAAGCTGGTCTGGGCTTAGATAAAACAGCTTCTGCTTTCTGTGGCAGAGCAGGGACTTTTGCCCAGGGAGGCTGAGACCTGGGGAGCAGCCCTGGGGCAGCAGCGAGGAGCAGGAGCCCGCTGAGAGCCCCCGAAGCTGCTGCGGCCACAGCGCTGGCTGTGGAGGCACTGCCCGTACGTCCGGCCGCTGAAGCCATCAATTGCAGCCGGAGGATGAGAGGGGCCTTTGGACGGGCGCACTGCAGTCCTGCCGCCTGCAGCGATGGTGTTTGTCACCTCCAGGCACACGCGCCTGCGTTTTGCTCTGCTCCTCTTGGTGGGTGGCAGAGCTGCCGTCCCACGCCGTCCGGCCTGGCTCGCCTCCACGAGCCCTTCCCCTGCGGCCAGCGCCGCAGCGGGGCTCAGCCTTCCTCCCACCTCACCACAGGGACTTTTTGGAGCCCATGGTGAGAAATTAGTTTCTGATCCAGTCCCAGCAGGCTCACCTTTTTTCTGGGGACTGTGTATGTGCTGATTTTACCTGCTCTTTCTCCTGCCTTTCCAGGTTTCCCAGTACAGCTCCCAGATACCCAGACTCCAGGTCCCAACAGTAGATGAGAACTTGTTGCAGTGAAAAGGGATCTATCTCACTTGGCTTTACTTGAGACGAGGAAAGAAAAAGGCTCTGGGGCTATTAGATATTGGGACTTAAAAGGTAAATGGGTTTCGGCTGTGCCATTAAACAGCTACAAGCAGCAGCAGCCTGCAGCTGGGCAGCATCTGAGCATGCAGCACTGGGCTGGTGTGAGGAGCTCGGTGCCCTCCTCCCCGCTGCTCCCGCGTCCTCTGTCCTCTGCCTGCTTGCACAGCTCCTGTCCTGTCCCTCAGCCTGAGCCTGCCTGGTTTCCGGCCACTCCGGGCTCGTGAACAGGGGCAGAGATGAGAGAGGGACTGGTGTCATTCTAGCTCGGTGACCATGTGCCACCAAGTGGGTAAGAATGGCTTTCTTCAGAAGGTGCAATTACCACATTTTAGTCCAAAAAAGAAAAGAGAGAATAGCAACCCCTGTACATTTCAGGGCTTCAGGGCACAGAGGGGCAGCCTGACGTGGTGGGTGTCTGTCACCTTGCCTCGCTGTCCACTGTCTCCTCCGAGGCGCCGGCAGCCACAGGGCACTGCCACCTTGGCACTGCCTGGGTGGTTTGGTGGTGCCGGCGGTGCCGTGCTCGATTACCGACCGGCACCCAGCCCCGTCCCAGCCCCGCTCTGCCATCAGGGAGAGCAGATGCAGGGGAGCAGCTCTTCCTCCTCCCGTGGTGGGCTGTGCCTGCCAGCCCATAAGCGATGGAGAAAACCTTTTTTTTTTTTCCTTGAAGAGCTAATTAACATTTTAATTAAGTGTATAAATGAGAGGCTGCTGTAGTGTGAGCTCTCTCACCCATTGCCCTGCTGCATCGGCACGAAAGCCTGCTGGCTTTGCAGAGCCCTTTTTGGAAACTCGGCTCCTGGCATCGACAGTGCCTCGGCAGAGCCACCGGCGCTGCGGCTGTGGCACGAGTCTGCTCGCGCCTTGGCAAAAGGAGGCAGCGAGGGCAGCTCTCCAGGCTGCCCTGCGCCCCGGGACCGCAGGCATGGCCTTCGCAGAGACCTCCCCGGCCCGCGTTCGCAGATCAGGGTCCGGCTGTGGACAGTGGGCACAGCGCTGAGGGCACGGTGATGGCCGAGTACGTTAGCACGGGCTGGAAGGCCGGGTGGGTTCGTGCCTGCCTGCTGAACGGGCTGTGGGGGGAGGCCTTTGCGTGATGAGGAGTTCAAGGGAAGTGGTCTGACTCCACAGCGATGCTAGCTTGGATCAGGTCTGGGCTACCAAAGGCCAGCGGCCATCCCTGGGGCTGCTGTCCCAGTTTCAGGGGTGCCCGGTCCCGTTTGGTGGCTGGACACAGCTACGTGCACGAGCAGCGCAGAGCCCCTTTGCTTGGCTGACGCCCCAGTGAGCGAGACCAGTTGCATGCCTGGGGTGGAGTTTTTTTTGGTGTAGCTCTTTTTTTTTTCATTTTCAGCCAGCAAGGAGAAATACCGAATCCACCCCAGGCTCTGTCTGAGCTGTTCAGGACACATTGCGCAGGCTGAATTACTGCTGCAGCAGCTGAGGGCTGCAGGAGCAAAAGGGACAGCATTCAACGGAGCCAGCTCATTCCGGGGAATGCCAGGAGTCAGGGTCCGGAGCGCAGCCGTGCAGTGAGCAGGGCGGGAGAGCAGCGGACATGTTGCCCTGCCTATCCAGGAGCAACAGGGATTTCCCAAAATAGGCCTCTTAACAAAAAGATTTCCAGGAAAAGGTAGCCTCTTACAGATTTAATTGTTAGTACGCGTGTTGCTATTTTTTTTAAACAGTCTGATGATAAATGATTTGTACAGAAGATCTGTTTGTGCCTTATAAGGGTGTCTGTGCACTTTTTATCCTTTTTAAAGCAACTTTTAAAAAGAAAAAAAAAAGGGGGAGAAAACAACACAGATCAATGGTAGTTTTATAGAATTTTGTGTTCACTGAGAATCCTGCTTTTTATATATATATATATATATATTGGAGTGAGAAAGTGTTTATTTCCATGGATTTTCCCCCCCTCTCCTCCTAACCTATTTGTTTAAAAATTTAAAAAAAGAAAGAACGAAAGAACGAAAGAATGAAAGAAAGAAAGAAAAAGAAAGAAAGAAAGAAAGAAAGAGATGGGGGCACTCTTTTACCTTCCCCCTTTCTTAGACAGTTACTTTCGTATCGTTACCTTTATGATTCAGTACTGTGACCTGCACATCATGTTTAAGCTGAATCAGATTTTGGACCTCTGTATTAGGCTTCTGAAGCAAATCAGCTGGGGGACCGGGGGGGGAGGGCATCGCACGAGGGAGGGAACTGCACTTCTACATGTCAGTGCTCTATGGTGTTGTGTTCAGTGCTGTGTGTTTTACTTTTGTCCATTTATCTGTTTTACATTAATATAATTTTACTTGTTTATGAAACAAATAAAACTTTGGCTTGTAAAGAGGGCTCCCGGATGTTTAAAAGCATTTGACCTGGTGGGTGAGCAAATCCTTTATTTCCACAGCGTGTCGATGCTAATACATAGAGGCAGCTCATGCACCTTTGCTTCAAAAAAAAACTTTGAGTACCCTGCATGAGCCTTGCTTTGCTCCCGGGAGGTCACTGCACAGCGCCTGCGCAGTCGCTTGATGGGCAGGGCAGGGCAGAGCAGGGCAGGGCAGGGCAGGGGGGATTTCTGGCTCATTTAACCTCGCAAACCCTGGAAGGTCTGGCTGGCCACTGCAGTAAAAGGAAGGTGTATTTTGGGGCTGCAGAGGTGGGGGGGTCCTGTGGCAGGTGCCTGCTCCAGGTGCTCCAAATTCCTCATCCTTCCTCCAGCAAGCCCTGCTGTGCCCGCGCTGGGGCTGTGGCAGCCTGGGGACTGCGCCAGCCGGCCCAGGGACAGGGGGGATGCGGATATGGGCAGCAGAGCTGCTTTTTCTTTTTTTTTTTTTTTAATGTTTTCTTTTTTCCTTTTTTTTGTTGTGTTTTGTAGTAATTCCTGGCTTGCTGTTTCACAAGCAGAGGCCAACAGAAGGCTGCTCTGTAAACTGTTTATATCCCAAACTGCGGCCCGCTGAGGGCAGACAGCAGTCAGGCAGCCTCAGATGTGGTTTAAAGCAGAGTGGAAGAATTCATTCATAACTCTGCCCTGGCGAGAACATGGCCATAGTTCAGCGTTTGCATGAAAACCCTTGTGAGCTGCAGGTGACGAAGGAGCCCGACAAGGGCTATTTATGCCAAAATTCCTGCTTATAAACTCTGCTGCCCTGCTTCACCCAGAGAGCTGATCCTTGCGAGCTGCCAGCCGGCCGACGCGCGCCTTGGCACCACACTTGGCACTAGTACGATGTCCCGCTCCAGCCGCTGCCGGCCCGAGCCCCGAGGAGAGCGTGGAGGACCACTGCCCGCTCCCACCCCCTGCGCCCGCAGCCCCCCGCTGCCCCCCACCCCTCTGCCAGCCTGGTGCCCTGATGCACACCCAGCCCAGACTCAGCCCCCCACAGCCGCAGCCCCGCTCGCGGCGCAGCCACCCAAGTGCTGGCATCGCCCAGCGCCAGGAGCAGCGTGCCACGGGACGTGGTGTGGCACACGCCGGCTGCGTGGAGCTGCCCGAGGTGGGATGGGCCCTGTGCGGCCACGCTGGCGCAGTACTCCAGGTTATGCCACCAACCCGAATTTCTTCCCGGCCTGCTCATCTGCTGCTGGGTGACAAGCGGCCACATCAGGGCTGGTGCTGTGTGCTGGGCTGCTGCTGTGCCAGCTCTGGACAGAGCGCGGGCAGGCGGGTGCCTGCTCCCGGCACAGGGCACGCGTTGCAGGCAGGTGAGCCAACACCAGCTGCCAGGGGAAGCAAGACGGGCCCCGATGCCACCCGCAGTGCGGCCGACACCGGGCTGTTACCTGCTGCCTGCGCAGCCCTGCGTGTGGCCCTTCTAGCCCTGTGCATCCCAGGTGGGTTATGGCCACCTGAAATCTGGGGGTGAGCGTGGACAAGGCTTACCTGTCCCAGGCTGGCAGGCGGTGAGCCGGGCCGGTGGAAGATGCTTTTGCGTGTCTTTTTTTCCGCCTTCTCACCTGTCCCTTACCAAGCACTGCATGTGCGCAATACCTCAGCCTGGCAGAAGGCACTTGGGCTCTGGGTCCCAATCCCTGCTTTTGCCTGAGCCTTTTCAACCAATGTAGCCCCGTACCCTGGCCAGCCTGAACCCCCAGGAGCCCCTCAGGACGGGCAGTCTCTCTCCCTCTGCACATCCCAACAATCACCAGGCTCAGCCTGCCGGCTTGAGCTCAAAAGTAACACAATGGCTACACCTGAACTGCCCCATTTGCTGGGGCACTCATCTGGGCTTGGGCACAAAGGTGAGACCCAAAGAGCTGTCGGGGGGTCTCTGTCACCCTCGCTGCTCTCAGGCACTGCTGTGTGTGGCGAGGACACAGCCAGGGCTGCCCGGATGGACAGACTGGTACGTCCCACCCGCGCAGCGCTGCGAGGGTTGGCTCTGCAATGCCTCCATCTGCTGGTTCATAGGGACGGGAAGAAAAAGCAAAGCTTTTGAGTGCTGGTTAACCTAGCAACAACATTTCTCCCTGACATGAGCACTGGGCTAAGTGGGGACCAGGCTAAAACACCACATGGTGAATGTGGATACGGCAGCAGCCCCCGCAGCCACAGCTGCATGGAAAAAACACCCCCCTCCACCACAGCAAAGCACAGACACTGCATACGCACCCACCCCCGAACTCTGCTGCTGCAGGGTGTCCAGTGTGAGACCCCCCAGGTGAACTGGGGCACGGCAGTGATGGAGGAGCTGGGCTATTCATCGCCAGGAACCATCAAAAGCAGTCAAAAGCCTGAGCATCACGACTTGCCTCAGCCCCATTGCATGGGATGTCACAGCCAGAAGCCCTTGCTGTCAGCCTCCGCACAGCCAGGCAACACAGCGTCACCCCATCTGTCTCCCGGCGGACAAAAGCACCCAAGGACAGAGAAATGCTACACCTGGGGACGGCTCCTCTGCAGCTGGAGGGAGTGCAGTGCAAGGGCTCCTTGCTGGTACCACTGCCGCAGTGACAAGCAGCACGTGCCAGACCCCGAACCAGCTGCCTGGGCAGAGCTGCCAGCCCTCCGGGCAGGAAAGCAGCACACCTCCGGAGACAGCCGCTGTGCAGCACCCCAGACACACGCCAGCCAGACACGGGTTCACAAAGGTGCTTGAAACCAGTCAAGCAGTTTCTTTTTATTTCTTAAAAAAAGAAAACACCCTCTCCCGCCCAAAGCCCCAAAACCCCACCGAATTAAAAAAAAAAAATCAAACCCCTAATGGTGAAAGTATAGATATGGCATTTACACAGCTACCTCTACCTTCCGCAGACCCCCCACCCGCCCACAGTAATGTAGATCTATATGCACTTACATACTATCGCGAGACATGGACAGACAAACGGGCTTCGAGAGCCTGCAGGAAGGAATGGGGCGCAGCAGGGGCTGCAGCCTGCCAGGGATGTGCCAGGCCATGGGACTGCCCCGACACCCAGCTTACCTGCCCAGAGCCGCCGTGATGCCCCCGCTTGCCGCGAGCCCCAGCCTCAGGTGGGCAAGGAGGGAGGCTGGTCTTCAGCTGATGGGCTGATGCGCCTTGCAGTCAAGTCAGGCAACCTAGCCTCCTGGCCGCCCTCCTCCTCCTCACGAGGTAGTTGGGAGCTTGGCTGCATCTGACGTACAGAGAGGAGGCGCAGCCTGGCAGCGGCTGCCAAGCCAAGGGGCACGTGTCGGACAGGGGAGGGCAAAGCCCTGCCAGCCCAATGGGTCTCGGCATCTTCCCAATGGGAGCCGTTGTCCAGCCTGCGGTCCCTTCGCAGACGGGAGAGTGCGAGGAAGGGGTAAGGCTGCAGGTGTTGGCACCCTACCGAGGGTGAACCCCACCTGGGACACTCGCCCTGCCTTCTTGGAAGCTCTTTGGGAACAAGGGAGCAATCCTGTCACGTGCTCAATGAGCCAAATACAGTACTTGTGTCAGCAAAACGAAGCACTACCAGTTCTGAGGTTCAGTCTGAGAGGAAAGCAGAAACAGCCCTCATTTAGTACGGAGGCAACAGAAAGCATTGTCCCCTTGGAGGAAAGCCAGGGGCAGTGAGGTCTCTGAGGGGCAGTGAGGTCTCTGAGACAGAGAAAGGAGAGACACTTCTGAGATTAAAAGGCCATTCAGCAGGGAGAGCAAAGACACAGCACCACGGGGAACGGGCACACGGCCCTTCCATCCCCTGCGGGAAACTGCCAGAGCAGACGGGGGACACAGGGCCACCCCTCCCCAGGTATGGCGGGGGCTGGATTTGGGCATCAGGCAGCTCTGTCTTAACCCACCCTTTCCAAAGCAAAAGGGATTTACTGGAGCAAGAGATCCGCAGAGACAAGGCAGCATTGTTCCCCCAGCCCACCCCGCAACTCTCCCGGGGAGCACAGCAACACCTCGCAACGCGCTGCGCAAGGAACTTGGTTACTAGATTGGGTTGCGGATGTATTGCTGATGGCCAGCTCAGGTGAGTCAGCCTGATCACAGCCTGAGGTGCCACCAGGGAAAACCGTAGGTGGGAGGGAGAGGAATCAGCTGGAGACTGAGGTGCATGCGTTCCCATGGCTAAAAATGAACCTTGGGGCTTCAGGATATGAGGCCAGAGTGGGATGGTCAGGGCTCCCCTATGAGATCAAACCAGGGCTGGGACAAACTGCCTTGTCACCCTTCCAGAATGACCCTGGCCTGAGGCACCACCATTTTCACTCTGTACACAGACAGGGACACCTCCAACTCCGTGTTTCCAGGGTAGAAAATACAGGACAGAGAAGGAAGTGAGCACCTGGAGGAGTGGAGAAAACTCCTTCAATTCTGCCAGCCTCAAATGAGAGGGAAAACTGTAATTGTTTTCAGCAGCAAAACAATGTGGCTGTGGAGCTGCAGCTGCAGTGCTTACACTTGCAATTAGACTAGAAAGGGCAAAGAGGCTTGGTCAACAAGAAACCCACAGAAGCACCGGGTTTAAAGCTTATCTGGAGAGAGAAATGTGGCCCTGAATCTGCAAGTAGCCAAGTACAGAAGGGAAGAAAGCAGCACTGGGAATCAACAGCTCAACCACGCTCATCCTCCATCTGGGACAGGCAACACTGTGGGCACAATTAGGCTTGGCAGGCAGGAATGTCAGCAAGGAAAAACCCCAGGCTCTGCTTGACCTGAAGTCCCTCAAACAGCCCACCATGCAGGATGAAACGAAAGTACCTGGAAGACAGGCAGATGGGGTGACAAACATGGCAGGGAGCCCCTGAGCACCAGACATGCCTCGCAACTGGTTGTGATGAGGAGCTGAGCTCCCACATTCTGGATTGCACTTGATAATATCAGCACCTACTGAAGGACCCACCGCCTGGCTGCTGCCCGCCAGCCCAGGGAAGCTCTGTGGGTCACGGGAACCGGTGGTCCCCTATTAGTCCAACAGGCAAGGGCAGTCTGTGTGGGAAGGAAAGCAAACACCCTCTTTCCAGGGCTTTCGGGGTCGTTTCGGTCCTCTGTGCCTTGCATAGTTTTCTTCAGCTACCGAAGCAAAACACCTCTGGTTCGTTGGTTACAATACTGCAAGGGAGAAGCCTGCACAGCGTCCTGGATCAGCACAGAGAGGACCTGTTACAGATGTGTGTGTGTGTGTTTTTCCACATTTTCTTCTTCCAGCAGGAGGCTGCTGAAGTTAACACTTGTCGTTGTAGAGCAGGGAAGGAGCAAGGGACGGTCCCGCGGCATGCGCGGGGCGGGGGAGCAAGGCACAGCCCTTAACCAGAGCACAACGCCCGCGCCTGCAGGTGTGCACAGAGCTACAGGGACCCCATTCTCAGCAACCATTCCTCCTTTCTGCCACATCCTCTACAGCTCTGCTACATGCCTGGACTAAGCAATGTGACCTACAGCATTTGACCGTAAGCCTGAGCCTCAGGGAAAGGCAAATCCTTTTGTGTGGCCAGATTTCCTTCATTGGTACCGTTCCATGCTTCACTTCTCTCCCTGGCTACTGCCATATTTCTTTTTAATTCCCCAGGCAGTTGGCAAAAATGTCTATCAAGGTCCATCTCCCTAGCATGGAGAGCCATGGTAGCCATGGTACGCCACGAAGCTTGGCCAGCGCAGCTCCGGCTGCACGGCTGGGCTGCGCAGTGCTCGGGGGGATGCGGGGAGGAGGGCGGGTGGGAGCACACGGATGCGGAGGGGAGGCTGAGCTGCCTCCTCCATGCTGTTGCCAACAGGCACCAGGTGGGCTGCATGGGATCTCAATTATTATCTTTTTTTTTAAAGCCAGCCTCATGGAAAACTATAAATTAATCTGCTAATTAAATACTCAGGTGAGAGACCAGGGAACCTCCAGCTGTGCAAGCAGAGGAGTGGTTATGGCTTCTTCCGTAGGTAATTGGAAGGGATCCAGCCCTCCCAGCACGGCCCCCCAGTCAGGACCTTGCAAAACCACCAGCCGCTGCTGTTCTTCTCGCGAACTTCAAACAAAGTCCCTTCTTTAAAGCTGTTGGTCTCCTCATCACCTTCAAAATCTGCCACTGCCACATAGAGAGCTTCCCCGGAGATGTCCGGACTGGAGATGGGGGCTGAGGTCCTCTCCTTGGCTTCCCCTCTCTCCACTGGCTTGGATATGACCTTTGGGCTTACGCTGCTTTTCACTTTGGCTTCATCTTGAACGGAGGCAGACAGGAACGGCTTGGCTTTCGGAGGAACCAGCATGGGCCTCCCCGGCACTGGGGACGACCTGATTTCAGGCGCTTCCCGTGTTGGAGCCCTGAGCTCTGCTGTGGGGCCAGAGGCAGGACCCCCCGTCTTCTTGGGAGGGGGTGGTCTGCGGGGTGGCACAACGGGGCGCTGTGGTGGGGGGTCCCTGGCACCCGGGGTGTTTGCTGGGCCCACAGGGGATTTGGGCAGTGCCTCTTTTGTGGTGTGGCTGTCCGGCTTGGGCAGGGGTTTGCTCTCCATGCTTGGTCGCTCCTGAAACCTTCCAGAAGCCTCCAGAGAGACCATGGCACTACTGGAGGTGCTTTCGCCAGCAGCCACGTCCTGCTCAGAGGGTTTCTCCAGGCACTTTGCAGGTCTAAGCTTGCTCCGCAGGCTGCAAATGTCCAGTTTATCATCAGCTGGAGGTGGGTCAGTCCGGGGGGCTGCAGCAGGTTTTGGCCTGATCTGAGGTCTTGACTTCAAGAATGGATTCTGGGTGATAGGCTCAGGCTTGTCCTCCATGGGCTCAGCTTTTGGCTTGGTTGGCTTGACAATGGGCCGGAGGTTTGGCTTCTTCACCTCCTTGGCTGACACCTTGTGTCCACATTCCAGTCCCATTTCGTTTTTCAGCTGGAAGAGTTTGCCCTTCTCTGGTTTCAGCTCTGGCTTCTTGCTGTCCTTCGGGGCTGCCGACTGCTTGGGTGGAATCATGGGCAAAATCATGCCTGGGGGCTTGGGGGGAGGCCTCTGCCTCTCCAGTAATTCGCCTTCCGATTTAATGATAGACTCCTTCCTGGGCGGCAGGCTGGGCTTCTCCTCTGTGTCGCGGTCTGAGATCTCCTCGTAGCCACCAGCAAAGGCTAGGTCTCCACTCTCGGGAGCCTCCTTCCCCTTCCAGTCTTTGGCCCACTTCCCACCACAGTCCGTACCGTTAGGAGGAGCCTCCGGCAGAGGACGGCACGGTCCCGTCACCTCCTCGCCAGCGCTGCTGTCGGCCGCGGTGTCGCTGAGCCGGAGCTGGGCTATCTCGTTGGGCAGCGGAGCCAGGAAATTCGGTCTGGATGCGTTGCTGGTTTTCTTGTACTTATCGATGAACGTGGCGGGGGCCCAGCCTTCCTTCTCCTCAATCTGAATGTACCACCAGCCGCTCAGGTTCTTCTCGATAACCTGCCGAGGGGAAACGAAACCTCAGACATGCCTGCAGGAGCCCTCTCTGCGCAAGAGGGGATGCTGGGTGTCTCTGAAATGATGTCAGGGTGGTATACAGCCTCGGTGGCTCCCTGTCCTGGCAACCAGAAGCCATGTAATTACAGGACTGGTACCCTAACAGGAGAGGAACCTGCTAACGACCTCTGCCAGGGAACGACACAGGCACCTCAAGGAGCTGTGGCTGCGCTGCCAGCATCCCGTCTGGTGGACAGGACTGGGATGCCAGGTGATGGCGGCAGCCGCCATGCAGCAGTGTTGGAGCGATCACCCAGCAGTGACACGGCACGGATCGGCAACTGTCCGGCCCCTGCGGGCTCCAGATGCAGGGCTGGGGCCTGGGAGGAGCTGACTGGGGCAGCCGTAGAAGAAAAGTCCTCTTACAGAGGCACAGCTTGCATTTTGAAAAGCAAAATCATATCTGCAAGAGGGATTCTGCCAACAAAAGCAGGTGTGCTAGGAAAGCAATTTTGGAAGAGCTTTTAACTTCATACCTGGCCTAACTAAGAAAAACCCCATCATGTCTGCCCCCATTTGTGATGTGGTTTTAATTTCCACTACCTCAGACAACGCAGCACCCACACACTTGGAGGACAGCAGGCCACCAGGAGCACCAGGGACTCCAAAGTCTCAGGAGCTCATAAAGGTTTCTCTCCCACTCTACAAGAGCCTTCGGATGTTAACAGTCCACAGAGACAACAACATGCACCACCATGGCCAGTTTCCTCCCAGAACACCGTGGTAAGCAGATCTTCCCTGCCTGGAAAGGGAGCTCCGGCCTGAAACAGATCCCAGGGCAACGGGAGTCAGGAGCGCTGCACTGCCGTTGAAGATGTGAGAAGGGAAAGTGACAGTCTTACCTCAACTTTCATTCCTGCTTGGAAGCTGATGCCATCAGGGATGGTGGTCTGGAAGTCAGCAATGGTGTAATACTCCTCTTCCACTTGAGGAGGGACAGGAGGTTTTGGCAGATTCAACCCACGTGGCTATGACAAGAAAAAAGAAAACCTGTCAGCGTGTTTCTACAGGTGTGACATGACATCCACACAGGCCACCAGCCTGCAGAGACACAGCCAGCATGGCCAGGCCAGGGACATGAGCTGTGCCCATGCAGCACCCTCACTGACACAAACCAGCAAACCACTTCCAGGCTGAGCAGAAAATTGGTCAGCGCCAGAGCTCTTGCTGGAAGCAGTCACCCTCCTCAGAGGGAGCCAGTCTGAAGCCTCCCACTGGCAAATCAGCCTTGCGGGACAGACTGGCCAGAAGTTCATTTAAAGACCACACGCAAAGAGAAGAGTCTTCAAACAGCAGGGAGGTGGCATGGCATGCATACTCCAGCCTTGACCAAGAGCAGACCCCATGGTACAGGGGCAAGACCCCAAGCAAAGAACAACTAGTTGCCAGAGCTCCTTTCAGTGCTCCTCTCCGACTCCCTTTGCTACTGCTGCTCTCCTACATCTGCTGGCACTTACTATGGTGAGATCTCGGCGAGGAGGGGGTCTCTGCCTCATCTTTGGTGACTCTGCGGAGGAAGAATTTCAGATGCTATTGAGTTTCTGGCTTTTGGTCACACATGTGTTCACAAAAGACAAGTGAAAGAAAACAGACAGGCAAGGACAAAGTCTGTCCCATGGGCAAAGAGGCCAAAGGAGGGACCTGTCCACCTGGTACCCTCAGTGGCATGGGCCACCCAGGTTTTGAGGGCATCCCACTGGAAGAGGAACCAGCTTTGCACCATCAGGTGCTGCTAGGAAATGCAGCTGAGGTCACCACATGAAAGTGCTTTTTCATTGCAGGCCTGACCCAGAAGACCTGGCCTGTGGAGGTGTTAAAACCCCCCAGCTTCTGAGGAGAGCATCTCCAGTCTGGAGGGGGAGGCTTTTATCCCCATCACATTTGCTGATCCTCAGCAGGTCCCTGGGCAGCACAGTGCTCGTGCCCCATCTGCCTGTACAATGTCACCTCCAGACCTTGCTGCAGAGTTCACAGCGCCTGCAAACCTTCTGCCTCCTCACACCCTGCTACGTCACCCAAAAGCCTGCAGGAAAGGCTGCACTGACACCCCAGCCACCACCGGCCTCCTCCCGACTGGCCACTTACTGCGTCGGATGTCAGCACTGGGCAGGGGACGGCTGTCGAATCTCCCGTCCCTTTGGCCAGCGAGCCCATCCTTCTCTCGGCTTGCCAAGACCTGCTGCCGGGAGACGCCATCCAGATCCAAGGCACATGAATGGGCAGAGGAGCCTGACCCCAGCTTCTGCGAGAACATCTCTCCATTCCCCTTTTTGAGGTAGGAGGCGGGGGCCCAGCCTTCTTGGCCCTGGTACCTGTGGTGGCAACAACGGCAGCGTCACCGTGCTGAGCCCCTGTGCTGTCCCGGGGCCACAAGCCCTTCCCGGAGGAGCAACGCACTGCACTGGAGTGGTGTTGAGACATTGGACATCCCCGGAGCTCAGGACACGCGCTGACTGAAGGTACTGCATGATCTGGGCAAAAAGAGCTTGCCTGGTGTCATTCTCCGTGGCACACGGGCACCTGGAGAGCTCCAGCCATGACCAACACTCCTGTGCAAGCCAGCCGCAGCCAGCGGGCAGGGGCTGGGGACGGCACGAAGCCCAATCTCCTTTTCACTTCAACAATCACACCGGTTCAGGAATGAAGCGCACTGGCAGGGGAAGCAAAGGGAAGAACCAGAGGGCTGCTGCCGGGACTGATGTACTTGGTCCATGGAGAAATCACAAGCCCTCTGCCTGAGCGCCGGCAGCCTGGATCCCTTCCCTGATCTAGATCTGCAGTGTTCAGGAGAGAAAGCAGCCCCATGATCTGACCGAGAACCCACACCTGCAGAGTCTCCCTGTCATGCTGGAAGGTCAGGTGCCAGCATCAGACTCCCTGCTGGCTGGGCTGCAGCCACCATGCTCAGATGGCACCAAATACTGAGCCTGTCACTGCCTTTAGAGCTCTTGTGGCAGCTCTCCTCTGTTTAAAAAGTCAATGGACGTTTTTCCAGGGCTTTTCTGCTGCCAAGACCAGAGGTTCAATGTAAGGTCAAGAAAATTGCAGTGTGTGCTCCCACCCTGCTTAAGTCCGGCCGTTTGCTAGACCACAGACAAGAGAAAATAAACTTCCAGGAGAAAACAAGTATCAGCTCAGGATGATCTGGAGTCTTTGGCCTCAGCATGCCCTGCAGGCAGCAGACCTGGCCTGGACAAAGGCCCTTCTCCGCAGGAGCCTCCTGACACAGCCAGAGGATCCAGCCTGCTCGCAGGACACTCACTGGTTCTCCTGTCAGCAGCACGTGACGTAACACTGACGCTCCCACACCAGTTCCCTTCGCACTGCTGGGGCATGCGATGCCGTGACACAGTCCGCCTCCCAGCACAGGGAATCGGGGCAATTTAAAGATGTTTAACCACAGCTATGCTTGGCTGAAGCCCTGAATGTCAGCTAGACTTACTTTGTAGGGATGGAGAGAAATGAGTTCTGGCACCCTAGCCTTGCCTGTGGACTGTACACCCATCTCTGCTTCGCACAGCCCCGGCTATAGTGCCAGGGAAGAGGAAGAGGTAGAGGTAGGGACGGTACCTGATTTTCCACCAGCCCTCCAGGTTCTTCTGGATCACCTCCACCACAGCCCCTTTGTCCAGGTTCATTTCATCCTGGTCTCTTGCAGTATATGGATAAATAACGGTGTACTTCTCCTCTGTTGGAAAGAAAATGCAGTTTCACGGAGACAATTGTTTTACGAAAACCCAGACTCAGTCAAGCAATGATTAAAAGCTTTACATAATGATAATTCCTGTTGTAATACATGTGGAAACACACAGAGATACACAATCATTCATAAAAGAAATGCCAGTGAAATGTATTTTAAAAACCCAGCTGCCTTTTGAAATGTAGGCTTTGCTGTGCTAGTCTGATCCAACAAGTTGTCTAAAACAGTTCCTCCTCTGCCTTAGGAATAAAGACTGTCTTTTCACCTGCTCTTCACAGGAGCCCGTCCATGCATCCATTTCAGTCCTCTATAGCGGGAAAGAAATTCCACAGACATCAGGGAGCAATCCCCTTCACACAGACGTGCTCTCATGCACAACTCTCAAACTGCAGGTCTACACAAACTTCCCTGTTCAACAGTTGGGTCCCTCAAGACACTGGTCAAACCCACATGGTGAGCCTGGAGAAGAGCCTGAGGTCCTGTCCATTAGACCAAACAATGGTAAGTAGGGACACAGATGCTCTTCCCTTCAAGAGGAAGAGGAAACATCCTAACAGCCATGCAGACAACATGTCAGACAAATGGGTCCATCCATCCACTCCTCTCCCTCACCTTGTCTTGTCCTCTCTGGAGGAAACCCAGGAAAACAATTGCCTGTGCTTAAGCGGGGCCACAACAGGGTGAAGGCCATTTTGGGAAAAGTCTACCTCCAAACCCCACACCTCTGGATATTCATATATCCCCACCGTGCATGTTTCCTGGCTTTGTCTTCTTGGAGGAGAACAGCCCTCGAAGGGCCTGATTTCCCATTCCCTTCATGCAAATGAGTCAGATCAGAAAATGTCCTGTCACATCCAGCAAAACCAAGCTGGCTCTTCTCCTCCTGACTCCATCCAAGCCACCAACCCCAGGGCCACGGCTCAGAGAAGCTACTCTTACAGGAACTAAGGCAGCAGTTGTGAGAAGTCTGCATACATGTGTTGGGGAAACCAGAAACTCCAGCCTCTGTACCCAAAACAAGCCTCAACAAGTTACAAGGGACAGCTGATAGAGGAAAGAGAGGTGGACATGAGTGAGCCTAATGGAAGGCTGAGGAGCATGTATGGCACGTGTTGAGGACTGACACAAGCAGGGTCCATCACATGCAAAGTGAACAAACATGCAGACAAGGTTCCAAGCACAAAACATGGGCAGCTGAACAAGTCTCTATGAAGTCCACCTTGACCCCATCCACTGGTGTACAAGTCCCCAAGAGTCCGACGGCGGCCAACGTGCCTGGGAAGAGACCAGTATCTCCACGGGACTGGGAAGAGCATGTTGGGGAAGCAGGAGAAGGACAAGAGAGGACGTAAGGAGGTGGCACTTGAGGTCCAAGAGGAGACAGGGCAGACACCAGAGAGTGGCACAGAGACTGTACTTGCCTGGAGCCCTCTGGGACCCTCCCTGGTCTAAGTCTCCCCTCCCACCTCCACCTCCCCGAGCAACGGGCTGAGCCAGCTACAGCACTGCTCTGAGCGTACAGTGCTCAATGGGAACGATGCATTCTCCAGGGGCATTTCAGATTTGTTCTAAGCAAAAGTTGCAACCTTGCTGTTCTCATAATATGAGCTCATGCATGTTCCTTGTTCTGCATATGTTTAGAAGACAAGGGAATTGTCCTAGGACCCGAGCTTTGCTCCTCCTCCAGCGCAGGTAAAACAGCTCCCTGGGGCCTAAAGGAGGCATTGGGCTGGCAGAACTGGGTGTTTCCTGGAGGCGGCATCTTCAGCCCCTCTGCGAGGGAGCAGAAAGGCCAGCAATTCCACCGCCAGTATCCAGCTGCCCCACTCCTGCTACTGCACTGGAGCAGAGTGCTGGGCAGGCAGGACCGTTACGGGCAGAGATGACTGAACAGCATGTGTGAGTTTGTCCCTCCATGGGCTCTTGCCTGCCGGAGTCAGGGAGGGCTAAGCAGTCCTGCGAGCAGCTCAGTGCAGTTCAGCACGAAGAAACTGGGGCAGACGTCTCCAACAGCTTCTTACCTTCATCGGGCTGCATTGAGAACTCATCCTGGACACCATCCTGGGCCTCCAGGCAGGTCGCCGGCACCCAGCCTTGCTCCTCCGACGTGCTCACAAACCACCAGCCTGAGAAGAAAACAGCAGGCGGCTCAGACAAGCGCTCCCACTAGTGAAAAACTCCCTCCCTCTGTCCCTCCAAACCATCAGCCTGGGGGGCTTTGGCCCCTCCTTGCTGCCTACATGGGAGGCTGGGGTGACCCCAAAGCAACAGAGCCAAGCACTCTGAAAGGGAGCACAGACAGCAGCATGGGAGAATTGCAGCTGAATGCTACCTAAATGTATGGTTCCCTCCTCATGAAAAATGGGAGAGACTCTGAGAACTGAATGGCTCCAGCCACCGCGTTTGCTTTCCTTTTTCTTTTTTCCCTTCATGGTTCATTTTCCCTCAGTCTGGGTCAGCAAGCCCAGGCCAATTAGCAGAGATGAATACACTGTCTGCAAATCAATAGCTGACTCCTGCTGCGCTCTCGCCTTCGTTACATATGTGGAAACAGCAAATTTTAAAAGCTAAGAGCAAATGCAGGATTAAAACATGAGCTCTCCCAGCGGAAACCTAGCCAGCTCCATAGCGGCCACAAGCAATTCTGGGCCACCCTGGGTGTCCATTCAAAACAAATGTGTGCTCCTCAGTTATTAAAAGCACAAGATATTTGTGTCTTTAGGGGGAAAAAAAAATAAAGACTGAGCATTATCCTCAGAACCTCACTAGTGAGTCATTTAGAAAGACAAATACATTGTCAGGGAGGGAATCAGCAGCTGCTTGCATGGAAGAGAAAACCTGGGCTGACATTTGATAAATAAATTATTTGCCATATCTTTCAAATTGGCTGGGCTAATAGGTTTCATTTGCTTCAGGGTTGCTTTTATTGTCCCCATTCTCAAACATAGCTGCTGGTGCAACTATTCCTCTGGGGACCAGGTTTCCAGAACTTTAAAATGCATTTTCATAATTTATCTTTAAAGCCCCCTAAGCAACTTCTATTAACTTCAGGGAATAAATTCCCCTTTTCAGCAACTCCACAAGTTGGGCCCATGGCATAATTTGATGCCTTTGCAGAGGTTAAGAGCAAGCTTAAGTTCTGAAGCAAGCGAATGGCTCGGCTGCCTGCCCCTGCTCCACGGCTGGGAGCTTCACTGTGGTCAGAGGCACGAATCGCCAGTGCACAATGGGGCCTTTCATGGGCACCATGAGCGTGGCCCCCGTTGTCAATAAAACGAGCCTGCCAACTCCGGGAACGGCTTTTGTCCTCAGGACCCATCGGCCCATCGGAAGTTTTTCAGCACAAAGAAGCATAAAGTTGAGACTATAAAAGACGGACGGCACCTGGCGCTCAGCACATGGGTAACCAGACCCTTCCTTCAGAGACAGCCCTGAAGCCTTGTCCACGCTCATAAAGACAGCCTGCAGACTGAAGCTGCTTCCTCCACGTCCCACCACAGCTGACCAGCCAAGGACATCCCTGTGATGTGCCAGGAGGTTGTTTCACTTAAGGTCCTACTAGGAAAGCACCGACAATACAGCATTGCTATTCCTGTCCCTGCTCTGCAACGCGGAGTAGACTCGAAGCTCTCTGCCATGCCAAACTGTCTGTACCTGATTCGTTCTTCTCAATGATATCCACCAACTGGCCCACGCACAAGCTGATCTCGGAGCTCTCCTGCTTCTGGTAGTCCGCCACCACGACATACTGCTCCAGCACCAAAGGGTCGACCGACGCAGAGTCAGCTCCTGCACAGGGGGGATAAGAACTGACCCATGTGCTGGGGTCAGCACCAGCTCCCGAGAGTGTGGGCCACCGCTCCCAAGCACCTGCGGGCCTGCGAGCAGCTCCAGGACACCCTGGGGACCCCAGCGTGAGAGACGTGAGCCAGAAACTTGGGCAGAGTGAGGAGGAGAGGGACCAAACCAGCAGCCAGGTGAGGTTGTTACAGCCAGGTGAGACCTTTCACTTGCTACCCACCTTTCTGCTCACAGAACTGTCCAGGCAACCCGCCCACCGCCCTAGATGTGCACTGCAGCCTGGTCCCTGCTGGTGGAGGCTGAGGGAGGCTCGGGGCAGTCTCCTGGGCACTGGCATCAGCTTCCCATGGCGAACGGACTGGCTCAGACTCCAACTCTGTACACACAACCTGCAGCAAGTTGGCTGAAGAGCCGGGACACCCGGGTGGAGGGCTGTTTGCAGGACAAAGCAGCACCCCCGTCGTGGTTGCCCTTCTGTACTTCAGTCACTCGCCAGCACGGTTTGCTCTCTGCTGCTTGCTGCACTGCCTCTGCCCAGCTGCTCCTGCTGCGGACCCCGACGCCGTGTCAGCGCAGCACAAACCCCAGAACCCCCGGGAGGAGCAAAGGGGCGGGATTCACCGGGAGCACAGCCCTCCTTCGGCCAGAGAGGGGCCTGGCACCGGCGGGGGTGGTGGTGGGAAGGAGAGCCGGGTGCGGGGCAGCGGCTGCGCAGAGCCCGGGCGGACGGCAGGTGGCGCTGCGGGCTAAGGCAGGGGATACCCCCAGGGCAGGGAACACCCCCCGGGCAGGGGTCACCCCCTGGGCGGCGGACACCCCCCCCCGGGCAGGGGTCACCCCTCGGGGCAGGGGTCATCCCCCGCGCAAGGGACACCCCCCCGGGCAGGGAGCAGACCCTGCGTGCTCCGTGCCCCGTCCAGCCCCACCAGCAGGGCGCTCGCTGGGCTCAGCCTCCTCTACACCAGCCACACGGCACTGGGGCACCCACAGCACCAGCAGCACTCCAAAACGCCTCCAGCACCCGTCCGCCTCCAAAACCCTCTGAGGAGCAAAACGGGGGCAGAAACTGTTCCCATGACTCCTCTGCACCCCGAGCCCTGGCTCTGCCCTCCAACCCAACGCTTTGCCCTGTGGCTTCACAACCAGTCAGAGGAGGACACTGCTTCACTACCCCATTCTCCCCAGGCACGGTAAGAATTAATTAGTATTTGCCAAGTGCTTTGGAAATAGGATAGTGTTAATTATTATAGCACAAGTGACAGAAAAGATTCACACCCCTGATCACGAGTGTTAAATCGGATTTACAGGGGCTGTGCATGGAGCCTCCAGTTTTGGGTGGGGACACAAATCCCACCTGGCCCTGCCCTCTAGTTACTGCAGCACGGCAGACACACGGGGCAACCACCTCCCAGCCCCTAAAGGGCAGGAGAAGCGACGATCCCTGGGGATGCACAGGCAAAATGCAGCAAGGACGAATTCAGGCTACGTATCAGGAAGAAGTCTCTATGGCCAAGCGCATCTACACTGCGACGGCTCCCCCACCATGTGAGAGGTCTCAGCCTGACAGAAAATCTTTCCTACAGGGTAACTTAGTGCAGGGCACAATGCTGCAATGAGCAGAACAAGAGAGGTGAGTGGAGATGGACAAGATCTAGCAGTCTTCAGCAATCTGCTCTCCCACAGAGAAGTTATCCTGTGCCCAAGGTCACAACTTCTCAAATGGCTCTGAGAAAGACACAGACCTCAACAAAGGTTTAAATGAACACTGTATCTTCAGGACAGTCTTATTTAAAGGAAGAGGGGGCAAATTGTTGGTGTTATTCTGCTATAAACAGCATGCTGCAGGGCTCCAGGTGAGCTGGCCAAGTGCATTGGATCCATTACCACTAATGAAAGCCTCCTCCATGCCAAAACCCACAGGTGGGGCACCAGACAGAATGAAAAATAGCCCTCTAAAGTGAATGGTGGATGCTAGGACTATCTATTCTACGAGTTCAATTAAAGATTTGTGCTTAAAGTGATCAGAGGATCTACCCAGCCCCTGAGAGAAGAGTAACAGCTACAGGAAGAGAGAAATACTCTCCTTTCTGCCTCCCTCGCTGTAATTACACACATTGCTCTGAGGCTATTTGTAGTTTCAGCAGGCAATTGTGGATCCTCCAATGTACCTATTAAACCAGTAACAGAAGTGGTAAACTGAGCTTGGAGGAAGAAGTAGGAGTTAATTTCAGGAGTGTCTTCACCTGGCATAATCGTCCTCAACCACAAAAGTACACACTCCAGTTAACAACAAAACATCCTATTCATGGGCAGACTTAGTCTCTTAAAAATAGCAATGGTGTAAACCTTATCATCTAAGATGAGAGACAGCACTAAAGCTCTGCAGCTGGGCAGAAGAGGAAGCATTAGTACCGTCCAGAGTCCTCAAGACAGTGAGTTTTGCAGCCAGCTGTAGGAAGGAGCACAGTTCGTGTGTCCTGAACACACCCCACCTGTGAGACTGGCACACACGTGGCCTAGAGGAGTGATGTGCACTGAGCCAAGAGACCACTGAGGTCCTTGGACTAGACTTTCAGAACTGATGCTTGCCGTGGATGCAGGAGAGCTGCCAGGGAGATGTGTTCAGCTCCGCAGGCAGGGCCGGACAGAAGCTGCCTCCAGGCAGTGCCCATCCCAGCCACCAACCCAAGGGCTGCTCAGCGCGGCGACCTTGCTCTCAAGACACATCACAGACGAGTGATGGGTCAGTCCATAAATCCTTGCAGGTTTTGTTTGACCAGGAACATGGCCATTCACGCAAAGTGTTGAGATGTGTAAAACCAGGTAGGAAATCTCACAGATACAGGGTAGCTTGTGACATTTCCAGCTTTCCAATTTCAGGCTTTTCAGTATCAGTGCCAAAAGTGAGGGCTTCCTTACGGGACTTGGACACTGGTTTCTCCAGAGGGAACAAAGAGCTCAGGACTGAAAGAAACGAGGGAGCACAGGTATTTGTTTTTGAAGCTTGCCCTTGCTGTACACTCTAGCCCTTGCCTAATGCACCTTACAAAAATGTCATGCTTTATCCAATTTTGGATAAAGTTTCCTCCTTCTAGTCCTCCGGCCTGTGCTAATCTGTCGCATGCCCTCAGGACAGCCTCTCCTCTCCCAGACCTGAGGGGTTTGTGAAGATGCAAAAGTGAGTTTCTTCCTGCTGTCATGTGAAATGCGCACTAGACATTGCGCTGTACTCTCTGCAAGCCCTTGCATCTCTCCGGGGATTTTTCCAGAACTGGAAAATAATCACACGGAAATACCATTTGCCAGTGGAGTTTTAGAAAGGTCCCCAACGGCTGTAGGACCTGACAGCTGTGCTTTCGCTGTCTCTCATCAGACTGAGTACTGTGCTTTGGGGTCTCGACGCCTTTGCAGGCGCATCACACAGCACAGCCAAAGGGATGCAGCCACACAAGCAAGGAGCTGAAATAAAACTGGCAGAGGGATACTGGAGCTCTCTGCCAGCCTCCTTGGGCAGCTCCACCCAAATACGAACTGTGGAGACAGTTTCAGATTCCCCTGCACTAAATCCATGCCGCAACAAACCCATGACTTGCCATCTGTGCTTTCTGTTGAACTGCGGGAGGAGTGAATAGATACGCTAAAAACAGTCTTGGGGACTGATACGATGTCCACTTTTAGATGTGCCGAAATCAGTGGCCAAGTCAGTCTTCAGCGTCCCTGAGTCTGGGGAATAATCCACCCCCCTGCAAGCTGCAGGCTGTACGAATCCTGGGCTCATAGATACGTGGGACTACAAATATTGGTAAAAAAATCTCAGCCGAGGGAGCAGATTTTATTTCCAATGCTCACCTACACCAGACCCTCCTCGCAACAGCAAATGTCACTGGAGTCTCGTGGTTACCACAGGCGGCTGAGGGCAGGCTGCACTTTAACCCACTTTGCATCCCAGTGTTTGCTTAAATCCTGTTTCAAAACAGGGCTTGCTGTGCCAGGAGCTCGGAAGCTCTTCCCAGCGCTCTCCAGCAGAGCAGCTCACCCCCTCTCTGGCAATGCTGGAAGAAATAAGCAATTGGGAAACAACTCTTGTGATCTTTGCTGGTTAGCAGCTATTGCTTGCCCCCTCCTCAGGGAGATGCCCTGTTGAAAGAGCCTTTTTTGTGCCTTGCTGCATTTGCTACCTCAAAGCAGGCCCAGCCTGAAAACTGATGAACCATCAGGGACTTCCACAAGGTAGAAGAGGATTCAGGGCAAAATTTTCAGGGGAAAATGCCACGACAGTGAGAGGAGTCTCTGAACACATCTGGCACAAGGCATCGGCCCTTTGTAACCTTACTGCACACAAACATCTTTCCCTGATGGCTACCGCACATATGTAAGGTGCCATGGGCAAAACATCGCATCCTGCCCGGCCAGAGCAGGCTCTGGCTTGGATGTTGCCCAAACTCTCCCTGTTCCCTTCCTCTCCACAGTGCCAAGCAAACAGCATTGTAAAGCGCATTTTCTCTTTGGCCTCAGCAACACCCCTGTGTCATGTATAAACCCGCCGTGCCAACAGGATGGCAGAGTGAAGCTGCCCATAAACCGGCAGAGGGAAGGCAGGACAAAGCTGCGGACACAAAGAGGAGAAAAGCTCCTGCTTCTCCAGCAGCCAGCATTGTTAAATTTAATTCTGCCCTCAAAGAACTGAGTTATGCGGCACAAATTTTCTTCCTCTTCTCCTCAACCCTACAGAGGTCTTCTTTTCTCTTGTCTAACGTAAGTGGACTGGGTTCAAAGTGATCTAAACACACGCTGATCTCACAGGGAAACATAACATCTTTCCCTTATTCAGCAAATGTTCCTGCTGAGCCAGCACACAAGAGTTTTCAAGATGAGGGACATTGTATCTTTATTTTACCTGTTTTATTAAAAGAGAGAAGAAAAACATTGCAGTGTGTTTTTGTCCCTACCCACAGCCAGAGACTTCTCTCTGCCTCCAAAGCTAGTTGAAGACCCACCATTTCAGCACAAGAAAGCTATTACAAAAAATGCAGTTTGTGCTCGCAAGTGGCTCGTGAGAGCTATAAAACGACCATCCCAAGGTCCAGCTTTGACAGACACATCTTGCAGCAGACAGAGTTTGAGGACAAAATGTTGTCTGAAGGTTTTAACTATACTGGTAAACCCGTGCTAGTCAATCAGGAGAGCACCCAGCTATGACCTGGCCATGAGAACAGAGCAAAACCAGGAGACACTGTTCAAGCAACAACATCTGAGCTTGTCATATGCATTCTACAACCAGTCCCAGGTAAGAGGCTGGGACACCATCAGTTGTTGAGGAAGGGATGCCCTGCAGATCCAGTAGAAAAGAAGGGAAAGTAGAATTAAGTCTTTGAGGCTCCCCTATGCCTTTTCTCTCTCCTCCAAGAGGAACCCACTCATCTACAAGCGAATCTGCTTACGCAGCTTATGGCAGTGCCAACTCTCAGGCCAAAAACTTCTCCACAACCTATTTCAGAAGAATGTCTATCAAGCCAAGAGTCATACCTTCCTTCCCAAAGACCCTCATGCTATTTTTATACCTTCTGTGGCTCCAGCAGCTTAAAGTTGCCCTCCCTAATTCACAGATTGAAGGCTCTTCCCCTCCTCTCTCCTTCTCCTCTCTCTGTGAAGCTCAGCTAACTGCTAAAACACACCAACTAGGAGGTCTTTCAGAGATGTTCCCCTCCCTTGAGGAGCTGGGGTAGGGCATCGCAGACCCAACTGTCCACCCAAAGGGTCCCAGCTGGTCCAATCACCAATACCACTGCATCGGAGTCTTTTAACCTCATGCTGACCACCACGCAGCTCAGACCTTCCTCCAGTCTTGGGAAATTTTTCATCCCCATCCTCCTGGCTGCAGATCAAGCCCTGCCCTTCACCCAAGCCCTGCGATACAGTCCCTGCATGCAGAGCTGTACTGACAGCTAAGCGCCAGTCCCGAGCCCGCCACACCTCCTCTCCACTACTGCCCCGTGTCCACCAGCCACCACAGAAAGCCACAGGGGACATGACAGCTTCTTGCAAGGGGCTTGCCTGCCCAGCCTGAGCAGGTGCTCCCCGGCGAAAGGCAAAGCGAGAGCAAGGGCCAGGTAGCGAGCGGCTGTTACTACCTCTCTGCAGGAAAGAGGCCGTTCTCTGGATAAACCCTGATGGAGGAACAAAATGACGGGAGACAAGGCATGAGGTGGTGGTGGGGGAAACGGATGGGGGGTGGCAGCAACGGTGGCAATGACTCAAATAATGAGCGAACAGGGAGGCCAGCACAGCCTGCAGAGCTGCTGGCACAGGGGTATGTGAGACCGGGACTTGGAGGCTGCAGTGAAACCCTGGGCGGGCGGAGGGGGCACACCATGTCGGAAAGCCCCACACGCCACAGGGGACCACAGCCGGGGGTTGGCCCACCATGGGGCCGGACCCTCATCCCACTCCAGGATACCACAGCTGTGGGTGAAAGGAGGAGCTGGTGGAACTGGCGGAGAGGAAAGGAGTCCTTACCAGACCTCTTCTTTCCAGTGGGCTCCCTGAAAAAGAGAAGGAAGAGCGTCAGCAGAGGGATGGGGCAGTTGGGTTGGCTGTTGGCCAGACAACAAACCTGTGCAGGAAAGCACAGCAGCTCTGAACCCAGTGGGGCCACTGACCTCCCTCAGCCAACTAACATCCCCACAGGTGACATGGGGCATCACCTGCTTTGCAAACAGCCTGTCTCTCCCCCCATCATTTAGTAAATTAGTGCTTTCGTCTTTCCCAGGGTGAGGCTTGGTTGCTGGCCTGGGCTCCTCAGTGGCTTGGTCTGACAGCCACAACTCCCACCATGTCACTTGGCGAAGGTGGGTGCGTTGGGATGATGTGGCAGCAGAGTCAGGAGTTAGGGCAGCCCAAACCCCAGAACTCCTCCCAGCACAGACCACAGCTCCCACAGAAGTGGGCACCACTTTGGAGACAGGCAAAGAGGGAAATACCGAACTTCCTCCATGTCCTGCATCTCTCTCAGGGACAAGGATGGGGAGTGGTTGAGGAAGGGGCAAACATTTATACCCCAAACCAGAACAATTCATTAAAGTGTTGTAGACAGGATGAACACCAGGGCTGTGCAGCAGAAAAAGTGCTTCCAGGACAGAGCAAGCAGGAGCCATTGGTGGTTATGAGGAGGCAATGAAGTAGCTTCAGCTCAAGTTCTCTTACTACAGCCAGCACTGGCCACACTGAGATGGGTTAGAAACCACAGGTCCTGGGTCCCTTCTGTTATCTGAATGTGCCAAGAAACATGGTTGCTGAACAGCCTCAACCCAGGGCACAAGCACAACCCTCTTCAGGCACAATGAAATTGAGGGCATTTCATGATTAAAAAACAAACACCAAATCAAAGAAAATATGGGCTCAGAAATGCCTCAAAAAATGATGGGTAATAAAACAAGACACTCAACTAGCCTGAAACCCAAACAAATGCACCAGCTCTGCTCCCAGCCCAACCACAGCAGTCTATGTTGCTACAAAAGGGCTCTCAACACTTCCACATAATTCACCGCCGTGGCCTTGGAATGCTGCTGTAGTGTGGGGTGATGGTAACCTGCTCCCTGTTCACTTACGGAGGAGACTGCTTTCCCCGCTCCTCAGACTGACACGTGTGATAGATCAAGACCATCTGGCCAGGATGAAATATTCTGGTGCCAGGAGATATGCATCGATCCTTGTTATTTCCAGGAAGAGTAACAAGCACAGAGCGGGCACTGGAGTTTCCAAGGAGAACAACATTCACCTGGTGGTAAGGGCACCCTCAAGAGGCTTCAAGCTGCCTGACCACTGCTTGGAAAGGCACTGGACCAGCCCAGATGGACCCCAGAAGCCCCTTCATCTACGTATCAAGTCCACTGGCAAAACAGACTTTTCCCCTCCCTCCCCTTTGTTTTCAAGCCAAGCAGAGAAATCTCTCCATGCTGAGCAAGAAAGCCAGCCAGAGCTGGGCTACGCTTTGTTCTCTTTCAAGCTTATCTGCATTTTCAAACCATAATTAGTGCAGATATTATATTCCCCTGGAGTGATGGGGTGATGCCAGGACTTGGCTGCCTTCAAAGACTGCCCACCCATCCTGGCAATGCGTTTTGCTCACACTGCCTCATCCTCCTGGTCCCCCATTCTCTTTGCACCTTGAACCTCAGCTACTGATCCATGGAGCTATCAATAAAATTAAATGAAATGCCACAAAGTTGGACTAGAAACAAGTGGGACTTTGTTATCTAGAAACTGGAGACTATCTGTTAAGTTCAGAGACTGCAGCACTGTGCGAAGAGCTGAATGTTCTGTTCCAGGTGCAGAGACCAGTAGAGGAATCTACTGGACAAAGCATCCCAAAGACATTTCTAAACAGCGACTGCATTGCAGAGCTAAATCAGAGTTTATCAATAAGGCCCACTAAATTTGCCCCAGCTCAGCGGTACGGCGGGGAAGGGAGGCGAAGCAAGGCCAGATGAGCACGCTGGAGATCAGCAGGTGGGCATGGCATCCTTGTGCTAACAGGACGGTGCTGATGGAAATAACTGCTGCTTTTTCCCTGCCATCTGCTAAACCTATCACTGTAAGTCATCCCCCTGTTTCCTTTCACTGGCTGCTCCATCTGAGTGAGGGGGCAAGGAAGGAGATGCAATTTCACTTTGCTGCTGGGTTGTTCCTGGCACGGATACAAAGAACTGCAGGTCTGAAGACCAGCAGCCCCAGTCCACCACCTCAGAGGGGACAAGAGCTCAGACGAGACAGGAAATAGCAATAAACTCCCGGCAGCATCTCCTCCTCCTCCATTCCCCGTGGACCAGAGAAAGGCCAGCAGCAGAGCCTGCATGCAAGGCTTCCTGGAAACTGGTGGCTCCAGCAGAGAAGAAGGGAAGGCCACTCTGCCTTCCACTGTGAAACTCATTTAGCTCTCACCCCCACAACAGCCAGGCTGTGCAGATGAACCAGGCAGTCGCAGCACAATGACAAGACACTGATACAGAGCTACCACTGTGTGTCACCAACCAGCCCCACAAAGCTTCCCAGGTGATAAAACCCACGACTGGTTCTCCAGCTGCTGCTCAGGACTTTCCCAGCTCCATGTCAGGAACACAGAAAGCAAGGGTTCCCGTGTGACCGGAGTCTCACCTAAAGCACGGAGCCAACAACACAGTCTCAGGGTGCAGCGGGCTCCGTTCAGTGTCCTTGAAGAACCTACTAATCCCCCAGTGCAAGCCTGAAAGGAACTCTTAGCACCAATTAATACGCCCCATGCCACTTGTTTTTAGGAAAAAAGAGTCAGGTTTCTCAAACACCTTCTCTAGTGTATCAGACAGCATCCCTCTGCATCCAGTGATGAGAAGGAGTGAGATGGGGAGCACAAGGCTGTGGTGAGGGCATGAGGCAAAGCTAACAGCTTGAGAGGTAGGTTCAGAACAAACAGAAGCTGGCTATTCTTCAGCAACATGTAGGTGAGCTCTTCAACTCCTTACTGCAGGGTATTGCGGACACTGAAAGTCTTACAGGGTCATAATTCAGGCAAGAAATGTTAATTAAAAAACATGAGCTATAAAACCAAGAAAACCCTAAAGGCTAGGACAGTGTCTAGAGAATAACTGTTACACCAACTTAAGGAAGACAACTCCAGCTGCTGCAGACCCAGCCACACAGGAGCCACAATCAACATGCAAGATGAGGCGGATCTGAGGTCACCGTTCCAAGAAAACATCTCCCACAGAAAAAAAAAACCCAACAACTAGCTCTTGTAAAAAAAAATCCTTCTGTAATACAGTAATGCCATCAAAATAGCTGTCAGGAGGTAGTTCATCTTGTGAGTATCCAGCAAGCTTGGAGATGTTAGAAGTCTTAGAAAACTATATACAGACAAGACAGACTGAGAACTGGGGTACAACAGAGCTCTTGTCTGGGAGAACTGATGTTTAGCGAACGTTCCACTGAGCACTGAATGGAGTCCCTGTCCCCGACGCTGCGGTGTCGGCGTTGCTCCTGGGTTTACCCACTGGAGAGTCAGCCAAACTGAACCTTTGGGCACAGAAAGCTGCCCTGTTAGCACAGAAAATCAAGGACTCTGTCCATGCAAGGGGCTTGTGCTGCGGCAAAGTGTATTTTTGCAGAATGGATTCAACTCCTGTGATATTTCTGTCTGCTGTCATCTAGGAAAGACAGTTCTCAGCAGACAGTAAAGGAGACCACTAACTTGGAGCTGAGAGCTAGCCCGAGCTCCTGGTGAATCTGCACGTAGGCACCAGCAGAACTGCAAAATACACAATTCGTTATGCAAGCTGTAATTTGTCTGGATAGCAGGACATGGCTCAAAAGCCACAAGCCAGCAAGCATCCTTATCCAAACCTACACCCATCAACTCAGAGATCTCTAGTTTACCAGCAAAAGCTCCTGGAATGGCTTCCTAACTGGGGCCGTCACTCCATCTTGGAGCAAGGACCTGAGCCTCCCCTTTTTCTATTAAATCTGCTGTCACCTGGCCCAGGAGTTCATGCCCCTATTACCTGCCAAACACTTTTCAAGGGTGACAAGCAAAATGTTTGCTCCTGGCACAGCCCAGCTACAAGGGAAGGTAAACACATGAAAAGCTATGGGGAAGCAGGAAGAGATTTGCTTCTGGAAGACACTGGCTACAAGTCTGCATTTCCAATTTATGGAAACAGGGGAAAAGAACAGATTTGGTCCCTACTGTAATAATGGAAACATGTTTCTGTCCAGCATCTTCTTCTGGTGCTTTGGACCAAACAGAAGTCTTTTACCCACCGATGGCTGCCAGCACTGTAGCCTTAAGCAGGACCTTTCAATTAGCCCATATGGAAAGGACAAGCTGGCACAGTCAGATCCCATCAGGGCTGATTCTCATTTTAGCCCAGTTCTCCCGTCTCTGATTCTAAAATCATAGAATCGTAGAATCATTAAGGTTGGAAATGACCTCTAAAATCATCAAGTCCAACCGTCAATCCATCACCACCATGTCTGCTAAACTGTGTCCTGAAGTGCCAGATCCACACGTCTCTTAAACATCTCCAGGGATGGGGACTCACCCTGTTCCAATGCCTGATCACTCTTTCAGTAAAGAAATTTTTCCTAATATCCAATCTAAACCTCCCCTGACACAACTTGAGGCCATTTCCTCTCGTCCTATCACTAGTTACTTGGGAGAAGAGACCAACACCCACCTCACTACAACCTCCTTTCAGGTAGCTGTAGAGAGCGATAAGGTATCTCCTCATCCTTCTCTTCTCCAGACTAAACAATCCCAGTTCCTCAACTGCTCCTTACAAGACTTGTGCTCTAGACCCTTTAGTGGGGCTGGTGCCTGCCTGGAGTCCCTGTCAGTCTGCATGCGGGAAGCAATCCATTACTGCGACTGCCAGTGCCACCCCCACCCAACTGCACGTCACCAGGGCTTCGATATTAATAGAATAACGACAGGCTGCTGAAGTTGCTGCAGGCATAACCTCATTAGCAGCACACACTTCCTCATCTGGTCAGGTCCCAGCTCATCATCATTCACCTTCCAGCCCGGATGGCACAGCCATTCCAGCAGAGCTTGGATTCAGCCCACATGTGAGACTGGGGTCCTGCCGCCCCCCTTCTCCCACTGGTGATGCTTCCACTGGCATCCCCTTTTTCCCGCTGGTGATGCTTCACCCGCCGTCCCCCTTCTCCTGCCCGTGATGTTTCCCTTCCCATTCACGGAAGAGCTGGGTTACTCCCTCCGTGCTTGGTCCTCCACCCCAGCAAGGAAACCATCCACAGCAGCAGAGTTGAACTGCCCTTGAAACACTCCAAAATCCTCCCCCTTTAGCCAAGGGCTGTTTGGGAGAAATAGCAGGAATGCAAGCTGGGGATGTGAGCTCAGAGGGTGACTCAGGTGCTTGCATGTACATAAAGGAAGGAAGAAAATAATTTTTAAAGCTGTCCCAGGCTTTGGCTGCCATCAGCGGCCCTGCTGCAAGTGGAGTTTGCCCAGTGTGTGTTCACCCAGAGGAGCTGCAATGCTGCAGCCCCACATGACAGCCAAAGTGACAGGGACGTCTTGCTGGTGCCCCAGGAGAACAAAGAGTTCTGGCACGCCAGGCTTGTGGGAGGAAGGAGAAAAAGAGCTATCCTCCAGCAAGCTGGGAGAAGGAGGGGAAGAGAGGCAGCCCCTCTGCCTAGGGTGTGGAAACTGCAGTGAAACTTCTGCTGAGAGTGCAACCCAACCTCTCCAGCTCCTGCCGTGTGGCGGCAAACGCCAGGTGGGCTCTAGGCCACCACGGAGAGACCCTGGCCCTGGGCGTTGCTCGCCTCCCGACAGGCAGCAGCAAAGCACAGACCAGTACCTTGGATCAAAATCCTCAGGGAGGCTTCGTGCCTGCCTACAGCTCAGTGCCAGAGCTAGAAGACATCACTGGAATGAAAACATAGTTCCTCAGTGCTTCCCCTCCCTGTTTTCAACGTCTTTGGGGTGTATAACCATAAACCGTGGCAGCAGAAGCTGCAGCCACCAAGACCCGTGAGTGCTGGGAAGCTGGGGCAGGGACCCACTGCTGTCAGCAGACCAAGGCCAAAGGGACACCCCCGGCTGCCTTCCTGCCAGGAGAGAACCAAGCGCCAGGGGCCACCTTCCCACGCAGAGCACAGCCCCGCAGCAATGCCACCAGCTGAGACGGCAGCAGGGAAAGCTGCCCACCCTCACTTCACACTAACAGCTTTGAAATCAGCTCAACCGGGAAGCGGCAGCCCAAGTGACGGGCACAATGCCTGTCCTGAAGGATGTTTGCTTAGTGGCAGCAGGAGGAGGTTTCTCACCCATCTGCAGCCTAGGCAAGTCAGATGTGCGGTTTCTCTGGTTCCCATCACCCCACGGCCCACCCAGCAGGCGGAAAGCACTGCTCCCAGTACACCTCTTTGGGTGGTAGCGGCTGGGAAAGCCAAGCAACCTCAGCAAGCAGGGAGGAGCAGCAGCTGAAGTTCATGGGCCAAACCCCCAGCTGGGATCTCCAGGGACAGGACGGGCACAGATGTAACCCCATGCACCGCAGCCTCTGCTGAGAGACAGGCTCCACCTCCGCTATCATCTGCTCTTGTAGAGGTCTTGAGCCCTTAACAAGCCTTCAGAGAGCACTGGTGCCGGGACTGCTGCCCACCCCAATCCCGCACCAAGCCTCCGCATGCTGTCTGGGCAGCCAGGGAGCCCATGCCAGCCTTCTGGCCCTGCCCTCCCTTTGCAGGAGGCTGGCTGGACTGACAGACCCAGCACATAAGGACAAAGATACCTTACAGAAGAGGAATTTATGCCTTTTAAAGACATCAGGACCTCCTGAAGCCAGTAGCTTTCAAACTGTGAATCCACAGCCCCCAGAGGGAATGAGGAGGGGTGTTCCAGGACTTCTTTTAAGCATGTTAAGAGATGGTAAATTTGCTCTACAGGTGCCTGTACCCCCACTGGAAAAAAAAAAAAATATCAGTCTCATAAGCTAAAAGGTTCAAAACAACAACTTTAAGTGTCTTATATATGATGGGATGCCCAGCTATGAACAAGAGAACAATGAAGAATGCTTTTAATGAAAGAGGATTCTCACAGCCAGGGGTATCTCCTGTACAGAGGACAGCAGCTCCGCAGCCCCTGGGAGCAGCACGATGACGGCTCCTTCCCCAGCGCACCCCGCTTGCACACTGTGGGCAATTATTAAATAACCACTTTGGATCATGCTTCACTACAGAGTTAACCTGGGCTCCCCCATGTCGCAGAGCCGAAATTCAGCTGGTGAGGAGAGTTAGCGGCTGAATGCTTTGACTCAGCAGTGGCCTTGTGCCCCGCCATTCAGACTTCCCCAGTCTTATTCCAGAAACTCTCTGTTGTGGCTAAAAACAGCTTTAAATTGAAAGAGGGTGGATGGGAGGTAAGGGGGGTGCACATAGCAACTTCCCACCTCAACAGCCAAGCATCCTGCTGCTGGTCAGACCTGCTGAGATACACGGGAAGCAGGAATTTGATGATTTCTCTTCTTTGAAACTAAGGTTTTCACAGGGCTTCCATCCAACACCAGGGAAAAAAATCCCATGTCCCCACAGATGCTAATTTTCTGGAGGATTTCTCTTTCCATAACCACTTCTCTTCTCCCCTCCTGTCCCCCTCCACGGCTCTGTGGAGTCACCTCTTTCCAAATGTAAACAGTCCCTCCGGATTACAGCCCCACTCTGACCCACCACCGGGCAGCCTCCGAGGTGGAAGCAGCTGAGTTATCTCAGTCCAGAGATTGCTGGACACAGATCCACGTCACAAAAGCCACTGATGATAGCTGCCAGTGGAAACACCACAACCTCAATCTGTTCTCCTGTTTGAAGTGGTCCCTCTCGGCAGGAGGATACTGGAAAGTTGGCGGGGGTGCGCGGAGGGGATGGAGGAAGGGCTTCACCTCCCTCTGACTGCCAGGGACTCCTGTCACAGCTCCGCTTTCGGCTGTGATCAACTGCCCACGTGGAAGCGATGGGGGAAAAAGGATGCACAAAGTCAGCATTTGACTCTTTCCCTTTCTGTTCAGGCCCTGTCCACTCAATCTTCCTTTGCACATACCAGCCGCAGGGCTGGGGCTTGCAGAGCAGCCGAGAGATGGAGAAGGGCTGAGGAACACAGCTTGCAGGGCTGGCAGCCAGCAGTGACCTGTTTTTGTTGGTGCTCCCACCACCGGCAAAGGGGCACTGAGGGAGCTGCACTGCAGCAAAGCAGAAGGAAAGCCCTGGCTCAGCCCAGCAAGAGCTCCAGCGCTGGGGAGAGCAGACACCACAAGGGCCTGGAGATAGACGCATGGGCTGTACAACCTCCTCTCCCCATTCCCAAATGCTGCCAGATCCAAGGACTTAATTCATGCTTTGCAATTAGACTGAGAGCTTCGCAGACCACAGTCAGCTGTGGCCCCTGAAAGTGGTTTCACATTTTGGGGTGACGTGAGTTCGGTGGATGCTCTGCCCATGCCCCAGAAAAAATATCAAGCCAAGGGTGCATCCAATAGCACCCAAAGGCACATCCCCTTCACTGCCACCAGCCACCAGTCCCGGGGGCATCCTGCGACCCGAGGGGTCAGCTGCAGAAGCCGAGGCGCGGGACGGGGAGCTGGAAGGGTCCCGGCCGCGGTGCTGCAAGAGTGGCTACTTGGCTTGGCACCGAGCACGCTGACCAGTCCTTTTTCCCTCCCTCATTCCCGCCTTTCAGCCAGCCAGCATAAAAAAGCTGCCTTTTTTTTTTTTTTTTTGACTCTGTTCGTGGCCTGGCTCCCTTTCAAATTCCCGGAGAAAAGTATTTATCTGTTGGATGACTGATGACATCCGGCCAAACCCCAGACACGCCATCACGTCTGCTCCAGCCCAGCCGTCTATCACAGCTCTCATCTCGTTATTGGTAAGCTGGCGCCCTGCCAGCATTCGGGGCTCGGGAAAGGGCTCCCACCAATCTCTCCAGAGGACAGAGTCAAGGACTTTTATTAATTAGCATTTTGAATTGTAGCTAATAAATACCCCTCTGGCATTCAGGCTGGGATAGGAAACACAACAGAGATGTCCTTGAGATGCTGTAGAATTTTGCCGCTGGAGGCAAAGGGACAAGAGTCACCTGCTAAGTCCTTTGGCGTGCTGCAGGCTCACCTCTCCTTCCCGGAGAGGAGCAGGCAGCGGGACAGAGCATGACCCACTGCCGGATTCAGTGGTGTGTCACCCGCTCGCCCATCCAGCACTGCAACGACCAAACACTCCCAAACACATGGCAATTTTGCAGTGAGTGCAATTTTGCACCCGAGAGCTGCTCAGCAGTCCCGCAGGACGCTGCAGGATGTACCTGAGGACGGACCCCGCTCTGGGGGGGGATCGGGCTTCGGGCTGACGCCTCCACAACCCTTGTCTCTTGGACCCAAATCAGGGAGACAACGAGGGACACAGCACTTACTGCTGTTCGGCTGGATGGCCAGGAGCTACAGCTTTAAACAGAGCAGAGCTACACCGCTCTGGGGCCCAGCATCCAAAGGTCTCCACATCTGAATGTGCTCCTTGTTCTGGCCACAGCGGGCACCCCACCTGATTTCTGGCTCAGTCTACAAGACAAAATAAGGGTGAGGAAACAGGGTACAAGACTGAAGCTGCTCTTCAATCCACCACGTGTGACGGTGCCTCAGCTACAGGCAGGTTCAATAAGTGACTCCCTTTGCAATGCAGCTCACCACCTCTCACACAGGGCTCTAAGACTCATGGCACGGGAAGCCCTGCATGTCCCAGAACAGCCCCAGGGGCTGTTAACCCCTGTGATAGGCCCCCACCCAATGTCCTTGCAAGCTCGTCTTTTCCTTGTGCCTCTTGCTTGCCCCGGAGCTGCCGCCTTTGCTGAGGGATGGCTGCCGGGGTCGCAGGTTAAGTGGTGAGCAATAGCTGGGCTGGATGGATGAGAGCGCCAGCCGACAGCAAGCAATTAGTTAATGGGCTCCAGGGCCCTCAGACAAATCTCATCAAGTGACCTCGAGCTGCAGGAGCAATGACGACAGGCCAAGCAAATAGAGACAGGAGCCAAAGGAGGAAAGCAGGGATAGCGGGGAAGAGGGAATTAAGAGAAAGAATTAAAAAAAATTGAAAAGCCAGGGGGAATATATAGTCCACAGAAGCATAATGCTTAGCTGGAGACCTGAAAGGCTAAGTGTTGCTGCTCAGAGGAGAAAAACAAAATCCCTTTATCTACCACCACACCCTTCCAATACAGAATGATGTCAAATCAATTTACTGCCTTTCCTCTCACAATTAATCAAGACTCCTCCATTGCTCAGCCTTTGGTAGAGCTGCGCATCGTGTCACATGCAGCATAAAAAGAGAGAGCAGCATAGCAGGAGATGGAGGCGGCTGCTCAGATTTATGCTGCTTGTGATTAGTAAGAGATGGGTGGCTCCCGGCCAAAGTAGCTCATAGTCACAAGACTTATAACCACACAGAGTTGCGTAAGGCACGCGAGATTCCTTGCAAACATTCCTTGTTTTGCATGGAAAGACTCTGGAGCATTGTTACGGATGGGGCTCATGGACATGGCTAAGGGAAAGAGCCTTTCAAACAAGGCAGAGGCCGTTAGTAACCATGTGAAATGAGGCTTTTCAGACTGACTGTTTCTGAAACCAGCATTTGCAAGCAGAAAGTGGCTCATGAGGAGACTCCCAGAGAAGCGTTTCCACTTCCCTGCTGGAGAAGGCTACACCAGGAGTCAGCTGAGTGGGCAGAGGTGTCCACCTCAAGCTGCACAGACCCCATTCCCTCTCTAAGAAAACTTCCATATCCCAGATCTGTGACTCGCAGGGGGAACCACTGACAAATGTCAGACTCTTATGGATACCAGCAAGTTCAAGGCAGTTTGTGTTTCATCACCACCCCGACAGCAGCAGTCACCCAACAAACTTACTCTTTGGGGGGCGTCAAGTCATCAGGTCGTGTCTCAAAGAACTGGAGAACCTCCTCGCACTGGGAGATGTAGGGAGGCAGCTGGATCAGAGCCTGCGAATCAAACAGTGACACCGGTGATGGGAAGCATCAAGACTGAGCCAGGAGACGAGTAAGGACAGGCTCTCAGAGCACAGGGGACTGGGTCACAGCAACGAGCTCGGCACCCATGTGGTTCCAGAACACAGGAGTGCAGAGCCAGGCTGGGGAGAGCTACAGCAAACACACACCAGAGTGGAGCAAGACCCAGACAGCCCTCAGTTACACCCACCACACCACCCCAGCTGCAACTGATGACTAAAGGAGAATAAGCAGAGACTGCCTAGGCCCTGCTCAGCCCAGCACCAGCCTTTTGGACAGATGTGCCCTCGCAGGGCAAGAGCCACGGGGACATTGATCCCAGCAGGTAGCTTCTGGCCATGGCAGGGCTCAGTTTCCCAGCCATCATCCTCAGGAAAGATGGGACAGTTTACACACGGCAGACTCTCAGTGCCATCAGCCCTGACCAGCACATCCCAGAAATGCTCCGTTGAGCAATGGCAGCTCGGGAAGAGGCAGGGAGAGGAGCAACAGGAGGCAAAAGCACAGACACCAGTTCATCAGGGCAAGGGCTGGAAGGCTGCTACGCGTGTTGTCGAACGGCAGGGACTACAAGCTGCCTCTGCTTTTCTCCTTTCCCTTCAAGAAAGCCCATTGCAAAAAGACAGGCTTCAATGGTGGGACTGGCAGGGTGGGAATGCGCATGTCTGTGGGAGCTGGAGGCAGAGTCTTGGGCCAGCAATATTTGCCTTGAGCTGGAGCCCTTGCAGGTCCTTTCCAGCATGGGCTGCAGCGAGGGCTGGGCAGGGAAGGAGGGATAGGCAGTTGCCTGGCAGAGGGCCCTGCCCTGCTCTCTGCTCGTGGGAGGGAACAGGGCCACGGGTGAGGGTGACTGCAGAAAGTAAAAAAACACCATGCAATTGAAAAAGGGACAATCTGAAATCAGGGAGCAGTGCTGCAACCCGACCTGGAGCAGACGTTTGACCAGTTTTCTGTATAATTCCCTCTCCCCTTCATGTGCTGTCACAGCAGTCTCGTGACAGCAGTATGGGCAAACCAAGCCTCCACTCATTTCTATATCAGAGACAAAGCCACATCTGCAAAGCCCTGGGGATACCACACAGATCAGTTGTGGCTCCATATTGACCTAATTGCTGGCCCCCAAAAGCCCTTGCAGCCATTCTGCACACAGTCTGTCACTGCCAGCACAGCAGACAGTCAGACCACTAATCATGGGCCAGCTGCGATCAAGATCATGTGAACTGTAGAGAGAAAACTCCTCGCTCCATGGCTTTTGGGTCCAGGGAAGGGATATTCAAAGACCAAGTTTTGTACGGATGCCATTCCCATGTGGGTACCACTCCCCAGTTCCAGGCATCCCATGATCTACACAATTTCTCCCACGCCAAAATCACTCTGATTTTGTGGCCTGGAGCAGGCTCCGTGTCCTCTGATAGCAGGGGATGATCACAGAAAACACCCTGGGCTGGAAGGCTGAAAGGCAGGACCCAAAGCTCATGCCTCAGGACATCTTGAAGTAAGCCCACCTGCAGCTGACTCAGCTGGCACAGTGGTGGCCGAGTCCGGCAAGCCACTCTGTGGTCTAGCTGGCCATGGTCTACAGCAGGTATGGACACCAAATAAAAAATAGTGGCAGAAAGAGCGTGACATCTGTCCCACCTCTGGCTCTGCCACTCAAAGGCATGAACCGGCGAGGCTCTTCAGAACACAGCTTCAGCCCACGGTGTTGGAGCCACAGCAAGCCACCTTACTTGCCCTGCTGCCTGCAAGCCTGAGGAGAAAGGTCACTTACCAAAGACAGACAAGCCTTATTGCATTGAAATCCATTTTCCAGGGAGTGAGAAAGGATTATTCTCTAGCAGCAAAGTTTTAGTGGTCCACCCAGTCTCACTGGGGCAGAGCATCACAGAATCACAACTCCTTCGGCAACCCTCCAACTAACACTTTCTCAAAACCCCTTGGACAGGAGGAAGGCAGTTCCCACACCCGGGAAAGACCAACAGATGTAGAACACAAAGAGAATAAACTGGTGAAATGGGAAGATATTTCAGGCCTTCGCTCCCCTTCTTTGTCACTCCTATGGTTGTTTGAAGTCTCATTTGGCAGCTGGTTGCTCTTACCAGTTGCTCTGATTTTTTTGCTGTCTTTCTTGCACCTTACCTTAAATTGCCACGCTTTTCAGTACGGCTCAGAATAGAGCCCTTCAGCAAGAGCCTTGTGAAAAGCCTTGTGAAAGCAGTGGTTCCCTCCCTTGCTCCTCTTGCCTACTTCCACCCCAAATCTCACCCACCTCTCTCCCAGAAAACAAAGACACCCTACTTTCGCAGGAGATGGCAAGAAAGCAAAAACTTTCTTACACAGCTTTCTGTGGGAAGTTGTTCACAACATATTCACCTAGCACTCAATTCTCACTCAGCAAGGCCAAGCTGGAGGAGATATTTTGTATTTCTGTTCTGCACCACCACCCTCCAAGCACATGCAATGTCCGCCTCCAACGATAAACACGGCAGTAAGAGTGTGCTGGGACCCTGCGGCTGTGATCTGCAGCACGATGAGCCCAGGAGGGACATCCCTCTGCTTCTGCTGACTGCTTGCTCGTTCCACATCTCTGCAGCCTTCGGTCCCACACCCACCTTCAGCTCAGCAGCTTTACGGTTAAATAGCAGCGACTGGAAGGCCAGGCACAGTGTGCACGTTAATACTTGGTAATGCATTAACGGGAGGAGGAGAGAGCAGCTTTGTAAGTGGGTCATATAACATCAGCCATTATGTTCCAGTTGTTAAGTCAAATGGATTCATTATGTTTTATGCCATTAATGGCATCATTCTGAAAGAGACAGCTGCAGCACCTTGTCACTTAGGGACTTCTTCTTCCCAAAAACTAAATTTACAGTTGTGTGTGTCTGTATGTAGCTGGCACCTTTTAGTGACTCGGAAGACAAGGGGCTGACCATGCCTGGCTGGAGCCAAGTGGTTACTGGCACCCTCAGCTTCCCCCATGCTGTATGGAGCACACAGGTCCAAGCACACCTTGTACTACATCTCCATCACTCTGCTCTCATCTGCTATCCTGGCCCGCAGTGGTTTTCACCCGCAGCCCCACTGCAGAGCTGTCAAGACGCATTTACTAATCCACCTTTATCCTTGTACTTGTTATTCCAGCCACGACATCCCTTCCATAGGTCTGGCTGAGTCCCAAAACCCACAGTCTCTCTCACCATGCAAAGTCCTAGGCCATAGGCACTGCTGCACCTCCTGCACCTGAGGAACGTGATGGATATTTCACCATTTCCACATCTTCTCCCTTAGGTTTTGTGATCTTTGTGCATGTTTTCAACAGCATTCAGACTGGATTTTGAAGGTACTGGTCCTGCCTTCAGGCCATTTCATGGCTGCTGCAAGTACTAGTGCACTTCTTCAGCATGATGAGATGTGGCATACTTTATTTGTGTGAAAATAATTTTTTGTGGACTGCAGTATTTTGTGTGTCCCCCCCCTCAATGCCATAACATCATAATTTGCCTTTTACTTAAGTACAATCTTACTTTCTTCAAGAGTATGGGGCTCATCTCTGTCAGCTTCCAATACTATTCTGCAGGTACACGTCATCTTAACCCTGTGCAAATAACTGTTTTACATAACCAGTAACAGGAGTTTACATCCCTGTTTGGGACCATCCCACCAAGAAAGTGCTGTCATCTACATAAAACCGCAGGTCTGTTCCCAATATATGGGAAAAGAATGGCTCCCTGAGGAACCGAGTCCTTCAAGCCTAGTCCTGCACAGAACCATTTCACTCCAAACCACCTACCAGACAGGACACGGCCAGGCAGCCAGGTCCTTTCCAGCCTATCTGGAAAGCTCATTCTGGTTTGCAGCTTGAGAATGGAGAAGAGAAAGGGAAAGCACAGCAGCAGGGTGCAAGCTGCTGTACAGCTGGGCCACCCTGCACCCTGCAAGCCCAGGCCTCCAAGCACTCAGCAATAGTCACATGGAATGAAAAGCAAATCAGTGGGTGGGTTTCCATCACAGAAAGGGTTCGATAGTCGAGGATAGCCCACACTCCCCATTCTCCCAGCACTGGCACTATATATATGTATATATATATTATACACTACTAGTCAAACAGGATTGAGCCTGATCAAGGTGGTTTCATCTTTGGTTGATGCTAGAAAACTCCCCTTACCTTGCAGTATTCATCAATAGGTATCAGGCGCTTGACCGCAACATCACGGATGTGACTCCGGCGGAAGAGGATCTTCCCTGAAACAGAAGAGATGGAAAGAGAAGAGCAGGTCAGCACAACACCCAGGAACGCTATCTTTTGAATCACTGTCAGGACCTATTCCCTGCACGTCCTCTTCTTGCCAAAAGCACCATACCAGAAAAAAAAAAAAAAGCCTGTTGACTCCCACACATTAAACATCTTATCAGAATAAAGCATATTTAAAGTGGCAAGTAAGTTCAAGGAGAGAGAAGAGGAAACAATTACCAGCTAAATTCATCCCCATCTTCTCTCACCAGTGTGGTGGTGATGGAGGAGCAGCCCCTATCCAAGCACATGCCTGATACCTTATGGTGGGTCGGCATGCAAGTCCTGGGCGTATAAGTTCAGCGGCCAGTGCTCGCCAGAGAAGTGGACATCCCTGCAACTGTGGGTGCAGGTGGGACCCTTGCTGCAGGCTCTGGGCTTGCTCAGGGCGTTCGGGTCCAGTGTGGGCAGAAGCCAAGCCACAGGGTTTCCCTCTGCTCAGCTCCTGTGTCGAACTCGTCCCTGAAGCCACAGTGTCGGGACTGCAGCTCTGAGTCAGACCTATAGGATTTTCCTTCCTGTCTGGGGTTTATTTGTGTTCGCCACTAACGGGATCCTCTTGCCACTCCACTTCCTCCCCTCTGGCTTGTGGCACAGGCCTCTTTCCTTTGGAGTCTAATGAGTCCTAAATGCTTCAAGCTGCTCGCACAGAGAGCAGCTTCTCCTGCGTTTAACAGACAGAAGCCATTAGCAGATAGTGAAACAGATAGATGTAGAGACTCGGTGATCAGAAGAACTGGTACATGGTAGGACTGCAGCCCTGCAGTTCCCAAAGCACCAGGTACCGGTAGCGCTTTGCAATACAATCTGGAATACATACCTGGAACATTGTGTTTTGGGGGGGTGGGGTGGGTGGAAATTAATTTCCTCCTGACATTTCCCCTACCACAGGAAAGTTGTGTCTCTTTTTGTCCCTACTTGGGTTTCCAGTCCCACCACCAAACCCAGGGAGAGCAACTGATGTGTCTGTCCATGCAATGTTTTCACTTATCAAAGAGGTCACCATGGGGCAACCCAGAAGCCCAGCTTCCCTCACAACCAAATACCAACACACCCTCTTCGCAAGCAACATGAGAACAGGGAAAAGCACTCTGGAGAGTCACACAGCCCTGCACCGCACCATGGCTAGCTTCAGCCCCTACAGCGAGCCTTCGCAGGAGCCGTGGCTTTGCTGGAACCGGAGGCTGGTTGTTACCAAGGACGTGTTAAAATGGCCACATGCTTATCATAATTTTAAAACCAGGGCTGGGTCACCCCCCCACTTCTCCCAGACTTGTCCAGGATCTGCAACACGCATGACTTGTGCACTCTGCCAGTGCATTTTTTAAGCAGAGATAAACTAAGCCAGCCCAACTTTAGCTTGCAAGGAGCATGAATCAGAACTTTATGGAGGAGCCAAATCTCCTGCTAGGCTCAGTTTTTCAGAATGCCTTCGAAACTGGAGTGTCCAGGGAGCACACAGCAATCGCACTCAGTACTGGCTCTATACTTGCCCTCCAGTGCAATGCAAAGGGTCAGGCCAGCCCATACCAAAAGGATTGCTTCTCATTTCTGTCCTGCTGACAGCGAGGGGCTGAGACATTCACAGTGGGAAATGCTCTGCTCTGAAATGCATTCCTTCTCGAAGCCTGCCAGAGCCAAGTCTGGCAGCCTTTATGATACAGTGAAAAAAAACACCCCTCTATTCAATCTGTCTTTTAGATTCTGAGGGTGAATAGCCTGGGAACACAGAAGTTGTCTGGAATGACTGGGAGGTTAAGGGAGCGACAACCAGGTCGGAGCTCCGTTCCTTGCCTATAGCAATTACTTTCCACCAGACAAGCAGACAGTTTTCCCTTCTCACCGGCGCTCACAGCGTATTTGCTGCATAGGTTTCTATTTGGATGATGATTTTTAAAAAGATGAATGGATCACAATAGTTTTGTTGGCAATTGTAAGGAATAGCTGTTTGGCTTTATGTCTGCCAAAACAAAATCACTGATGGGTGGGTACATTATAAATGTCTGAAATAATAAGCTCTGGGTGTGGGAATATTTAAATGTTTAACAAACAGATGCTAGTGAATAATAATAAAAAGTTTAGGGGAACAAATACATCACAACAACTGAAGTGATCTTAAATTAGCCCAAGCACAGAGCATATGAACCAGCAGGAATCCCAGCTCCTTTCTTGATTCGCTCTAGACCTAGTATTTTTCAAGAAAAAAGTTTATTTTCTAACAAAAAGCTGATTTTTAACCAAAATGCCTAATTAACATAATTGCAGACCCTTCGGTGCTGCCAAATACAACTATGTAAATCCTTGCCTTGAAAGGCAAGAGAGAGCTGGAAACCATTTCCCTCCTGGAAGCGAAAGGTGGGCGACCTGCTGGGTCAATGAAATGCCACATTTTCCTGGGCACATTTTCCTTAGACCATATCTGCAAAATGGGAAAAACAGCGCTGCCCACTGGGGTTTTTCACGTGGCCAAAGACCATGTAATGCAAGAGAAATACATGACATTATTCATCTCGTATCTGCACCCCTCGTTGCTGTAGCTCCAGGGGACACATGGAAGGCAATGGTGCCCATCAGCCACACTTAATTCTAAGCGTCCTCTGCTTCACGCTTTTTCAGCTGCCTCCAGGAGCTTGTAAGGACTCACAGCCTGGTCCCCGGCTTACTGTCCTGCTAATTGTCCAGATGGACTCTGTTCCCCCTGCCCACAGCAGATACTCCTTCGTGCTGAAGGGGAGGAGAGGGCTCACGATTAGCTCCTCCAGATCCTAAAGGAATCACATGGCAAAGAAACGGGCACATTGGCCGAAGCAAGAGAGCAGTGAAGTCTGATGGCTGCGTTGGATAACTGCGGTCCTGGCCTCTTCCAGCAAGCAGCCTGACACACAGGCACTAAGCAGAGAAGGGCTTGGTGGCCAGCCCAGCTCTGGCACAGTGTAACCTAGCTCCAGGCACAGGCAAGCCATGCAGAACAGTGAGGAGAAACATCTGGACAGAAAGATGCCAGCAGAAAAAAGGGGAAGGTCTCTGGGGCTTGATATTCCCTGGTGAAATTTCCCAGTTGGCTGGACTGTTCACTCAGTAAATCTGCAGCGTGAGAGATGCAGAGCGACAGCAAAGGGGGAGCAACCTCAGCTGCCTTCGTCGTATCTAGGAAGACAGGAACAAGGGCAGCAAGGTTCAGATCCTTGACTCCTGGATGCCTGCAAACTCCGCAAAATTTACACCAATATGAGAAAAATAGCCACCAGCTCTACTTTTTCTTTAAGAACATCCTCAGGCGAGACTCAGTTTACTCCTAACAGCCTCACAGGAGTGCTCCTGTCCTCAGCCTCAACGTCAGCGTGGGGAATAACAAGGGGAAAACATGTGAAGCAAGGCAATTCTGCACATCTCACTGATTAGTGGGGTTTTCCATCAGCTGGTAAGGTCAGCGCTGCTGCAGGCTCCACTTCACCAGCCGCTCACTCTTGCCACAACTCGAGCACTCAGAAATGATTAGATTTTCTTATTTATATACAAAATGTTATGCATGAGCAATCAGAGCAATAAGTGTCCCTCCCTGCTAGCACAAGTAAATCACTGAAAAAGGAAGTGCAGTAAAATACGCTGTCCTTTATATACCTAAACAAAGCTGTGAGTAGACTGAACATTTATCACCTGGGAACGTGTCAAGTAAGTTGATTTTGGAAAAAGAAGGCAGAGATAAGGCACTACTACAGAATGGCTGCCCTGGCATGGCTCCCTGTGCAAGAAGTACCCAGACTCTAGGACACGCTACCTGCCTTTTCTGGATCTTGAAAACTCAGCAATACCTACAGGGAAAAAGTAGTGCCTGTGAGGAGGACAAAGGTTCTATACATTTGCTACCCCCCTTTCCCAGCAGAAGTTAGGTGCTTTCACGCATCTGCTCTTTAAGAGCAACCAGGCAGTAGTATTGTTCTCCATCAGCATTTTAACCGGGGAAATCTGACCAACACAACCCAACCTTTTAAGACAGAGGGAATAAAACCAAAAGGGAGAGAGCTGAAATATATGCAGCTCCTTAAAAATCAAAGCAAATTAAGTCCCTCTGCACTGATCTTCAGTGCAAAAGTGGGTGGATGCTCCCTGGCTACATCTCTCCAGTTATATTTGATATCATATTTCGTACACTCATTGGCTGGTTACAACTGTCGGGGGGAATTAAGCAATGCAGAACAGATTATTATTGTAGGGTTACCTTGGAGTAACAAGGATTAGTTTAATTTAAAAAAAAGTAAGCTGTCATAAATATTTACATCAAAAGGACTTCAGAGCCAAAATTTAATTTCACCACCCAAAAATAATAAAAGTATCCAGCTTTTTATGCAGTGCTTCCTGGAAATCACTGGGTGCTTCACATATAACATGCAAGCAGCTGGGGCAGGTAGAGGACGTCTGCCACAGCAACGTCCAGGAGAAGACCCCAGTGTCTCCTATCCCCCCAAACATCCCAGGAAAGGGGCAGTGCATGAGTGATAGCCCTTGTCAGAGGATTCACCGAGGGGAAGAAATCCCAAGGGCGAGCAGTGCCAATTCTCACCCTGCCGCTCCTCCCCAGGCCCTGCGGCCCCAGGAAGGAAAAGGACTGTGCCCTTCCCGGGCTGTGGCCACAGCCAGCTGTGCTCTTTGGAGACTGCTTCCCAGCAACCCAGGCTTTTGCCTACCCAAAGAAAAGACGAATTCAAAAGTAACAAAGCAGCAGCAGCCACATCTCTAGCTCCCCTTGCTGACCGAGCATTTGTTTACTTGTTTTATCTCCTTGTTGACCCTGGTTTGTTTTCGCAGAGCAAATACCAGCACAGGCAATTCGTTTCAGCACCGGGGGCACCAGCTGGTTCTCAGAGGGGGACTGGGGAAGGGGCAAACCTAACAAAAAGATCTCAACCTACCACAAAGCCAATGTCTGACCACATCTGAAGGACTTCTGAGTCAGCAGGGAGTGTCCCACCTCCCCAGCTGGTCAGTGGCAGGACAGAGGCAGGGAGACCTTACAAACAGCCTGGAAAGACAGCTATGGGCACTCATGCCTGCTTTTCCCCTCTCCTGTCTGATCCTTTTCCTCCTTCCCCTTTTGACCTGCCTGGCACCATTTGTTCAGCTCTGGCACTCAAATTGTCCCAGGGCTTCCATTTCCTCTCCATCATTGCCCTGAGCTCTCAACTGACAGCAGGGAGCCATCAGTGTTCTTCCCCTGCTGGGAGGGAAACCTGGAAAACCACACGGAGCACTTTGATGCTGTTTCAGGACTCCATCAGCCAGTGGATATAGCTCACAACCTCCTGGGATGTGAAGCTCCCCAGTTACAAAGCTCTATGTCCCACTAACGCAGCTGCTCTCCTTTCTTCTCTTCTTCCATGGGTATGCTCCTCTCCCTCCACCACTGCTACTTATTTCTATCCACTGTGGCCAGAGGCCCACCACACATCAGCAGGAGTTCATCCAACATGATGCATAGGCAGCAAATCCATCGAGCATGTCCCTGTGAACCTCAGGCCAGCCAGCACTGTCCCACAACAGCAGTTGTCCCAGCTGTCCCATGGTGTGCCTCACACTAGAGAGAGCTTTCCTGTAAACACTGCCATGCCATGGCATGGTTTCCTTCAACCACTGGCATGGTTTCCTTCAAATCCCTCCTTAAAACCCTGCGTTGCCACAATTCCTGCACTCCTCTCCCCCACAAAACCCCACCGTGACAGTCCTTTCACTGACACACTCCGGCCAGAACACAGGGGGACAATCTGTTGGCTTTTACCTCCTGTCCAACAGCTGGAGCAGAGGCTGCTCTTCTGCTTTTAAGCTGCACATCACCAGGTTCAGGGCTTCAACAGCAGAAATAACACTGGTGTGCTGCCTTGTACCCAGCTGGGCAGGAGGAGGAGGCCAGTGCCCACCACTCACTGCAGGTCATCTCTGGGGGGCATAAGCTCAGTTCCCCATGCAGCGCAGCTGGCACCAGCCAGAGAAACTCCACTGAAGATACTCTGTCTGCCCATGAAAACTCCTCTGGTGCCAGAAAGCTCCTGCTCTCCCAGGACTGGAAGAACCCCCCTTTGCAGCTAATCAAAGCTGCTTTGCTTTATTTGATCCCAAAGCGACGGATGCAGTGGGGCCCCCGCTGCCTCAGCCGTTCATCAAGGACTGCAGAGTGTCAGAGCAGGGCTTGGGGAAAGGGCTGATAAGGAATTCGGGTCTCTGGCAGTATGAGATAGAGCAGGCAGGCCACAAGAGGGGTTAATCTCTCCAAACAAACAGGTAGGAAAACAGGACTCTGCATATTATTCCCTCCTGCTGGAATTCTCCAGGCAGGGCTGAAGTTATACTGGGGAGCGAGGAGCTGAAAAAATGAGGCAGAGGCATTTCATCCAGCAAAATGGTTGAGGCTCCCCTTGAGCCAGAGGCTGTTACTGGATCTTCAGCAAGCTGGAGGGGCAGAAAACCTGAAACACATCACCCTGCCGATCACGGCCGTGAACCAAGACAGATATTTCAAGAGTGGAAAATCATCTGTGTCTCTTGCTCTACCCTGAAGGACTCCCCCCTCCTTCCCCCCATCCCCCCTGCCTCGGAAAGAATTCACTTCTCTGCACCTTTCAAATCACATCCAGATTTTCCCTGGCACAGGTTTCAAACTCACTTCAAAAAAAGGCAGCCCCAAATGTACACATAATTAGTCCCAGCCCACAGAGCAGCCAGCTACGTGGGCTATTCCTAGGATGGGGAAACAGGCGTGGGAGACAGCATTTCCAGGAGCCCTGCATTTAGCATCTGTTTGGCAAAGTCCTGCGCTGTGCACATATCCTGGTGAAAAGGAGGGGGACCAGCAACGAGCCTCGGGGTCTGTCCTGGGTATAGCACAGGCATGGAGTTCCATACATTGTGAAATGAAGCCAAATTAAACAATGCTCCTACCAAGACAGCCCCTTACGCTGTCAGGTTTGAGATCCTGCTGGAGGGAGCACAGTTAGTCCTATTTGTTTGCCAATAATTACTGAGAAAACTACAGAGCATAACAAGAGATGGGGCAAGACATCTCCCAAGCGTTGGATGAGGTGACCAGAGGAATAGCTCAAAGAGACAAAGTCTCCACGCAAGAAAAGAGAGCAGGGAGCCCCCCAGGGCTCCAAGGGGTGCTACCTGTGACACCGGAGAAGGATTTTGGCCCAGGCTAAAATAGAGAAACTCTTCAGGGAATCACTGGGTCAGTTTGTTGATGCAAGAGAAGACACTTCTTCCCCACCCAGCTCAGCAGCAAACTGCTTCCTGCTCCAAATGGCTTGCTCTCTGCTATCGCAGGACAGCAATGGCCTTGCTACTCTTCCTACTGCAAAAAAAAAGACATTTCTGCAAAAACAAAGGGTTGAAAGGAAGACAAGAAGGAGGAAAGGCAGTCTCCTACTTAGTAAATCCTTTAGATTCTGGCTATCCCATCAGACTCAGAAGTTATTCTTCATGGTCGAGAGAGTGGAACTGCATTGAAAGATGCCCCAAAACTTTCTCCAAAGCCCTACTGCAACCCATCCATGCAAGAGCTCACTGAGAAATGTAAGAGTTCACCGGAGCAAAATGTTTCCAAGGCCATTTCTCCTGTGGTCTACAGTGCCATGAGAAAAAAAGTAAGGTAGTTTGTTCAAATACAGCTCAAACATCAGAAGCAGAGCAACTGCTTCAGCACAGCACTCTGCCTGCAGCAATACTGTCTGCACATCAGCTGAAACCCTATAGAAAAGGCAAGCGTACTGATTCTGGGCTGCAAGCTAGCCTGGGACCGTCCACCCAACAGTGCTACAGTAGAAATGCCCATCTTGCTAGAGCAGAAAGTAGTAATTAGGACCCTTGCCCCATCTCCAGCTCTGATGAAGATGCAATGAGACTGTGGAAGGTCAGGTTCTGTAGCTGGAAGAGGGATGAGTTGTCCTCCACCTCCTTCACAGGGCCTGTGTTGGACCTATTAGCATCCCCACAGTTGTCCTGGGAGAAAAGCCCCAAAGTATGTGGGCAGTACTGATGCCCATGCCAAGCAGGTTAGCAGGCTGGGAAGGGAGTAGAAAAGAGGCATCATTCTGCTTTTTAAAATGGTCCCACTGTACACCCTTTCTCCTCCTCCCCTCTTGGGAGTTCACTATTGTCTGTAGCTAAAGCTTCCTAAAAAGCAAGTTTACAGCCAAAGTTAGCTCAGCCTCAGGCAACCCCTCCTTGCTGAGGCTCACGTTTCCAGCGAAGCAGACTGGCCAGGATCTGCTCCAGGCCACTTGGGTTGTATGAAGTTTGGAAGGCTCCACTCTCCTTGTAAAAGCTGTTTCGTGAAAGATCTGGCACAGCCCTTACACAGCAGGCCCAACTGAGCTCATTTGTTTTCTTAGTTCATTCTTTCCTGGGGTCTCCATCCCATCACCTCCCAGCCAACAGGCATGTAACCCTTAGTGTGAGCTCCTGCAGGCGAAGACAGAGCTGCCCAGGATGACATTCCCCGGGCCAGGCAGTGACAGGTCTCTCCTCTCTTGCCAGCTACTCCTGACTCTGCTCCAGGGACTGCAGTTGATGCCATGCGTGGGCTGGGTGCCACCAGAGCCATTTTGAGGGGCCATCCTCAGCACCACACGAAGTTAGGCAGGCTGTGCCAGTGGCTCAAAGCCAGAAAAAGTAGCCAAGAGTCCAGTTCAAATTCCCCTATATGGCGGCAGAGGATTTTCAGGCATGGTGCAGGAGCACTGCAGTGTCCTGCCAAGCCAAACCAGAGTCCACCAAGCTGTGCTACAGGATGAGCGTGGTGCCAGCACCCGGGAAGGGACAACCCCTGGCCCCAAATCTCAAGTGCAATTGCTGGGCTTCAGAGGACCCAGCTTTATGACTCCAATTCAGAACTGCTGAGTGGGCTGAAGGACTTGCACTTATGAGAGAGAGCATTTTCTGATACCATAAGAAACCTACTTCAAAAGAGCCAAAGTCTCTAGATATTTCCAAGAAGTCAAATCCTCGAAGTGAACATTAACAAAACAAAGCAACACAAAGCAAACAGAGTTTCTGTGGGCTGGATGTTGTAACTACGGAGTAATCATGGAACTCTCTTCCCATTCCAGGAAATCAGCCTGACGGACAAACCCCGATGGCACCTTCTCAGGTCGTGGTGGTGACTCCGAGTTTGGGATGCTTAGGGGTTTGCTAAGCAAGCCAGAGGTGCAGGAGGCACAGGGTCGCAGAAGACATTTTTGAGAACTGCAGTGGCCACAATGTCTAATGTTACACTACAACGGACTTCCCAGAAAGCAGCGTACTTTCAGTAAAGCACTGGAGCCAAATCTCCACTGGCAATGAAATTCAGATGCTAAAAATGTTGCTCAAAATGGGACTGGGAGCAAACTACAGTACTCACAGAAGCCGAACATAATCAAAACCCTAGCAAGTCTAAGCATACCAGAGCCACGTTTTGCAGGGACAGAGCCCCAGGCTGTTTGCACCGAGCTCACCCAGATGGCACCCCTGGGCAGAGAGAGACAAAGTTTGGGTAAGTAACAAAACCCACTGCCATTCCCAAACTGGGAAGACCAAGAACTACTCCAGAAAGGAAGTTGCTTGGCATAGCCAGCAACTACTAAAAGAGCCTTCTCTTAGCCCAAGTGAAGTCCTCGTTTTCAGAAGCAGACACAGCTTGCAAGTCATCTCACTAGGGAGGTTCAGCTCACCCTCCTGTTCCGGAGAAAGCCACCAGCTCCTGACTGCTCCTTGATACACAGCCAAGGCAAGAGGACAAAGGCAACGTGATTCCCACTTCTTAATAACAGAACTTCCCTGAAGCAAGAGGACTTTTGAAGCTGCCCCATGAGGACAGGCAGATGCGAGATTATCTGTCTTTCCAGCGGCTACCTCCTCCTCGGAGGTAGGACACCATCCTGCACTGGGATCTTCTCACCACACCACCCCTTGCCCTGTGCTGGTACCTGAGAGTACAAGCAGGTGCCTGCTGTTAGGCACCAACAGTCTCTCTCTTCTTAGCTATCGCAAGCCACTGCAGAAATGAAACATCAAGAAAAATTTCTGGGGGAAGCATGGACTAGCAGTTTTCCAAGTCAAGACTACCTCTGAAAACCGTATTATTTAATCCAGTCGCAAAAAAGGGACCAGAGCAAAAGGGAGAACATCTCTGTGGAGGACACATACAAATGCACAAGCTCCTCTAGAAGATGGTCATCCTAACTCCCCAAAACTTTCTTACAAAAGAGCCAGGCTTTATTTTCCAGCAACTTCAACTCCCTTTTTCCTCCAACGGAAACCCCAGTGACATGCCTCTTAGCGAAGGGAAACTATTTCAACACCAAGAAGAAGAAACAAATATTGATGAGCGTGCTGCGAGAGGCAGTGCTCCGACCAGGCTTCCCAAGCCCGATTGCTGCCTTCCAAAAATAGCAGCATTTTGGTGGGAATTCTCTGCAAGTGCAGCACAGCGAAACCGTATGTCCAATTTTTCCAAGTTATGCCCTTTGCCAATTTGGCTTCCATTTTTCCTCCCCACTCCTTGCTGGTAGTAGTACTTGTACAGCAAGGGCTTTTCTGCTGTATTAATGTCAGGTGTGCTTTGCTTCTGATGATGTTACAAGACAAGGACAAGCCAGAATCAGAAATCCCTCTATGGAAAACCCAGACCAGACTCTCTTGCTCAGAAAGGGGCGCAAATGATTTTCTTCATGCCACCCAGAGAAAAGTAAAGACCGCCTTTATGTTTCTAGAAAACCCAGAAGGCAGAGCACAGCACAAAGGGCTGCACTAAACAGACCTCACAGTCACTGGAAGTGATTACGGTACCGTGACATTTCTAAATATGCCCATTAGCTACTTGGGGGTGGGGATAAAGACAACTCTGTGGTCAAAGCTATTAGCTATGGTGTATGAAAGACTACCAGGGCCCCCTCTGGCTGGTTATTTTTGCAAGGCACATTAGCGTTCTGCTTTCCCCTCACAGCAGCAGCAGCAGCAAAAGGCAGCCACCAGCAATCCCTCGCACCACAAAGTTTGCAACGGACTGTTGCATCTGCTCCTCAGGTACGCACACGCTCAGCTGCACGTTGGGCTGGCAGGGCACACGTTATGCCACAGAAACCCTGTCTTTAAGCAACCAGTCCTGAACATCACGAGAGGAAGCCAAGGCTGTCAATCAGCTTGATTTAACATGTGGAATTCACTTGTTATCTCCTCATCTCTGGACAGCCCTTTGAGTTGCATGGGACAGGAAAAACAGTGTATGAGCAGTTCCTGGGGAGCCTCACGCCATCCTCGGCCCTGTGCCGTGCTGGCCAAGCCCCTTCTGAAAACAAGCAGGCTGCTACGGGGGTTGCTCCTGGCAGAAGCTGTGCGAGTGGGGTGCGTAGCTGAAGTCCTCCACTAGTGATTTCTGGAGGGAGAGAGAATGCCTGAGGGATTTAACACTCACTGGGCACATTTGCTAACAAATACAGATGTTTTAATGGACACAGTGCAGGCCAAGAACTTGCTATTGCTCAGATGGTTCAGAAGATAAGAACTAAAGCACATGTATGCTCATACACAGACTGGAAAAAAGCTTCTGCCATGCCAAAACCAGCATGGTTTTTGCTGGAGCCACTCGCCTACCTGGCAGGAAGGGGATGATCCTTTGCTTGGGGTCCTTCTGCCCTCCTTCCATCGGAAACTTGTCCAGCATTTGCATCTAGAAAAGGAAATGCAAGAGAGGTGATTACAGTCAATAATTAACTTGCACGACACAAGGCCACTCTCCCCAGGAGGAGGTGAAGCTCATTCTCCAAACCAGCAGTGGCCCGAGACATCGTACACAGCACCATCAGCCTGGGTACAGTGACCTGCAGCACCAAGGGAAGCACACCCAAAGCAGTGCCAGAAGCACAAGATCTTAGCATCCTCTTCTCTATTTTCAAGACAATTCTCACCACAAATGCTGCTCATCACTTGTCATTCTGCTTAGTGCGGGTGATTTATGTAACCTGCATTTCTGCAATTGTTAAGTTTCATCCTGATGGACCTCGGCGACTAGATCTCAGAAGCTCCCCAAAGCAGGCATATTGTAAGCTTATTAGCTCAAGCATCACACAGCACTGACACAGTTCCTGGACTACAGCTGACTTGGACTCACAGCACCAACTCATGTTTGGCTGCAAAAGGCCACAAAGTCATATGTCAAGTTTGGGGAACGCTTTGTGCTACATAGGAATTAATGTTTTACAGGATCTTCAGCATTAAACAAATAATTTCCTGACTGATACCACTGCGCTTAGTAAGTTTACTCAAAAAAGAGAGGCGATGACCAGCTCCTGCTCTCACTGGGTGCCTGCAGTGGTGCTTCAGCACATGCACAGAACTTCCTTGCAGTTGCTTAGAGGCTTAATATCGATGCTCTGGCAGGATCCACATCCTCAGCATTTCCTTTACTTGGTCTTGCTGGAAAACACCATTTGGATTGGACTTTACAGAGAGGAGAAGAGGAGAAAAAGCATGCCCAGTCACCCATCCAACCACTGAGATACTCCCTCCTTTGGAATGATGGGGAGGGAGATGCAAACTCTCCCTTGGTTTCTCCAGACATGGATCTGAGCTCTGTTTCCCATCACCTGAAGAGCTCCCTGGTCCCCAAGGTATTTGAAATGGGTCTTGCCCTCTCCTACTGGAGCTATTGCACTGCCATAAATAATTAAGCACTCATGGAAGCACTGGAGACAACCTGCCTAGGAAGTGTCCTGAGCACCTACGAAGTTTAAACAGCCATTCTCCTCTAGCCCAATTAATATTTAAAGCATTTCATGCAAAAAGGAAACTATGCAACCGGAGAACCAGAGCCACTGACCCCACGAGAGGCCCCTGCAGGCAGCCCTCGCCCAGCCAGGCAGGCGGACGGGCACCCCCGAGCAGCCAGACATACCAGCCACGCTTCCTCCCGTCTGCTGCCCCGTCACGTCACGTAACTTCGGGAGCCCCTTTGCCAGGGGGAGTCTGTGCAGGGACAAACTCCAGGGTCCCGACACCCCCCGAGGATGTGACCCACCTGGCTCCCTGCTCTTCATAGCTCTCATTCTTTGGCACCTGTTTTTCCACATGCTTTCTACAGGAGGTCTCTGCTCCTAGGTAAGGGCTGTGGACTCCTCTGCTGCTAGGCATGAGCCTGATTAAAGCACCGTAACGCTAAAGCTAAGCCCTTTTTGTCGATATAGCCCTTTGTATCCCTGCACATGGAATACTTGCATTTTTTTTCTTGGATCTGAGATGCACCTGGATAAAATTCTTGAGGTTTGGTGAAGAGGGGAAAGAAGGAAGGAGGTATTTTTCCTACATTTTGAGAGGAAATAAAAAACTCCCCCAATTCTCCCAAAGACAACAGGAAAACCAAAAGAAGCTCTCAAACACTCTCTTCAAAATGAAAACAAGAAAACTTAAAACCAAGATGACACTAAGCACAAAGGGACCCTGTTTACAGCTTCTTCTCAAAACAAGCTTTAAAGGGTTTACAGCAAAGAAAATGACTCCAGACTCAGCAATAACTGGGGACTGCAGTGACGTTGCCAGCAGCCACAAAGTGAGCACGAGCACAGCCGAGGGAGGACTTGTGTCCCCGAGGCACGGCAGGCTCCCAGGGCAGCACCACTCCCCAGCCTTCCTGGGCATGAAACACCCTCCTGGCTCTTCCCTCAATCCATGAAAATAAAGGATGACACCACATCCCTGTCATCCTGCGAAACACCCGTGTTGCGCTACAGCAGAGAGGTGCCTCTGGCCCTGCTCCTCCTGTTGGGAAGAGCTCGGGAAAGCTTGTGACTGGCGAAGGGTGAGCAAAACAAGTCACACACGCTGCACAACATCTGATTGCTGTTAAGCAATGCAACACTTGAGTCACTGGAATCTTTCCCCTCCTCTCAGCTCTGAACGCAAGCTGAGAGCACCAAAAGCCTCCAAGGCACAAACGGTGCGAGCCATGTTCTCTGCCGTACGCACGCGCCTGGGCTACACCTCTGGCCAGATCTGCTCCTGACTATGTGATCCCACCACACCCCGCCAGAACTTCAGCCCAGAAGTTCTCCATTTCCTTTTTCTTGACTGAAAGCACCTCTTGCAGCAGCTGCTCAGAAAGGAGGAGAGGGTGTGGGGACCCTCTCCCTGCAGCCACCCTGCTCCCCTCCAGCCCAGCCCAGAGCCACCAGCATCGCCCCAGCCAGAGCAGCCACTGCACCGCCTGCCATGGGCTCGTACCATTCTGCCTGTGCCTCCATGAGCTGCTATCTCTTCTCTTGCTGGAGGAAGGAAAAGAGGTGGCAAGGTGCCTGGAGCACCCTCCAGCATGCACAAAAAGAGGAGAAGGAGCAAGGCAGAGGGGTCAGTCCCGTGGATCCCACCCAGCCTGGCTGCCACATCACACAGCTCTGGAGAAGGCAGCAGCAAATACTAGTTCATTAATTTTACTAAGCATAAGCCCGTGGTTGAAGAACATCTAAATAATCCATTCCAGAGAAAACAAGCCCAGCACTGGCTGTAACCGCGGCAGACAGTTTGCGTTAGCTGGATACAAGAGCACTCGTCTGCAGAAATCCAGTCCGTGGGTCACGGGCTGCCAGTTCTTCCATAGCACTACACGCTGTAAAGCTGCATGGAGGAAAAGCACCGAGCAGCGATGGGAAAAGGTCAGCTCCAGAGCGGAGAGATGCTCCAGAGAGCTGGAGGAAGCCAGCTGGCAGGTCTCTGGGTTTTCGGGCTCCCAGTACCCTTTCTGGCCCATCTTGCTCCGGCTGGTTTTCCAGTGTGGGGACTACAGTACAGGCTGTTACACTGCTCTTCCCCAACAAAGCCAAGGAGAGCAGGCACAGCTCTGGGAAAGGGATGGAAAAAGGGTAGAAACACAGCAACCCCACAAGCCCTTGGAGAGGAATACACAGACAGGCATGAGAAGATGGCCTGCAGAAACAGAGGCATGCCAGCGACCGGGCAGGGCAGGTTTTCCTAGGACAGCACCCTTCTCTCTGGCCTCAGCAGGGAAACGCACTCCCCAGCAGGCGAGGAATGGTGGAAAGGAGGCGGTCAGCATGGGGAGACTCCCAGAAATCATCTCAGCAGCGATGGTTTCCATCCAAGCTCCAAACAAAACTGCTCCCATCACATTCCCAGAAGAGGGGACTTGCCTGGCCATCCAAGACCCCGAGGAGAGGGGCAGACGGGGCAGGCGAGAGGCAGCCAGCCACACAGCCCTTCGGAGCACAGCTCTCCCTGCCGAGCACGGGAGAGCGGAGAGAGGCCAAGTCTGCCTCTCAGCAACGCGCTCAGCCAGGTGAGGAAGAAAAACGGAGGAAAAAAGAAACAATAACCCTATTGTTTCTTTCCTTCCAAGATGATTTTTAAGTATTTGTGAATCTTTAAAAAAAAAAAATACTGGGGCGGGTGCAGTTTAAAGCATTTTGGTGTGCTTTTATCGCGCAGGAAGCTGCTGTCCCACACTTGTCACCAACCCCTCTGCAGCGATGCTGGACCGGAGGGCGCTCCCACGGCTGCCGGCCCCGGCTCCCTGCGCCAGGCCTGGGGCGCGGGTGCCCCAGCAGTGTGTCGGCCCCGCAGCAGGGCTCCCCACAACAGCACGTCAGGATAGGGCACGTGCACCCACACGTATCTCCACCGCCAATTTAGTTCATCAATTGACTGGTTTTTTTATTAACCCAGCGATGTCTGTGCAGTGAGGCTTTCTGGAATGAGCCAGGGCTGAAGGTCTACGCCCATCACAGGAGCACACTGTCCCCACGGCCGAGCTGCCCATGCACGGGGCAGGCGATAACGCCAGCAGGGCCACCCAGGGAGACGGAGCCTGTCAAAAGCAGCTTTGTATCAACAGCTAACACACTGGCAGACAGCTTCTTCATTAACAGGAAGCTCACCAGATAATACCCTAATTGAATCAATTAAGAGTGCTGTGGGCTGCAGGGGATCCTAAGGAGAGGGGAATGTATGTGCTCAGCAGTATTCCCGGGAAGCAGAGCATTCCAGAAGGGCTTTGCCCAAGTAAGAGCTGATGGTGTGATGCCAGAGGGGTACACCATGCAGACGACAAAAGGCCAGACGTCTGCTGGAAGAGCAGGGCCCCGCGTCTAACAGACTGCGAGTGTGCCTTATCGCTTCCCGCCTGGAAACAAACTCTGAGAAGTCTCTCCAAAAAAATTCCCTCAAGCCAAATGCCAGTAGGGAATAAGGTGTGTCATCACTTTAATTCTTTTCCTCTGCTTTCCACAGTAAAGTGGAAAAGTTTTCCCCTCTAAAATATAAAGGTGAGAAAAAATACGCTATTTTTTCATTTAAATCTGATCTGGTGGAAAGAAAAATGTCAGTCTGAAACGGTAAACAGAGAGGTCCTCCATTCCCCTGACAGTGATGAGCCAGAAGGGCATGGGACTACTCCCGCAGCAAGCCCCCTGCAGCCAGGGGCGTGTGGGATTTGCTTTTGTCACGCTCTCTAAAGCCCAGGCTTTCCATTGCGGAGTGTTCAGGCTTGCATGGCGCATATCAGGGCTGCAGAAGGGAGCGCAAGCCTTTGCCAGCTTATGGAGGGGACGGTGGTGCACGTCAGCAAACAGCGAGATATATCAACACGGGCTGAGGGCTGATGAAATACCCAGGCGAGGAGAGCAAACTCCTCCACTCTTGCACAACACCAGGGCCGATGTCAGAGCGAGGCCATGAGCTGTAATCGCAGGCACAGGGTGAGGGAAGTTCCCCCTTCTCTCATGGACAGGATTTGCTTTGCCTGCGTGATGGAGGTTCATAAAACCGCATTCCTCCTTCTTGGTCTAGCAAGCAAGAGCTGACCTAATCCATGCCTCCACCAGACATGTCCGTTATCCAGAGCAGAGAAGTCAGCTTTTGACACCACTCTCAGGGAAAACAAAAAAAAAAATAGTTCAACAAAAGGCTTTCAGAGTCCATCTGCGTGTGCGGCGGCAGAATCACAGGAGACTCTTTGTGAGAGCAACAGCCTCCCAGCTGAGAGAAGGCAGCAGCTTGCCACGGGGGAAAGGCGGGTCAGAGCCAAACCTGCTCTCATCCCATACTGTCAGACTCCGCGTTGCCCCACTCCTCCCTGAGAGGAGGAATGCTGCAGGCAGCCGGACACACCATGTGCCCGCTGTCCCCTTGGTGGTGAACTCCAGCAGGGATGTTCGCACGTGCTGCTCACCCTGACCACCATGCGCTCAGTAGGGCGTTAGTCAGGCCTCCTTGCACGGGAAGAAGAGTTTCCCTCCAAATTTGATCTACCAAGGGACAGTGTCCCACTGATCCCCAAGTGCAGTGGGAAAGGGACGCATGTCCAGCAATCGCCTGCGGTCACAGCAGCACCCCGGCCCCACGGGGACGTGATGAGGGACACGGCTGCACGCTGAGAACCAGAGACTTTGCGAACGTGCTCCTGCAGATCAAAGCACCCATGCGCCCTGGAGCCAGCTGGCTCAGGGAACATCTGCCAAGCAGATAGTCTGGGACAGAGAACGTCATCTGGCAGCAGCTCACAGGCTACTGATGTTTAGTCTCTCTGCGACCCTACAAGAGGCACCTTCCCTGCATCCACATGGACTGTCTACAAGGAAAGGACACAAAAACACACAGAGCCCAGAAGACAGAAGGACCAATGCAGAGCAAGCTCAGATCCAAAGCACTGGCAATGCTGATTCCTCAGGCCCGGGGAAGGTCTCTATTGGTGTGGCACCACATAACACCCATTTAATGGCCAAAGCTAGTTGGGTGTTCAAGGACAGTAGTGGGAGCTGAAGGGCAGCACAACCGAGCGGTTTCTTGATGACCAGTTTCTCCCCAGTCCCAGCTTTTCTGGTGCAAGGGATGAGGAGTTCAAGTGCAGTTTCGCCAACATCGCCAGGCAGAGGCAATCCTGACCCCCTTAGCACTAGGAAATGGCATCACAGAGGCTGGATTGTGAAAACCTGATGGAAAACTTTAAGCATCGCTCAGCAGTAGGCAAAAAAGAATTAACTGAGGTCAGAGAAAAAAAGGGCTACACAACTTGGCAGCAGCTGCCACTGCAAGAGAAATTTCCTATGAAATCACAGCAAGCATCAGACAGAAGGAGACACTGGTGCCTGTGAATAGCTCACTGGCGTGGAGAGGGCAGCGCCTCGGGGCTGGGCAGGACACATCTATCCACCCCCAGCCCCAGGCAGCCCCAGCACCGAGCCACCACCAGCTCTGTGCTACTCTGGGTGCTCCCCCATAAGCTACGCGGATCAAACCCGGGGGGCTGGCAGGCTCTGCCTGCACATGGGGGCTCGAAGCATGCAGCAGCTTCACGTCCACAGCTGTGGTCCGAGTGCAATGGTCCTCCAAAAGCAACTGGGCAAAAAGCTTCCACTGCCCAGGATGGGCGACGTCTCCAGCTAGAGCACCCACTGGTTCTCTGGCTGGAAACCTCGGCGGTGCTCAGCTCCAGCTTAAGCAATCGAGACTACGGCAGGCACTGCGTGCTCCCTAGGGCTGCCGGGATTCCTGGCAAAGGAGACACTTGGCCCCAAGTGTCTAACCCCTGAAAGCCTGTATTAACGTCAGTCTAAGGAGCCTCCTGTTTTATCATCCAGTCCTGAAACTTAAACCCCTAGAAATCACTAAAAGATTATCACATTTGTTTATTAGAGATGAGAGAATGGGAGTTTCTAGTCACTGATATCACCACTGCAACCAACACTATGTGCTAATTGCAGTGGATAGGTGAAAGAGAGTTGTGAAGGAGAAAGAGAAATACCCTTCTCTCCAGAGACATCTCTGGTCAAGCCAGGCCCTGCTCCCCACAGATTTCTGTGTCTGTCTGTTCTGTGCTTATGTAGAAAGCGCATTTCTAAGACCACAAAAAAAAAAAAAAAAAAAAAAAAAAAAATCACATTTTAAGGCCTTCAAAGTCCATATGTTATCAAAAGCAACAAGTAGCTCCAGGTGACCACTCTGAGGTACTCAGAAATAAACCAGAGGGCAGACAAAGCTGCACCTTCCCCAAACCCAGCTCAGTATGGCATCAGGTGAGACACCCCGAGATGGTGGGATCCAGAATCATCACCCATTTTTGGATGACCCAAACAACTCTGAAAAGCACTGCTTCCTTTCCATCCTTTTGTAAGCACGTCAAGAATATATTTGGGAGAGACTAAGGAGAGAGTTTAGTGTTTAAAAAAAGAATAAGAAAACCCTAAATCTGGAGAAGAGCACTGCCAGCGGCTCTGTGAGGAAGCTGTGTTAATGATACCTCTTATCTGCTTTGTGGGTGATTAAAATATATCACTTTTTACGTTCAGTTCTTTGGTGCTGAATCCTGGAAGTCATCATTCTCTTTACAGTACTTTACTAATCCGTTTTCCACTTAATTTCTGATAATTGCAGATGGCATTGGGCTGGGTAGGCAGGTCCCAGACTGCACAGATGAGCACTGAAAGCTGCAGCACTCCAAGCAGGCAGCAGGAGCAGAGCATTAACACCACCAACCAACCAGCACAGCATCCAGAATTCACCATTGCGACTTAGCTGTGGGAAATGACTCTTGCTGGTAGACGTGCTTGGGAAGAGAGCAGCAACACCTGGGGGTGACGCTGGTCTGGGCCGCTTCCTCTTCCCCATCCCGTCCATGGGAACGTCTCTCTAGCACAGCCAGGCTGTGTCATGTCAGGAAGTACCCCTGGAAGGAGTCTTGGCGTGAGATCAGGGAAGAGCTGTGCCTCCTGCCCCAGCCTGGGGCCAAAGACCACAGAACCACCACTACAACCACGGCTGGAGCTGTTATAGCAGCTGCAGCTGCAGGGAAGGCTGCAAAGGTGGTTCACGTTCACCCACATCCTCCTCTCCAGCACCCCAAAGCAGGTCTCCTGTGAAGACCGGAAAGTAATGAGATTCAGTTTCTGTTGTGGAAGTACCAACACATTTGCCCTATTCCATGTGTTGAGCAGCTGAGGCACAGCAAGGGGAAGGGCTGTGCTCAAACACTCCAACCAGATCTAGTTTCACATCTAATACGGTGCTTCGCACCAAGAGGCAACCTTCAGTCAACCATTTCAGTGACCGGTCACGGAGAGACTTTACACACGTGCCACCTCAGTCTGAGCTGCAGGCTTGCCAAAGCCTTGGGATGACTTGTTGCTAGCTTCTCCCCCAAATAGTTCATGATCTGATCTCTCTTTCACCCCTCCCTTCCGAAAAACCTTCCCCAGTCCAGATGAGGAGAAGCAGACAGGCGTACATTCCTTCCCCGAAATTAATGCAAAGTTTTAAATCTGTGGCAGGCCCAAACGTGATGAGACAAAGGAGGAGGCACTTGAGCTACAGGCAGGGCTGTAAAAGCTGCAGTCCTACCACCTGGTAGAGCACTGCTGGTCAGAAACACCAGCCTCATGACCCTCTTGCATCAGACTTCTTGGTAACCACCATTTTCCCTGCTGTTCCTTCCCTAAACACAAACCTCATCTTCCAAGCAAGCACAGTCAGCAGAAGGGCGGATGTGGAAAGACTTCTCTCCACGCAAGGGAGGATTTTATTCTGCTCGAGTTCATGGTGGTGTCCATCGAGAGCAGCTCCATGGCAGCCAGTGCAATCACACAGGCGGAAAATGAGACACTGCAAACCTCTGCAGTTTAACTGCCAAAACCAGAGTCTTCATATGAAACAGATAAGCCTTAGTCCGTATCATGACCATGTTCCCCTCCACCCTCTCCCACCTGACAATAAAACCCTCTGTCTAGCAGAGACAGAAGCCGACAGAACCCTGGAGCCCTGTGCAGACAGCCCCACGGACAGCACGAGCCAGCCCAGCTCCTGCACGAACCCAGAAGCGTCCCCACCAACATCCCCACCCCATCTCCTTCTGCACCAGCAGCACAGACCACGCCGCCCTTGTATTCCTCCATTTGTAGAAAGGGTGGGATTTAATGGTGCCGAGTTCAATGGTGTCCAAAAAGCCGAGGTGGGCAGTCAGTGCAAACCCACAGCCGCTGCGGGGAAGCACCGGGTGGCAGCCGGAGTCTGGCAGTGCCACCACCCGCACGACGGCAGGAGAGGACTTGGAGCACTCCTGAGTTCAGCCATCCCTCGCCACAGGGCTGGAGCTCGCCAAGAAACTCCACTTATTGCAAAACCAGAACGCCGCTGTTAAGCGCTGTCTGATGGAGGAGTTTATGCACTTAACAGGGGAGGGTTGTGCGAGCTGAGCCGGGGTGCGGGGGCCTTTGGGATCGCGTACAGCTAGCTGCAGCGCAGCTCCGGGGGGAACGCCGTCCGAACCCGGGATACTCGCCCTCTCCCAGGGCCCAGAGGCACTGTGGAGGAGCCCCAGCAGCAGGCAAAGCGTGGCAACCCTGCTGCTTTCTGTGCATTTCAACGCAAGAATGCCAATTTCACATAAAATTCAGCCCAAACCACATACCTCGAACGGCACCTGCTTTCTTAGGACCCAAGCAGGACAGAGGGAAAGCGAGCAATGCCAAGGTTTTCCAGCATAACTAAACCCTCAAGCAGCACCAACCTTGACAGCACCTTAATCTTAGAGCTCTTCTCTAAGTGCAATCCCACTGCAGAGATACAAAGAGAGAAAACCTGGAAAGTTTGTGGCCAAATTTGCCAACTGATAAAAAACCACCACAGTTTTGGGGCTTAAAGCAGCCATCTGTTGGCAGGTGGAAAGCAGTCGCCCCCAAAACGGAAACCTCAGAGCTCCCTGGGAACTTTCCAATGGGACTTTTTTATTTCCTGGAGGTGGGCGGAGGGGTAGGGGAGAGGAGGGGAAGTGGAAAATGCTGATTTGCCAAGAAGAAAGATCAGCAGATGAGTATCCATTTCAACTGACATTTCAATTTTAACTGTAAAACCTAACTGCTAAAATTAAAAGAATTTTTTTATGTTTTAAGGGACTCCTCAAGGGGAAAGTTGTTGTGTTTTTTTTTTTAAATTAACAGTGCAAAACCAAGAGAACGTTTTACACATACTGAACTGAATTTCTTTCTTTGCTAAAATTTTAACACTAACTCTCCTCCCAAATTAGGATGGGGAAACCTCACCATTTTGAAGAGCTGCGCAGCTTCCCAGCTGGCTTGGCACTCCGCATGGCCGAACACAAAGCCTTCTTCAGGGGTCATTTCATCAGTCATTTTCAGCACGTATGTGTGCAGTTAAACACAGGATTGCAACTTTCTGTGGACTGAGATTGGGTGAGAACTCCAAGATTTTGGGTCCCTACCAGAGGTGCTGGTAGTTTCCGCACCCCAGTGCTCCCTGGGGCTGGAGAGGGGCAATGCCCGCTGCCAGCAGCAGCTCTACAGGTAGGGAGGAAGACCCACAAATTAAACTTTCTAGAAAGCTATGTATCCTCCATTTCTCAGCAATTTTATTTCCTATTATTTCCAAGCTGCCCACCTATTCGAGAGTGAAGTTGCACAATACAGTTACAGAATCACAGAATCACAGAATGGTAGGGGTTGGAAGGGACCTCTGTGGGTCATCCAGTCCAACCCTCCTGCCGAAGCAGGGTTACCTACAGCAGGCTGCACAGTACCTTGTCCAGGTGGGTCTTGAATATCTCCAGAGAAGGAGACTCCACAACCTCCCTGGGCAGCCTGTTCCAGTGCTTCGTCACCCTCAAAGGGAAGAAGTTCTTCCTCATGTTCAGACGGAACTTCCTGTGGCTCAGTTTGTGCCCATTGCCCCTTGTCCTGTCACTGGGCACCACTGAAAAGAGCTTGGCCCCATCCTCCTGACACCCACCCTGCAGATATTTGTAAGTATATATTAGGTCCCCTCTCAGCCTTCTCTTCTTCAGGCTGAACAAGCCCAGCTCCCTCAGCCTCTCCTCATAGGAGAGATGCTCCAGTCCCCTCACCATCCTTGTAGCCCTCCGCTGGACTCTCTCCAGTAGCTCTTCATCTTTCTTGAACTGGGGAGCCCAGAACTAGACACAGGACTCCAGATGGGGCCTCACTAGGGCAGAGTAGAGGGGTGGTAGTAGTGCTGGCCACACTAAATGCACCCCAGGATCCCATTGGCCTTCTTAGCAGCCAGGGCACGCTGCTGGCTCATGGTCAACTTGTCATTCACCAGGACACCCAGGTCCCTCTCCACAGAGCTGCTCTGCAGCAGGTCCGCCCCAAGCCTGTACTGGTGCATGGGTTGTTCCTCCTCGGGTGCAGGACCCTGTACTTGCCCTTGTTGAACCTCATCAGGTTCCTCTCTGCCCATCTTTCCAGCCTATCCAGGTCATGCTGAATGGCAGCACAGCCTTCTGGTGTATCCACCACTCCTCCCAGTTTTGTGTCATCAGCAAACTTGCTGAGGGTACATTCTAACTCTTCATCCAGGTCATTGATGAAGTTGAACAAGACTGGGCCCAGTACTGACCCCTGGGGGACACCACTAGTTACCGGCCTCCAACTAGACTCAGCGCCGCTGATGACAACCCTCTGAGCTCTGCCATTCAGCCAGTTCTCAATCCACCTCACCGACCACTCATCCAGCCCACACTTCCTGAGCTTCCCTAGGAGGATGTTATGGGAGACCGTGTTGAAAGCCTTGCTGAAGTTGAGGTAGACAACATCCACTGCTCTCCCCTCATCTACCCAGCCAGTCATGCCATCGTAGAAAGCTATCAGATTGGTCAAGTGTGATTTCTCCTTGGTGAATCCATGTTGACTACTCCTGATAACCTTCTTTTCTTCCACTTGCTTGATGATGGCCTCCAGGATAAGCTGCTCCATCACCTTTCCCGGGATGGAGGTGAGGCTGACCGGCCTGTAGTTCCCTGGGTCCTCCTTCTTGCCCTTTTTGAAGGCTGGAGTGACATTGGCTTTTCTCCAGTCCTCGGGCACCTCTCCTGTCCTCCAGGACCTCTCAAAGATGATGGAGAGTGGCTCAACAATGACATCCTCCAGCTCTCTCAGCACTCGTGGGTGCATTCCATCGGGGCCCATGGATTTGTGGACGTCCAGATCGCTTAAGCGATCCCTCACACAGTCCTCCTCGACCAAGGGAAAGTCGTCCTCTCTGTAGGCTTCTTCTCTTACCTCCGGGGCCTGGGATTCCTGAGGGCCAGTCTTAGCACTGAAGACTGAAGCAAAGAAGGCATTCAGTAGCTCTGCCTTCTCCGCATCCCCCGTCACCAGGACACCCGCCTCATTCAGCAGCGGCCCCACGTTGTCCCTAGCCTTCCTTTTGCTGCTGATGTAGTTGAAGAAGCCCTTCTTGTTGTTTCTGACATCCCTTGCCAGCTTCAATTCCAGGTGGGCCTTGGCCTTCCTCGTCGCATCCCTGCATGCTCTCACCACGTTCCTGTACTCTTCCCAAGTGGCCTGCCCCTCTTTCCACATGCCATGGACCTTTCTCTTCTGCCTGATCTCTGCTAGAAGCTCCTTGTTTAACCATGCAGGTCTCCTGCCTCCTTTGCTCGATTTCTTTCTCAGGGGGATGCATTGCTCCTGAGCATGGAGGAAGTGTCGTTTAAAGAGCGACCAGCACTCATGGACCCCCCTGCCTTCGAGAGCCCTGTCCCACGGGATTCCTCCCAGTAGCTCCTTGAAGAGGGCAAAGTCAGCCCTCCTGAGGTCCAAGGTTTTGATCCTGCTTATCGCCCTGCTTCCTCCACGCAGGATCCTGAACTCGACCATTTCATGGTCACTGCAGCCGAGTCTACCTCCGACCTTCACATCACAGTTGAACCAACTGAACTTTTGCCTGCAGCCCAATACAGCAAGAGGTCTCACCTCCACCCTCCTCCTCCTCCTCACTCCTGGCCCTCCCGGAGCCACTCCAAGCCTGCAGGGACGTGGGCTGGTTTTCTGTCAGCTTGGGGAGCGGGGATCAGCCCCAGAGGGGGCCCAAACCTCCTTGCAACCAAACTGCTTGCCAAGGGAGGCATTTCTCAAAGTCTGCTACAACAAAAGATCTTCTTCCTCTCCAAGAAGGTCAAGTACCAGACCATGGTTGATGGTAAACGATCAGCAAGCTGAGCTTGCAGAGGAAAACAGAAGCGCAAGGAATTCTCCGTAGGGTGCACAAAAGCACCTTGAATATTAAAATACACCTGGTTTGGCTAATTTAATATGGTATCCGCACTGAAAAACAACATTCAAATGAAAGCTTTTTCTTGTCCAAACCCTAAATATTCTATCAAATGCTGTATTAAAACAAATAAATCCACCAAACTTCATTACACCTTCCAAACCTAATCTCCAAAATCTAATTTCCACACTGCCAGGTAAAGACAGCCACAAACATAATTTGTAATTCACTGCTCAGTGACGCATCCTCATTGCAAAGGCCTCGAGATATGGCACCAGTAAGGCAGAAAGGCTCAGGGAGGTGGAATTCAGACAGGAAAAATGCTGGGCCTCCTCATGCCACCAGATCACAAGGGAGATCATTTTTCACATAGGTTACCACTCACATTGCAATCCTAGATAACACCAGAATATAAAAGTTACCTGAAAATGAGGCATACAGCAGCAGCCCGGGGATGTGTGGGAGCCACGAAGCAATGGGAAGATGAGCAGAAGAGGTGCCATGCATTCAGCAGCACTGCAACAGCCCCACAGCAGTGGAGAAGCAACGCCTCAGCCGCTGGCAGGAAAACCACGGAGTCACCACGGCACCATGGAGGGGACGGGCTCGCTGCCAGAGCCCTGCAGCATCCACCCGCTGGCACCACATCACGTTTTCCCCTCTCCATTCTCTGGTTAATGAGGTCCCCTTCCCTGCTGCCAGCCAGCTGGAAGGCATGAATCACGGAGGAGGGGCAGATCCTGCACACCCACCCTTCTCTTTCCGCAAGGTCTCCCCTCGTCCAGCAGCCTCACTGCGGCTGGCACGGACCGGCCTTCCTCACCCCTCCTGCAGGATGCCCGCCACGTACCCAGGAGAAGTCTGTGCTGGATGGGAACCAGGGGCCAGGCAAGCCTCGGGGCACACACCATACAGGAGAAGGGGAAAAAAAAGGGTGTAAGGAAACTAAAAGGAAAGGAGCATTGCTTCTCAGATGGAGCAGAGAGCTGAGAAGAGAGAACAGGCAGTTAAATTCTTCCCTCTACCCCAGGCCCACCAGGACCCCAGGGAGATCACTGCAGAGGTCCACACCTCGCTTTGCAAGGGGACAACAAGACTTTCTCCACAGAAAGTGTTTTCCACAGCCATGGCGGGAGTGGTGATTTACGGCACCGTGGTAGACCTGCAACAGCCTGATATAATCAAATGAAAGGCACAGAAAAGAAGCCAGAAATCAGGACTGCAGAAAACCACCTCATGTCTTCAGCTTCATCACCTTGCTCTGCAAGGGCAGGACAAGCCCAGAACCACCATCTCCTCCTGTCTCTCCCAGCTCTTATTTCCATCTCGCACTCATCATAAAACTTCACAGATGCTTCCACTTCTTAGATGCCCATGATATGCGTGTGGAACATGCTATGGTCAGTACTATATCATACGGATTTAGTGATGTAAACAGGTCCTGGCCATTTTATTAAAAATCCAGCACTCTGAGACACAGACTCCTTTGCACTGATTTACTGCTATCAGTCCTCAGCTCCTCCCCAGGCAGCATCAGTCAGCTTGAAACTGGCTTGTTTCAGATCCAGGGCTGCTGCCACATAATACAAACTGCAGGTCTTTCCACCAGAAAACTGAGCTGTGTTAGATTAAGAGCACAGCAGAGATGCTGGGGCTCGCGTCAGCCCAGATCCACACAAACCTCATCAAAACCCCCGGCCACAACCGGCTCCAGGCAGGCACCCGGACACCTCCCCAGGACCCCAGCCCAGGGGCAGCAGGCAGGAGAGGGGCTGCCAGCGAGCCCTGCACTCTGGGGGATCCTGCTCAGCCCTCCCAGGAATGGGGCAGCTGAGTTTCCAGGGCTTTTTCATTCAGTAGCTGGGGAGCAGAAGGGCATTAGCTCACCCCTGAGCCAGGGAGAGGGGTGCAACCCCTTGCCTCGTGTTACAGGACACACTTTCAAACACCACATTAACGAAAGCCTCACCAAATAAAACCACACCGGATTGTCAGCAAGAGAACTCAGCTCTGTCCCCAGGAAGTCAAAACGGTTTTAACCACCCCATTTTTCTGCCTCCCCCCCCCTCCACGGGTTCTGCTCAGCACAGGTTCCCCTCCAGATCGCACCCACCAAGCGATGCTTCCCATGGGACTTACTTTCCCCGGTGCTGGGAAGCAAAGGCTGCAAATGCCGTCTCCTCCAGCTGCTCTGTCAGGTTTCCAGGGGGAAGAAGACTAAGGGGTGACAACAGGGATGAGTGAACAGAGCACAGGCTCAGGAACTGGGGCCACCTTGGCCATGGGGCCACGACAGCAGTGCCAAGCGATGAGCCTAGGAACAAAAAGGGACCATCTGATGGGAGCAGGCAAAGATGAGAGCCAGGAGGTGAGCAGGAGAACTCAGAGCTCACAGCAAACCAGCAAGAAGCAAAATTGCACTGGAGGCAAGGGGGGACTGCAGAAACCTGGCGGGGGGTGCAGAGACACTCTGCAGAACTGCATGCTTGGAGCAAAGGGAAAGGGCAAACGCTGGCCATCAGCTTGGAACAAACCAAAAATCACCACTCATGAGCAGCTGCTCGAGAAAGGCTTTAGTTACAAGAAATGCAAACAATTCCCACCACAGACACAGGCGCTGTGCAGTGCCCCAGGTGTACGCTGGCCCTGGGAACTCGCACCCAACACGGGCTCTCGGGGAGGACGGGCTGCCGTTCCCCAGAGGCAGGCGCAGCTCAGCAGCCCGCAGCCCCGCTCGCCTGCCAGGCTCAGAACGCAGCAGCAAGTCAGGGTGCCAGCTAGAGCCAATTATGACTCCACTGACCTGCCTTGGCTCTAGCACGCACGGGAACACGCTGGCTCCCGGCTGTCAAATGCTGGAAAGCTATAAATGGGAGGCATTTGGACAGAGAAAAAATTAAGGAGCCGACTTTTAACTAGGCTGAAGTGCATTGGGCTGTATGTGTTCTTCGTGGAGGGAGAGAGGAGGAGAATGATGAAGATCTTTGATGCACTGCTGGAAAAATAATAGTTCTTTCTTCTACAGAGACAGAGGTAGTACATATTTAATGGGAAGTGTTTCTTCTCTCGAGTTAGATTACCGCAATTCACCATTTCTATACTTCTGCATACTGCGCTTAAGCTCACAGCTCTCAGGGCGGTCTGGGCCCAGAGGGAAACATAGTTGCATGAATTGTGGCAGGAATCTCACCGTAAGCAGCAGTGGGTTTTTTCTTGTCCTTGGTCACGCAAGGGCCTGTCTTTCATGATCCAGCTGTCTAAGAGTGAGATCCTGGTGATTTATTATTGTAGCAGGGTGAAACCACGAAGTACACTACACACGCAACTGTGCAGAATTTTGCTGAACTCCATAAACCCTGGAGAAAAAAGAAATCCCCAATGTGTTGAAATAAGATTCCTGTTACGAAACAGCTATCGAGAGAGCCCTGTTTACAATCCCCGGACACAAGAAGACATCCATCTCCTTAGGGCCTTAGGGCTTTTACATCAAAGAGGCCGCCAGGACCAGACAGGACCCAGAAGCGGGTGAAATCCAAGTGGTGCCTCGGCTCTCATTCCCAGCCGAAGGAGCCTTGTGCGGTTTGGGACACGTCACTTGGCATGCCTGCCCCTTGCTTTCCACATCTGGAGAGCTAAGATAACACTTACTTCACCTTTGTGAACCGTGTGCCCTGCCTGCCAGGAGCCCAGCTTAAAGAGCAGAGGAGGGCAGGCAGAGGAAGGCAGGCAGAGGAAGGCAAGCACAGGGCTTGCAGTACTGGACGCAACACATGAGGCTCCTTTTAATTTTTCAAGAGTCCAACTGCCTGAAACAGGCTTAAGAGAACAATTCTTCTCTGCGTGCCAGCTAGTGCTTGTGAGCCCATTTTACAGCAGTGTTTTATTTAAAAACACTCTGAATTACCAAGATACTGACTTTTCCCCCTTCCTCATCTTTGCCTGGTGACTGCACGTGCTCAGCAGGTGAAGAACCCCCTCTAGAAGTGCTAATCTGTCTTCCACATTCAGACGGCATGCACAGCCCAGTGCCTTTTGCCAATTTTCTCATATAAGTAGGCACCACTTCAACAGTCTTTTTTTTTTTTTTCTCTCTGTGTTACACACAAAGCTGTTGGCCTGAGGGCTGCAGGACTCTCTCCAAGATGACATTGCTCCAGGTGGGTCAAAGCTGAAAGTTTCCAGCTAAGAACCTGAAGGATTTGCTAAACATATGGACAAATGACAGGACTGGGAAACACACTCGATGCTCATGCAGAAAAGGGGTGGAGGAGAGAGCCAGAGCCATTTTTAAGGTTGTTTAAAATGCTCAATTTTTCTGTCTCTGAATCGTGCAGCAAGCACGCTTACTCCAGCCTACAGCATGTCTCCATCCCTGGGCTCAGAATTAACCCGTCGTGCAGAGGAGCAGCTACATAGCATCACCCTCTACTCCTACAGCCTTCAGCAGGGACAAGGACTGAAGGAAAGGTTTCTGACTTCAAGGGAAAAAGCCCTGGGGTAACCTGTCCCCAGGGAGGGCACCCCTGAATGGCAATTTGATTTTTACGGGCTGGCAGCTGCCTGCCAGAGGAGAAGCTACTGCTTGGGTGGTGAGAAGGCACGACAGAGCACGAACAGCAAAGCCTGCTCCAAGGGGAAGGTTAAAGACCCAGCCCCATCATGGCTTGCAAGCAGCTTGTGAGCTTTGCTGTCCAGGATGCAAAATAAGACAGGACTGCAAAGATCCTGGCACAGACTCCTGGTCAAGGAGAGGGTGGATGCAGCCACAAGGCAGAGGAGGCTGAGGACATGGAGCAGGGCTCCTGCCCAGGGAAAGCACAGGGGTCTGGTAATAGCAGGAAGGGTGTAAAAGGGTCGTGTTTGGGTGCAAGGCTGTTTTAGGAGTGTAGCAAGACAACAGTGGCTCTTGGTCACATGAAGACTTGAAACGACTACCATTGTGGCTGATGAGCTCATAATTACAGAGTGGGGAAAAAATGTTTCTTTTTGGGGGTTTCCACAAAAAACACAAAATACAAGCCAGTATCTGTTCTGTAACTAACAGTGCCACTCCTCACAGCCAATGATTTCAAAAGGTTCCTTCCAAGAGACTTGTTAACCTCCTCCCAAGTGTTGCATCCAACATGATCCAGGGGAGCCCTGCAGTCACTGCACAGCTCTTCCTGAGCTGGCAGGGCTGGAAGCATCTCTCAGGCTTGCTAGACCCTAATCCTCTACCTCTGTCCACTGGAGATAGCTACTCGAATATCTGATAACCAACTTCCATGCCAGCTAACATTTCCAGCGTACCTGCCAGCCCCAGTTAGTGTCCAGAGTACAACTAGCACGCTTGCAAGCATCAATCCTCTTGCCTTTATTTCTTAGGAACCGCATCCATCTGCTCCCAATAGTTCACATCTGGCATATCGAGTGTTATGAAAGAGCCTCAGTCCTATTTGAAGGAAATTATTCCTCCAGCCAAGAGATTCATGCAGAACTGAGTTTAGTATTTGTAGTTACAAGTTTACTACAAATCATTACAGTTACCTGAGGTTTCAAACTTTAGAATTACAATTTCATCTAGGGTTTGTTTTTTAATCCCCCAAAAGTTGCTCTTACGTAAATCGCCATGTGATGGAAAACGTTTATGGAGAAAGGAAGGCGGAGAGGTGGCAGGAAGCTGAGCGCAGAGGATCTACACAGCAAAACCACTACTGAGCACTGCCCAGGCCCCTGAAGTTTTCCTCCCATAATGAGCAGTGTACAGGAGGCAGAGGTATTCCTCGGCTGAAGCATTCCCTTCCCAACTTCGCCACCTGGCATGGTACACTGAGGCTTCCTGTGATGACCCCACAGCAGGAAAGGGTATGACCTGCGTACTTCCCAAGCGATGAGGGCCACCACTTCATCTGCTCAAAAAGCTGGACCGGGACCAGGAGGAACCAGCCTGTGCCTCGTGCTGAGACACACGAGCTGAACTGCAGAACAAGCGTTGGTCACTGGCCCTTAGAGAGGAGGTGACAATCTCCTGCATGACCAGCGGACGGCCCATGGTGTGGTCAATGGAATGAAAATGGGTAATTAGGCAGGAAGAGGAGGTCTTGCCACCCCTGGAAAAGAAAAGCAGGGTGGTGCGTGGACAGGCTGCTACAGTGACGACCTGCAAACCAGGACTTTTGCAGAAGATGGTGAGTCTTGCTGTATCAGGGACAGCCAAGGGGAAAAGCTCTGGCAGTTCACAGTACTCGGCCAAAACCTTGAACGCTCCTAGCTGACAACAGCACAGCCCGCAGCATTACTGCGACCGGCAAGGTGGCTTTCAACGTTTCCCATTCCAGTACGGGGAACACGGCTGGTCTGACATCTCTGCATCCAGATGGACGCCGAGACCAGCACTAGGAGAACTCCAGGCTTCACCCATTTCGGCTGAGCTGGCGGTTTGTGTTTGGAGCATCACTCCTGCCTGGCTAGGGAGGGAAGGACACTTTGCCCTTCGGCTGCAGTGGGAGTAGGCTAGCCAGCGAAGCTGCCAGTAGTAAGCGTGAATGTGTTTTACTTGGCCCTACTCCTAAAATAATTGTTTGGCCACAATGGAAGGTGACAAGCGATTCAGCTGTGGCCCCACAGGGAATATCAGAAGAAAATACCCAACCACTCACATGACTGTGCCTGGGCTGCTCTGAACTGCAGCATCACATCAGCTTGGGGGTCAGCCCCACCCTAGTCCCCAGCAGCCCTCATGCCGGCGCCAAGAAGTTCTCCTAGCTCCTACTTGGATCAAATGACTTCCTTGCCCTCCTGCCTGGGCTTAGCAGGAGGGTCACTGACAGCAAAAGAGGGTGCACCAACCTTCACCCGAATGCGGCCAGAGCTGCTACTGAAAAAACAAAACCCGCTCAGCTTCTGGCAGGAGCATGGGAAGTGCAGCCAGAATCACTGGAAACATAGATATTAAATTAACAAATATCTCTACCCAAACATGCATGTACTGTGATTGCCCACAGCCGTAAGTATGAATAAAATTGGATGGATTTTCACTGGATAACAAGAAAGACAGATTCTTGTCACAGGGATCACCTGCGACTCAACTTTCCAATTCTTCCTCCAATACATCAAAAAGATCATCAGTAGTGGACCCGAGAAAAATATCTTTCCCTCTTACTTTGTTTTGAGAAGCAGGTGGACAATTTTAGCCAATCAGTTATTTTGTGGTTTTGGGTTTTTTTTTTTGGTTTGTTTTTTTTTTTTTTTAAATAACTGGAGGAATGAATAATTTCCAGCATGGAAAATTTCTGCCTAAAGAGCTAAAATTGGCATAGAATCATCCAACAGTCATACAATAAAGGCCTCCAGCAATGGCAACAGTCATTGCTACCAAGCCTACCTAGAGCATTTTTTTCCACTGTGCTAAAAGGATCTGTTTCACTCCTCGCCTTTCAATCCAATTTCCACTGTACTGCACCACAAGTTTAAAATAAGGACACCAGGAAGCATGTGCGATAAGGGGGAAGGAAGGGAAAAACCACAATTTCATTCATTCTTTCAACAGAGCCAAAAAGGAGTGGTTACTTTTTTTTTTAAAAAAGAAAAGAAAAAAGCTGCAGGGAACAGGGAAGGGGGGAGATGTTTACTTTAAACTTTCCCATCTGCACCGTGATACATATATACATATAAAGGACCCCTGCCTCTAAAGGCACTCCAACGTGTTTTACAGAGTCAGTTTGAGTCTCTGACTCCAGACAGCCTCCAGCGATGATGTTTCCATCTAGGAGTGTACACAGCTCCAGCCAAGATGGAAGGGGAGGAAAAGAGGAAGGAGAGCCCTACATGTCCTTCTGCACGAGGAGCAAGGCAGCCCAGGGAAACAGCACAGCTGGTTTATCCCGTATAAACCCCAAAAGACTGTGCCCCCACTTGCAGCAATGACAGCGTGAGCTTGGCCACCACCTTGGAGCACCAGTGAAGATGAGATGCTGTGGAGAAGGAAGTGCCGAGCTCCACTTCCTCCCAGCCCTAGCTGCTGCCCAACAGCTGTTCCCTGTTTATTTTCTTTAATATTTCCTTGGTTACACAAGCAGCTGCACACAGCTTAACCCTGCCTGCACCAGCAGCCGCCCGTGCCACCCTACCTTACCTTGGTCTGGCACGATGCTGGGGGACAGCAGGGAAGGGTAAGGACACCCAGGATCTTGCCAAAGCTGGGCTCTCACTGGCTGGTCAGCGGCTACTCAGCGTGGCCATCCTCATGGCCACGTCCACGGCTCTGCAGAAGGTGCCTTGTCGGACAGGGGACAGGGCACCATCGATGTGAGCAGCCATCTCGCACAGTCCCAGGCTTTTCAGGCTGAGCTGAAGCCAGCTGACCAGCTGAACCTGGGGAAGCCGTCTGGGTTCCCATGGGCTTGCCTCGCTGGGCAGGCCCAGATGAGCCATAATTTTAGCAGTGGATTTGTGTCTGGATGCAGTGACTTCAGGAAATGCATCTTAATTCCTGGGCAACCACAGCACCCTTTCAAATACAGCATATAGCTAGGATCACCTATATGTGATTGAGAGCGGGTCGCTGGAGGCAGAGGGTCCCAGTCCTGCACACTGGCCAGGGGGGACATGCCAGTGACTCCTCTGGCAGCTGCTGCCGGTCCTTAGATCACCTCATGCATTTTCCTTTCTCATCTGCACAGACACTGTTCCAGCAGCTCAGTTTGTGTTTTGGCTCATAAAACTCAGCCAGACCCCTTGGCTCATCTCCACCAAGGAGGGGGTGGAAAACACCCTTTGCCTGCTCGCCCAGAACACTGGCTTCAGTTTTCTGCAATCCAGCCTGTCCCAATTGCCTTTCCAGCCTCCTGCCTTTCCCCAGCTTCCCCCGGCACCAGGAGGTAATTGCTACAGCAGCTGCTCTCAGCTGCCCTCCGGGCCGGCAGTCCACCGCAGCGGGCATTTCCCCAGCCCCGGAACACCAGCCAGCAGGACACAGACCCAAGGCATCAGTGCTTGTCAGCAGCAGCCCTGTTTGGCTGTGATAGCAGCTGGGAAAGGCACGGTCTTACCTCCGCAGGAATGGAATTTGGGCCTAACTTTAACAACCCCCCCAAAGAAAACAAACAAATGCAGCAAAACCCCCACCACTTGCACAGATTTCTGCTGGAGGAATTCAAACACACCTATGCAACCCTGCGTACATTTAGTCCAGGGACTGACAGCAGAACTTTGAAACCACAACATGCAAAAGCCCCAGGGTGTCCCCATCAACACGTAAGGGGCACTGGAGTGAAGAGTCCAGCTTTTGAGGTTGCTTTGCTCTTGCTTTTTGAAGGATGTCCAAAATTGCATTAAATTTCCTCAGGTCAAAACATTTTCTTGTAGATTACAAAAGGCATGCTCAGTGTAAGGCAGAAACCATGCTTCTCCACTGACCACAGCCTTCAACCCTGCAACATCAAAACCCCAAGAACTGGCAAAATGCTTACCTGCAGGTCAAAGAACTTGCTGTACCGCCGGTATATAACTTCTGTGGACCCATTGGACCAGGTGACTTTGATAATGTACACCTGTAGGGAACAGAGGGGAAAAAAAAAAAAAAAATCAGAGAGGAGTGACCCAACAACCCACATCACAACCCAAACACTGCTAAAGCTGCCAATGCAGTCCCCATGGCTGGGCATCAACCAGGGAAGTTCATGGGACCACTTAAAAGTCATTGCAGCAATACTAGAAAATATGCAAGATAAAATTATTAAGCTCCACTGCTGCAGCTTAACTGTCTACTAAATGCTTATTGATAGTTGTGAACGAAGACAGCTCCTTATCCCTAAATAGGGGCATACATTGAATATGAAAGGGCACTTCTATGCAAAAACAAAGTTAAACTCTCTCCAGACACAGACACGTGACAAGTTAATAACCATGCCTCGGCCATCCCATCTATGGCTGCAGCATGAGGTTTGATGCCGAAATCCCCAAGCTCCAGCCCGCACCACACCGCACACCACCCCCAGCCCGGGTCCCGGGGCTGGGGCTTGCAACAACTCAAACCCACGAGGTTCGACACTCTATCCGTTCTTCCATGAGCAGCTCTGAGGTTGTGTTTCCTTAAACTTGCTGGGGTGCAAATTATCCTCCCCTTCCTTAAAATACTACACGATCAATCCTAGTCACAGACCGTATGACCAGGCTTTTATTGTTGATGAATGCAAAAAAAACCCACCCGACCCAGTATTTTTATTCTTCCATGAAAAACAACAAGCAAATTAGTAATTGCCCAATTCTGTTATCTAATGTCCTTGCCTGTGGCTTGCAGAAACCAAAGATGACCCTTGATGAGACGCCAGCGTAACACTGAAGTGATGCAAACTTCAGCCTTCACTAATTGATAACAGATTGACTAAGAGAACAAGAGTCTGTTCACTTTTTCATCTTACTCTCATGCCCTGCTTACTTCCACCACAAATTCAAGTATTGATTCCTTGAAGCACGAACAAAACATTCAGAAGCTCAGGTAAACGGACCTGCTAGAACTCTAGCAACATAAGGAAGCATGCAGGCTCTTAGGATGCTGATGTTTTGGTATTTCAAACATACCTTTAAAACATACCCTTAAGAGTTTCACAAGGTTTCCCACAGAGATGCACTTTTTTCCAGATGACGGAATATGACGAATATCCCAGCCCAGCATCAAAACTCAGATACCAGGAGACTCAAGTGGATAGCACAACGCTAAATTATTCGAGCTCATCAAGCCTACTTGAATGCTGCACTGGAAATCGAATTGAAAGGTCACTCTGCAGCACAGAGGGCTGAGGCAGCATGGCCTGCTAAGGTGGGGAGACCCCAGAGGGACCGCAAACTCTCCACAGCAGAATCACTTCCAAACTGTGACAGAAAAAGAGGCAGCAAGATGGAGAGAGTTCTTATTGCTAAAATAAAGAACTTTCAGCACTTTCAGCCAAGCAATTCAATGATCACTTTTCTTAAACCAGATGACCTGAAACTGTGACTGCTTTGCTGACCTGAAGTGAGCTGGCCAGGTGTCACAGGCGCTACTGCCCTCTCCCAGACAAAATCCGAATCACTCCGCATCGCCTCACAGGCCTTATTCAGCTAACTACAACCCTCTCCTTTCATTCAGAAATTCTTTTTTTGAGCTCAAGGACCTGCGCTTTCTGCACTTTAACATAAGGAAGACGGAGGCCTCCTGCAAGGCAGCATCTGTAGCAGCTGTGGAGACCTGGATGGACCATGATTTGCTACAATGGAGGCCCAGACACTGTGCTTACTTATCACAAAACATGGCTTGGCAAGTACCCTGCATCGGATCAGGCACAATACCTGTTCCAGAACACCCTTCTGGGTCTCAACAGGTCAGGGACAACTTGGCTGACCACAGGTTTTTTTGCAATGAAAACTGGTAAAACTGCATGACGTGGCCTCTGAAGTATCTGACAGCATCCATACGGTGGCCACCACACCATCAGCAATGTAAGCGTTAACTTGACACTAATTAAGCATCCAAGCTGCCTTCACCCTCACTCCACGACTTGCCGGCAGGCCAGCATGAGCTCATTTTGGTTGGAAGCTCAGCTGATATCCCAGCTTTCTTACCAGTCTACAGCACTTTATGGGGTTATATCACTGCTGGCTGCCTGCCTGGAGAAAGCCTTCCATTGGGGCAGAAGGAAGAGCCAACATTTCTTCATTGTTTATTGCTATCCTGCCTTTATTTGGAGTCAACAGCTTGTTAGACTGGGATCTTAATCAGGATGTGGATTTGCTCAAGCCAAAATGAATTCAAAGCTGCCAAGAAATCCAATGGGATCCTGGGGTGCACCAAGAAGAGTGTGGCCAGCAGGTCGAGGGAGGTTCTCCTCCCCCTCTACACTGCCCTAGTGAGGCCTCATCTGGAGTACTCTGTCCAGTTCTGGGCTCCCCAGTTCGAGAAAGATGAGCAGCTACTGGAGAGAGTCCAGCGGAGGGCTACAAGGATAGTGAGGGGACTGGAACATCTCTGCTACGAGGAGAGGCTGAGGGAGCTGGGCTTGTTCAGCCTGAAGAAGAGAAGGCTGAGAGGGGACCTAATATATACTTACAAACATCTGCAGGGTGGGTGTCAGAAGGATGGGGCCAAGCTCTTTTCAGTGGTGCCTAGTGACAGGACAAGGGGCAATGGGCACAAACTGAGCCACAGGAAGTTCCGTCTGAACACGAGGAAGAACTTCTTCCCTTTGAGGGTGACGAAGCACTGGAACAGGCTGCCCAGGGAGGTTGTGGAGTCTCCTTCTCTGGAGATATTCAAGACCCGCCTGGACAAGGTCCTGTGCAGCCTGCTGTAGGTGACCCTGCCTCGGCAGGAGGGTTGGACTAGATGACCCACAGAGGTCCCTTCCAACCCCTACCATTCTGTGATTCTGTGAAGGGTAATAAAGCCATAAGACTTGAGGATGCACCACGCTTTATCATATCCTTTGCAACTGAGGGAAGGAGCATTTCTCCCAACTGATGAGCTCACTCCTATTTTGCTAAAATGCAGATCTCCCAGGAGTCTGGATAACGGTTTCTTGTACATCCCTTTTGAAGAGCAGAAAGGTCTCTGGAGGTATCTCCTCACCTACTTGCGGAAAGCAGAAAAGATGAGGAAGCCCGCAGGAACAGGGGGTCCTCAGTACCTATGAAAACACTGTCTCAGTAAAGAATACCTCTCTCCTTATGAATATCCCTCATCCTTCGCTCTGATGGTCCCATCCCACTAAGGTATTCTGTTGACCAAAATCATCACAGATCTTGTTCTCTGCCAACACCTAATCCAGTCCCTGCTATTTCAGGGATAAAAGACACCAGAAAACATAACTCAGGGCTCTCTTCAACTAATAACAAAAGCACAGATTTTGAAAGGTATGAACAGTGCAGTCAGCCGCCCAGTGAGGGTTTTCACAGGGACTGGAGATGATGAGGCGCCAAGCTCCCACAGACACCCACCCAACCCTTTCTCAGGTGCTTTTGGAAGCCACTTTCAACGCTCAAGACAGTTTTGAAAACATTGCACTTGGTCTGAAGTTTCCCCTCCTGTCCTGGCACTGCACCATGTCCTGCCAGGAGCAGCCACCATGAAGTAGCAGCCCAAACAAACCCCATTTTGTCCCGGTAGGAGCCACCCAATCACCTGCTCCTACAACCCTTGGTCCTGCAGAGGCTGCTCCAAGGACAGGCTTTTTCCCAGACCCGCTGTGTGGGTGAGGGCATGTGGAAACAGTTATTTTGTGGGTCTCCTCCAGCTCCAATCTCCATGGTCCTTCAAACAAATAGCACAGAGAAACCACCAGCAGGCCTTTTCCATGGAAGGAGCGAGTGGACGTGCACCCATGGGGAGCACCGCTGGGCACGGGGTCTCCGCCGCCCCCTGGATCCTGCTCGGCTGCTTCCTCGAGGGGTGGGCAGAGCCGAGCAGATGGCAGGGAGGCAGCGGGAGGCCAAACCTGGGAGGGGGGGTCTGCAACCCCATCATGTGGGCTGGGCCCCTGGCCAAAACCAACAGGCAGAGCTATCTAAATATTTACAGCCCTTCCCAGGCCAGCAGCGGGGTCTGCACCGTGGAGGTGAACTAGCTGACTCGGTGAAACCCGGGAACTGGCGGCTCCCCTCCCTCCCTCCGGAAAGGACGCCTGACCCTGCCCCACTCCCAACCCCGAGAGCCTCCATGCCTTGTTCCGGTCCAGCCTACCTTGCAGTACACGTGTCACGTCAAACCCCGCAGCTAGGTCGAACGCCTGAAGGCAGGGGGCCAAGCTGAGCTTTGGAAGAGGGAGAAATCACTGGGGCTGAACCCTCCCCAGCTTCACTTCAGCCATAGGCCAGGGGACCATAGCTGAAATTCATGCCTATGCTTCTGAAACCCTTGAGACGCAGCTCACGGCACTTGTCCTACTAGAGCAAGGCGCAGAGGAGGGGCACAGGGCTTTCAGGGTCACTCCAACACATGGAAAACCCTGCTTTCGGGATTAAAAGAGCCCACACACGCGCTCCCAGTCCCCATCACTCCTCTCCCAGCCGCCAGCTCCCCTGCCCTCTTACAGTGAAACCGCAGGCCCACGCCGCAGCAAGCCCATGTTGTGGAGCAGGAGGAGTTTGTGGCAGGACAACCTTGTCAGAGCCTCAGCAGAGACCAAAGCAAGGAAACACAACTGCCCTCCACTCCCGGGGGGTACAGAGGCCACAGGGACAGTTCTGGAGGTGCAGCTGGATCTTGCCTAATGCCAGAGGAGAGGAGCACTTCATGTTAATGCCAAACGCTCCATGCGCTCTTGTCCCTTGGAGGCCAGAAGTGGATCAGATCCTTCACAGAAAATGGAAACCTGTAGATGCAAAAGGCTGAACTCTGACCGACACTGTGGGGACTGGGCTCCCAAATTCCCTATGTTACAAGTAATTTACTTGTAAAATACTTTAAAACTACCAAATGAGAAGTTTGCTATCAAGACCATCACTACCTAACATTCTCCTTGGTCGCATTTGAAACCGAGTGCCTAAAACACAAATATAAAGATGGGAAAAAATGCCCAGGGGATCTTGCAGCCCATCTGGCCAGGTGCTGAGAGCTCAGTGTCCCTCCGGCATAACCTCTCTCCCCTCCCCGGTGTCTCCGAAGAGGCAGCTCAGAGGGAGAATGGGCCAGTGGAAAGCGGGACTGAAAACCTTCATAAGGGAACTGTCAAAAAAATGACAGGTTGCTAAAAGAAAAGCAAACGGCACCTGGCCAACCGTAACAGAGCTGTCACCGAGAGCCGCCAGTCAGCTCACACAGCAGCAAGGGCTCTGCAGCCCCAGGGGAACCACGCTGGCAACCGCAGCCGGTGAACGCTGGAGGGAGACCCAGGACATCCCTCTTGGGCAGGATGGCACCCCAGGCAGGGAGCGAGCTCCAGCGCCGGGCATCACCAGAGAAGCAGGGGTCTGAAGGAGCCGGCGCAGACGCACATCCAGAGCAGTCAGAGTCCCAGGGACTAGAGCGCGAGAACAAAGGGGATGAGAAGCCAGCACAAATTCTCTCTATCTCAAAGGGCAGCCAGAGATTTGATTTTATTTTTTTTTTTCCTCTTGAAGAAACAAAGCAGCAAGCATAAGCCCTGGGAGCTGTCAGACCCCAGAAGTATTTTCCCAAGGACTGATAAAGAGCCTTGGTTCTGCAGACAGCAATGGCTCCTGGTGACTTCCACCATTCAAAGGGACTGAGGACTCCAAATCCTTCACAAACCCTCAGTCTTGCACCTTCCCCAAGAGGCACATTGTCCCATACAACAACACGGCTAGAGAGCAGAGATGATTCAAGTGGCTGACTTGAGGCAATGGAATTAAGAACAGACACTGAAAAAAAAACCAAAAAAACCAAAACAGAAACAGTTTCCTGTTCTTGAAACATGAGGCCGTGTGACCTCCTAGAAGAATCACTTCTGGACTCCTTGCATAAACACACTATGGACATGCACAAAACACAACCTGGGAAGCTGCCCGGACTGCTTAAATTTGAGTACGAAAAAGGCCGACTGAAGTTGCAGGAAAACCTAGAGCTACAGTTTCAGCCTCTCTCCTCCCGCACGAGGAGTTTTCTCCAGTTTTCCAAGGGGACCTGCAAGGCATGCTGGCTGGGGGGGTCCACACATGCAGCCCCCAAGTCAGGCTCTGGCGAGAGGGCAGCTGCTGGCTGGCCTGCAAGCTCTCTCTGCCTGGCACCCAGCACATGGTTGAACAAGGCAGCAAGTCCACATCGAGCTCAGCACCACGCAGCTACGCCAGCTCGAGCCCAGGAGCAGCACACCCATACCGACACAGCCCTGCGAGCCAACAACACGCCAGCAGCCCTGCTCCCTGGCATGGCACAGCCCTCCCTGGCATGGCACAGCCCTCCCTGCGTGGCTCTGCAGCGATCCCGGAGCTTCCCTGGCCCCGAGGCATCCCTGCGCCCATTGCCCCCCAACGCCCAGACCCTCCCATGCCACGCCAGCCACACCAGAGGCACGTAGATGATGGCAGGGTGGAAAGCAACACCACGGTCACTTGGAAAGTTACCTCCACAGGGCTGCATGGACATGCAGCTCTGCCCACCCACCACCAACGGGCATCAGCGTAGGTCCCCAGCTGTTCAGCAGAGCTCCCAAGCCAAAGCCAGACATAACAGCCTCCAGCAGAGGCAGGGCTGTCTGCACAGCTCTTTCCAATGGGTTTGAGCCTGTGTGGTCTCGGGTCCAGGGAGACCACGTACAATAAACCTCTCTGTGGAAAACTCTGCATATTTAAAGCATCTTTCGCCAGTAGAAGGGAAAAAGCACCAGTCTCTCTATTCCACCCACACTCCCCCACACCACGAAGCATGGAGAAATGATGCGAGAGCCTCGCACCCTGGCTTCGGCCACTGCCACGAGAAAGGAACACTGAGAAATTCAAAGAGGCAGAGAAACTGAAGCAGCTGAGGGATCAAGCCAAACCAGAGCAGGGTTTAATATAGAAAAGGGAGTGGGAAATTGTAAAGAGGAAAAGAAAAAAAAAAGGAGGGAGGTGGCTGGAAACAAAGAAAGTTCTTGGCAGTGAGCTGCTGTGCTTGGCCCCTCTCCATCAGCCTCCGCCACCACAGGCGTGCGGGGCTGGGGAGGGGAGCACGGGGGCTCTTGCACCACAGGACACCAAAGCTCAGAGCGGAAGAGGGACAGCCAGCCCCCCGCTCCATCCCCGGACACCTTGTCAGCCCCTTGCTCCTGCTCTGTGGACAGGGAGACCTGGGAGAAGGGCCGTGCCAGTTCAGATTGCACTGGGAAAGGCACGGAAAAACGATCCCAGCAGTAGCTGCAGGGCATCGGGGATGCTGCTGTGGTCCCTCTGGTCTAGCAGAGGAGAGGCAGAAGCAACAAGTCAGAGCTGCAGTGAGGAGCTGGGTAACAGGGATGCAGGCAGCACGAGGACAGGCACATCCCCACCACCGTGGCTAACAACCCAAGCCAACCTGCCCACACACCCAGGACTACCAGCCAGCTGCCTCCCCTCACTCTGATTCATCCCTTCGACTGCACCCTCCCTAAAACCCCAGCGAGCGACAGCTCTGCCTGCTCTGCTGCTGTGCGGCTCGCCAGGGCACAGAGCTGCCTGAGCACGCAGCTAACGCTGCTGGGATGAAGGGCACACACGCAGGGTTACGCCAAGCTCGGGGACCCCAAGGACAACCCACCGAGCCCTGCGCAGCCGCGGCGCACACCCCTCAGCTGTACAATGCATGCACCCGCTTGTTTGCTCCGAGTCACACTGAAGGTCAAACATATGGATCCATTTGTTTCCTATTTCCCACTGCTACGTAAAACAGCCGGAAGACAGAGATACCCTGCAAAGCAAAGCCACGAAGGATCAAGGTCACCAGACCTCCAAGCAGGCAGAGGCAGTGGATGGCCCCTACGTCAAAGTTCACTGCTGGAACTGGGGATGAGCACCCGCTTTCCACACAGAGCAGCATCCATCTCAGTGGCCTGTGCCAGGCAGGATTTGGCCCTTCCACTGAACTGTGACATTTCAAGGTTTTCAACTGCCTTAAGTAACATGACTAGGGAAGAAAAACAAAGCAGAGTTTGCGTTTGAGTGTTGGTTTTCATCCACAAAGCCAACAGCTCTCCCTTCAGCCCCAACTCTCTTGAGAGGTGCAGGGGAAGGAAGGATTGGATGGCTCTGTAATGCTGCGCAGCAGAGTAGGGCCAGGCACAAGGACGGGTCCAAATTTCTACCAGCTATAGGCTCTAAACGCCCTCCCTGTGGCCTGCCTCAAGCGGGAAAGCGTCGGCCAGCTGACGGGAAATCGGATGAGATACAGCAGAACCACAGGATATGGCAGCAAAACACTGCCAGGGATGCTGAGAAAGCCCTCAGACCTCTCGGGGCCACCGATGCTCAGAAACTCTGTGCTGTGGCAGAGACTCCAGCTTCCTGGGTTCAGCCTTACTTCATACATTCTGGTTTTGCCTTTGCTCTCATTCATTCCTAGTTCAGTTAACAGCCCCTGGATAGGTTTCACACTATTCATTTTAACCTCCTGCTCCCTAAACGCACCCAGCTCCTTCGGTTCCCCACAGGACATTCCCACCATACCAAGAGCACAGTCAATCTCCCCAGAGAGCATGGCACAGGGGGAGTCATCCCCCAATGCCCTTTTTAAGCCAAGCAACCGGTATGATTCACAACGGCCGAAATAATGCAGCTGTACAAGGTGATACTGTGCCAGGTCCCCAGAGAGCTCTGCTCCAGCTGGGCAAGCCCGGACCAGAGGACCATGACCACAGGTCCATGGGACACATGTTATTCAGAAGACATCTTCTGCTTTATGCATATAAGGCACTGAAGAACCACTGAATCTGCAGATTAGCAACTCTTGTCCTCTAGCCATTCAAGCACTCTTTTCTGAATGCTCCACAATCAATTCCAGATAAGCAATGGGGTTGGGCTAGACAATGAAGGGCTGACAAACAGCCTCACCACAGCAAGGAACAGGAGCAGAGAAGATACCTGCCATCACATCGCAAATTCAACATCAAAAACGTAGCACTTATACTTTTTGAATGTGGTTTTCATCAAACTTGTTTTAAAATATCTATAGATGCTATCAACTAGGCACCAGATTCCAACACGCACTGGTAATTACTTTTCCAAGGCAGCTGCTATAAATGAGGTGGTTTTATTGATGCACAGGTACTCACCTTGTTTGAATCTCTCAATCTTGGTAACTGAGCTTGCAAAATAAACGTATGCTGCACACTTTGTTTAAATTCTGCTTTTTCAAAGCGATACGTGTGTGCATGGAGGCTGGGAAAGGAAGTGCTGCAAGAACATAGTCCAGATTTTCCCATAAACTAACACAACCAAACAGCATGCTCTTCTTTCTTTCCTGTCGGATGTATAGATATAATTTTGGTTTATGGTCTGAAGCAACTATTTAAAACTATATGAACTATGGAAGTGTTCTTGGCGGACAGGATTGTAGAAATGAAGATGTGATTCAATGACATTGCTATTAATACGCAGAACACCACAAATAAACTATAGCTGTACTAAAACAAAAGCTCCTGAAGCTTGTCTAAGAGTAAAAAAACAACCAAAATCTAGATATAGTAGGGAAGAGCTTTATTTTAGGGACTTCTACTAGAGAATAACAAACACAAAACTATAAAAAGATCCCGCATGAAGTCCTTTAAAGGAAAATTTAGTTTGTTTCAACTCTGGCTTTGTTTTGGGTCTTTTCTGAATAAACATTATCAGAATATGAGACTTGGCCAGACCATAAAAACGCTACTCTGTCACCCAGAATGATTATTTTTAAACTTTGCTCTTGGACTTTGCCTTTTCAGATTTTAGTATGGCCCTGGAGCCCTTGCCAGCAGCATCCCAGAGGGGCACGAGCTGTAATGACTTAACACAGGACTGTATGGGAAATGTCACTGCAGGGTGACCCTCCAGCCACTGCCTGAAGGACGTGAGTCCCCTTCTTCACTTGGATGATGTGCTGCTGAGATCCAGAGCTGGGTCATTCTCTCTCGACAGCATCAGAGCAGTGCATCCTGCTACGGACACCTGCGAAAGGATCATTTCTCACTGACCCTTCCAGGTACCACTCATAAAAAAGGCGTAAAGGGACAAGTGGCACAAGTGCAGATGAAGCAGCTGGTGTGAGCAGCCCTGGAGAGGTGCCACTGTAGTACAGCACAGTATGGTTTCACAGCCGGCAGAGTAAATTCAAGGCCCCTACCACCCGGAGCAAGAAGCTCAGTCATTCTTCCCCTCTTGGCCTTTCCACGCATGTGAGCAGAGTTGGTTTGACAAGAACGGGAACGGACGTGTCAACCTCGCACAGTGCCAACGCCACGGCAGCAAGAACCTTCCAGGACTGCAAGGCTGACTGCAGGGAGAAAAGCACGCAGAGGGAGAGCACCCCCACTACTCGCAATTCAGCCCGAGCCCTGCCAGCGGTGCTCACTGCAGTACCCACCGAGGGGCTTAACATCTCGCCGAGGAGGAGGGCAATCAAGGGGCTGTTCCATTTCTCTTATCCCCCAAACAAGCCTAGGCTTCCTTTGAACAACCCACCCGGCTCCTCCTGCCCTCAGGTCAGGTACCGGGCTGTCAACAGGCTAAGGAGGATGGACTGCAGATGGGACAAGCGCACTGTCGTCCCGCTGTATACTCCCAGAGGAGCATGGCCATCAGATGCAGTGAGAAGTGGTGAAACAGCAGCATGCTGGGCTGATGCTCCCTTGCACCAAGATTTGAGCCCGCGCCGCTCAGGGGCACACACATGTTTGAGGGCGTGGGGCTGCGTTCGGGTCCCCAGCTAAATCCCGACACTTAGCTCAGCACATGTTTGAGAGGGCATCCGGCTACCCAAACCCTTCCCAGCACCTCGCTGGGTCCTCACACAGCCCAAGGCCCCCAGTCTGGGGGAATATTGCACCTCCTGCTTCAAATCACACTTCCAAAAAAGCACAAGTTTTTGTCCCGGGCAACACAGCTCTTTTTGTATCAATTACCAAGGTGATGGGCAAACCACGCCAGCCTGAATAGAGCTGGCCTTTCCTACAGCGGATGTCACTAAGGACTTTGAAACACTGGCTTGATCTCACTTTCCTGGGAATCTGGAATTCACAGCTTTCTACTGTGGCCTCACTGTAGCCAGCACAACTGTACCTTTGTCCGGCAAAGAAAAGCCTCGATGATGCAGAGGAGGCTGAGCAGTACGGGTCACTCACCGGTCAGGCCAGTACAGAGGCAATGGCAGGAAAAGCGGTTGTGCTCCTCCAGCCTCCCTGGAGACCGCGAGCAGCTACCCCAGGGGATGGAGAGCACATATATGCTCAGAAACGAGAAGCCTGAGAGCAAAGTTTTAACACGCACACTTTGTGGTTGACTTGGATTTGCAGCGTGCCAGCAGATACAGTCTAAAGTAAGATGACTCAGCCACGATTTGCTGCCCCTCCTCTCCCTCTTTGCAGGAGCAGGAAGAAAAAAAAGAAAAATGTTTTGATTCCATATAATTAACTGGCTTTGTGAATCTGCCCGGTTTCTATCGATTCCCTCCAACAAGGCCAGCGCTCCCATTCACTCCCGCACTGCCCCAAGCAGGCTGCTGCCTGCAAGCTGCCTGCCCCTCCCTGGGCTCAGCTCAGCCCCGCCGCGAGCCGCGCTGGCTCACGCTGCTGGATTTCGCTCCAAGACAAGTATAGGGAAAGCTTAGAGGCAGAGAACTTGAACTGCTGGTTGAGGAGGGAGCAAGCGTGCGGCCGGGCTGCACAGCTGGCTGTCATGAGCTGCATGCGGCCACCCTCTCCCACCACCCCAGGAGCTCCTGTTCTCGGGCCCCCACCCAGCTGCCCCACCATACGTCTCTCTTTTTAAAAAACACCTCTGTCCCTGTTTTCCAGCCTCACCAGGATTATTTGTGCTATGCCCAACTCCACCCGCCTCACCTCTGCAGGTGGAGGGCGAGCAGGGATGGCACCCAAAACAGATCAGCAATTGGGGTGCATGTCCCAGCCATGGGGACACGGGTCTGGATGGGTGTAAGGAACCCCCAGCCCCAGCAAGGGAATAGGAGGGCCTAGAAAGGAGAGAGAAGGTCCAGCTGCAGGCGACCCTGCCTGAGCCCCACTACGGGACCTGACGATGGTGCAACAGATCTGCCAAGACAAACAAGCATACGCAGCTCAGCAAACCTCCTCACGTACACGCTCCTCCAGATTGGATGCATAACCCATCTCCAATGAGTAAGCCTGGGATTGACACAGAAGGACGGGGACATGTCTGGAGCTAGGGCCAGGCTCAGCCAGGGCTGATCAAGCTGCAGGCAGAGCAGGAGAGGAAGAAAGGGTGATAAGGGGTTGGGCAGTGGCAGCCACATCACATTCCTAGATGCAAGGAGGGGTTACAGCCCCCTTTACCCTCCCCCTCCTTCCTGGCTAGAGCCAGCCTGTCCTCTGCTTTCCTCCGACTGATGCTCACTGCCACAAACCAGCCAGGGTGACCCAGAGAAGCCCCTGATCTCCCAAAAGCTTGGGGTGCCTGGCTCTGCTGACACAACATGCCCCAGCCGGAGTGAGCACCACGTCCTCACAACCCGAACAGTGTGTCACTGGGTCACCCCGGCCGAAGCTGAATGGGGCGGGGAGAACACTTTGGTCTTTGTTTTACGGTTGTTGCCAAGATTCACCCGCAAGGTCTCCACAGACGCCTGGAAGCACACCAAAGTTTAAATAATAATGGAAAAAAAAAAAAACCAAGAAAAAACCCAACCCCTTCAATAACAGTCAAACCCACAACAGTTTGGAAGATGCCATGGAGTGTGCAGGAGCAGGCTCCCCGGCAGCTCGCACGGGAGGGGTGTGGGGGACACAAGGGACCCCTCGCAGGGCTGGCGGCACTGTCCCAGGAGCAGCAGGAGCAGCCGGGGGTCCCTCGCCCCGGGACTCTACACCCAACAGGTTTCAGAGCCCCTCTGCCACACGCCGCTCCCCGGGGGTGCCCAGAGACCACCCTCCTCCTCCTCCAGCAAAACCCCCCCGCAGCTACCCACGGGCACCGGGTCCCTGCCCGCCTCCCCCGGCGGCGGGGTCCGGGGGAGAGAGGCAGCGCGTCCCTCCGCCGGCGGGGGCACCGGCTGACCCCCACGGGAGACGGCAGGAGCGGCGAGCCCGGCAGCGCTGCCGCCGCCGCCGCCGCCCCCCTCCTCCTCCTCCTCCTCCCCGCCGCACGCCCCGGGGCTCCGCGGCCGCTGCCCGCCGCGGGGCGGCCCTGGGGGAGCGGAGCCGCCCGTGGGCCGGCAGCGCCCGCCCTTTGTTCGCCCGAGCCGAGCCGCTGCACTCACATAGTGCTTGTTGGGGACGCGCCGCTTCTGCACGTCCAGCACCTTCACCTCCGCGATGCTCCGCCTGGGCATGCCGCCGCCTCCCGCCGCCCCGGCCCCGCGCAGCCCGGCGCTGGGGGAGCCACTGCCGCGGCACCGCAGCCTGCAGCGCCCGCCGAGCCCCGCCGAGCCACCCGCCCGCTGCCGGGGGCGGGAGGCGGCCCCGCACCGCCCCGGCCTATCCCGGCCGGCGGGGCGGCCCCGCCGCGGCCCGCTTAAAGGGGCGACGGGCGCCGCCCGCCCCGCGCCTGCCCGGTGCCGCTCCCCGCGGGCCCCGCCCCGAGGCGTAGGGTGGGAGGCAACTGGGCCCTGTCCAAGGTGAGGGGGGGGGGTCGGGGCTCGTCGGGGCTCACCGGGGCTCACCGTCTCGCCCGGCCTCTGCGTGGGCTCCGCCGCCCGGTTCCGGTTCTCCTCCTTGCTCCCGTCCCCTCGCAACGGCCCCCGAGGCGGTGCCGGCACGGCCACCGACAGCCGCGTCCCCGGAGGAGCCGGGAAACGGGCCGAGCCGAGCAGCGGCTGCGCTGGCTGCGGGTGCAGCCGGGCCACGGCCGGCCGAGCTGCCCGCCCTGTCCCGGGCCGGCCGAGCTGCCCTCCCTGTCCCGGCTCAGCCGAGCTGCCCGCCCTGTCCCGGGCCGGCCGAGCTGCCCTCCCTGTCCCGGGCCGGCCGAGCTGCCCGCCCTGTCCCGGGCCGGCCGAGCTGCCCGCCCTGTCCCGGGCCGGCCGAGCTGCCCGCCCTGTCCCGGGCCGGCCGAGCTGCCCGCCCTGTCCCGGCTCGGCCGAGCTGCCTCCCCCAGCGCAGCCCAGCCAGCCGAGCCAGGCAGCCCCTGCCCCCCGGCAGCCCCCCTCGGGCCACGCTCTGTGCCCAGCTCTGCCCGTGGGCAGCGGGCTGGTGCTCCCCGGCCTCAGTGGCACCTGCAGCCTCCATCTTCCTGGCAGGTCCTCGACATGTGGCGTAACCACAGAACTCTTCCATGTCAGGCTTTTAATTACATTATAAAGTTACTCAAGGCTCACACTGGCAGGTCATTAGCTTTCATATGAATTTAATTTAATCATAAACAACTCCTCTCACTCCTTAGCAGCTCCTTAAATGTGGCTCCTTTTTACATTGTTAACTTTGCCACAACCACCCCAGGGAATTAATGGAGGAGCAGGCAGGTTGCCAGGGCGTTATTGCCCCCCCTTGCCCTCCCAAAGGGCTCATCTTCATCCTCTTCCCCCTCAGCTAAGTCCAAGACAGCAGTGCCGCTGCAGAGATGGCTGCTGGAAGGACACTAGGTTGTCAGAAGGGACACCATGCCACCGGTGACCTCCCTGATGCCCGCTGGCGTGCCACCACAGGGCTGGTTTACTGGTGGACGAGCGGCACATCGCTCCACTCCCCACCCCAGCCCTGTTGTCACTCCTTGGTCAGACGTGTGGAATGTAGGTGGGCAGGAGGCTGTGGAAAGACCCTGAGAGTCCTCCCTTCCTCCTCCCACCAGGAAAGCCCTGACGTTTATGCAGCATGCTGAGGCTGGACCTTGAAGTGCTTAACCAGGAGTCAAAGCCTGGGAAAGCACCAACAGGCAGCAGAACTGCAGCTTGTGGCGTTGGGTGTAGTGCCCAGGCTTGGGCAGCCAGAGTTTTACTGGTTTTAAAAGCCATGAAAGATGCACAACTCCTCCAAAGGATGGTCAGGAAAATATCCATGTTGGTAAGAGAAGAAATGTACGTTATTGTGCATCATGTTGATAAGAGAAGAAATGTACATTAAGGAGATGTGGAACTCTGGAGAAAGACGGATTAAGAGACGAATGGAACAATTATTGGTCTTCACATGCTGAAAGGAGAAACCAGGTAGAAGCAGCTGAGAGCACTGCAACTGAGCGACGCGGAGAAGGATGTAACCTGAAGAGCTGAGGAATGAAAGGCCAGGCAAGAGGGTCACAGGGATAACAGAAGCAGGTAACTGGATATGTAAACCACAAAAAGAAGCTCAGAAACACCCTAAACAAAGTGGAATAGATGAAAAATTGCAAGGTGAGGGGAATTACGGCAACTAAGTTACGAATGCTACAGCTGCAGCCATCCATCCTGCTTCGGGTGCTGGTTTGTTCTGCTCAGCAGTGACTGCAGGACTGCCAGGCATCCGGGGAGGGGGTGAATGTGCTTGGAACACTGGTTGTGCGCATGCAGAGCCGGTCTGATGCAGCCTGACAATTTGATTTTGCAGGAGTGCACAGACTGACCCTACAACCCTTGTGCACTGAAAACAACATAGCCAGATGGATCATCTTGCTGCCTAGTCCATCTGTACGTTAACATGAAGTCCACCATCCAGACAGCTTGAACTCGCTACCCATGAACCCTAGGATCTGCCTGCGGGCAAAAAGAAAAATCATTAAAAACCCATCTGGGAAGAGCAAGTCAAGAATGTGCAACTCGGAGAGCATTTTGACCTATGCGTGCAGCAGCTGTGAAGAGGCTGAACTGCGTTTTCTTGCCGGATTTGTTTGGTCTAGCTTTAGAAGCAGCAGTCGCCACAGCGCAGAGAGACAGTGCAGGACAGCAAGGAGCGCTGGGCCAGCAGCTGGCGAGCAGCTGGAGTCCCCGGTGCCGCCGGCTGCAGCACGCCCTGCATGCAGGGCCCCGCGCAACATGGCAGCGGGGCAGGAGAGCTGCCCCGATGGCCGCCATGGACAGGACCCGCAGCAGCAGTACAGTGTGAGAACAAGCAGGGAAGTCCACGGGGTGACTCCAAAAGGAGTCCTATCGCTACGCGTGCTTCTGTCACCTTCTACTGGCCACAGATGTGAGGTGACAGAAATCTACCTCCAGGCTGTCACTTTAGCACAGAGCCAGATGGTGGATTTGGGGGAGCGGGACAGGTTATGCCCATTTTTACAGCCACATTGCCTGTTCCCTGCACTCCCCCTCCACGAGGCTGTCTCCAGCGCCTCACAGCACCGTACGGCCGTGCACCTTCATCAGTGACCTTCGCGCTGGCATCCTCCTTTTCTTTAATCCTGGCCCTGCAGCCACAGCTGGGAGCCCACAAGAGACGGGGTGAACACCACACGGTGACACTGTGAAGGACACCTCACTCCTGAGCCTGAAGCAGCCCAGAGGGACACAGACAGTGCTTTGGGTGGGCAAGCTTTCTGCTCATCTCCACTTCTCAGGGGTGCACGAAACCTTTGGGTATTCTTTTTCTGTGCCCCAGAGTCCTGACATGGAAAGCAAAAGGAGAATGCATGAATGAGCTCTCACAGCACCTTGGCCCTACCTGCTCCCGGGACCAGAACCTGTTTTCCTGCCGTCACCCTTCCAGCTCCTTTCTGCGTACTCCATGGATGCGGCCCCATGGCACATGCTGCTGGGCTGTCAGGCCATTCCTTTATATCTGGTATAAATCAGGTGTATCAGATAGCCAGCTTGTTACACACAGGGGGGTTACTTTATCCATGTCTTCCAGCATAAACCCACTCCAGGGCTACAAACACTGGCAGGGAGCCAAGCGACTGCACAAGATCAATCAGAAGCACTTAAGCATCGGCATCGGTTCCCCAGCACCGTAAACTTGCTGGGTGACTCCTTTGCTCCTGCACCCCGACAGCACTGGGCACCGGCTGCTGCCTGACAGTTTATGAGCACCCAGGAACAAGCAGAGGTTGGAGACAATCGCAGCTGATGCTGCAAAATAGCTCCTGTGTTTAATTAACAAGTCTGATGGGAGCTGTTGGGATGAGCGGAGCACGGCTTTGCATGCTGACCTGATTGCCTCCTGAGGGAAGCGTGCTGGGAAGCTGGCTCTGAAGGTGCACAGCCTGGCTTGGGCTCTACTGCACCTCGGTAATTTATCAAGGAAACTGCCAAGCATTTGCTAAGGGAGCCCAAACGATGGTTTTGTGATTGACCTGGGAGCCCCATGCTTGGCCCAGACCTCTGGTGGTGTGGCTGCAGGAGCAGCAGAGATCGGGCAGCGGCATTTCCTGCGACGAGGTTAGGTGGTACCAGGGTACAGGCGAAACTGAGGGGAGTTCTGGAACAAACAAGTCATCTCCTGCTGCCCTAACCAGAGGTTGAAACATTGTTGAGCCAAACAAAGTAACTACACAGGTGAGCTCACCACTTACTGAAAAGTCAAGATCTGCTTGACCCCTGTGCACTCTTCCTTCTCTGTCAGGATCAGCTGAGCAATTTAAAGCAAGAGGGCAAATGAATCCTGAAAAACCAACCATCAGCTTGGATAAGCAAACAGGTTTCCTTTTGGCTGTAAGTAGGCTCCAGCTGTTCAGGCACAGCTGGGCTATCCCTGAGGTCTGTCAGGTGTCAGAGATGGAATGAAATGAGAAAGCAGTGCCCCATCATCAGCCCTGAACTGCAGAGGAATCGCTACCTACAGTCCTTCTGGAACAGAGTCCACTATTGCTGCTTGATTTTTAATTCAAGAATTATGAGTGTGTGCCAGGTGGCTACAGGTTCCCGGTCCTCCTCTGTGCACAGGACAAGTGCATCCATCTTCTCCGAGCTCCCTCACAAAGAGTACCCAAAAATTATGCTCCTACCACAACAGAGGAAAAACCTTTGCAGCTGAAGCCCAGCAGAGCAGTGGTTACCCACTGTGTCACCAGGGCTGGATTGCACTGATTCTTAGCCATCACCAGGAACAATTTTCACAGAATCACAGAATCACAGAATGTTTGGGCTTGGAAGGGACCTCTGTGGGTCATCTAGTCCAACCCTTCTGCCGAAGCAGGGTCGCCTACAGCAGGCTGCACAGGACCTTGTCCAGGCGGGTCTTGAAGATCTCCAGAGAAGGAGACTCCACAACCTCCCTGGGCAGCCTGGGCCAGGGCTCCGTCACCCTCAGAGGGAAGAAGTTCTTCCTCATGTTCAGCTGGAATTTCCTATGCTTCAGTTTGTGCCCATTGCCCCTTGTCCTGTCGCTGGGCACCACTGAAAAGAGTCTGGCCCCATCCTCCTGACACCCACCCTTGAGATATTTGTAAGCATTTCTAAGGTCCCCTCTCAGCCTTCTCTTCTTCAGGCTGAACAAGCCCAGCTCCCTCAGCCTCTCCTCATAGGAGAGATGCTCCAGTCCCCTCATGATCCTCGTAGCCCTGCGCTGGACTCTCTCCAGTAGTTGCTCATCTTTCTTGAACTGGGGAGCCCAGAACTGGATGCAGTACTCCAGATGGGGCCTCTGACCCCTGTACTGCTGCTTTTCACTGCATGGTGTGGTTGACAGCCATCAGTCAGCCTGGCAGCTGATTGCACCCATCCTGCGTGGAGGCACAGCAGCAGGGAGAAGCAGCTGCCGTGGAGGGGGTGCTCAGCCCTCGGACGGGGGCAGGCTGCCTTGGCACACACACGCCAGTGGGCAGGGAAACCCTGGAAACCTCCTGAGGACAACGCTGGAGGGGGAGACAGAATACTGAAGCACCACTGAGAAGCAGAGATCCAGTGAAAGGTGTGCCATAGCAAATGACAAACCCAAGAAAGCAGAGCAACCAACACTTCAGTGCAAGGGACCAGCTCAGCTCCAGCTCTGCGCTTGTGCAAGCGCGCAGCCGAACTCCGGAGCCCAGGGCCGCAGTTTCGGTGTGCGTGCCATCTAGTGAACAAGAGAAAGAAGAGCAAACATCACCCCTGCATCCCTTGCAAGCCTGGAATCCAGGCCCAGGGGAGTCCCAGCAGGTGCTCGTGAGAGCAGATGGGGTGCCAGGGTGGTGTGTCCCTGCCACCCAGCCCCGTCCCACCCAGGGGAGGGGCAACAACAACAAACTCCAGCAGCAAGGCAGAGCCACCAGCCTCTGGAGAGGCTCGGCTTGCTCGAGCCCTGGGTACTTTGGCATTTGGAGAATTAAACCAGCGGCCAGTGCAGTGGGAGAATACACACCAGCATTTGGCTTAACAGGGTGCAGATGACTTTTGAAGGACGTGCCTATGGCAGTGCTCACCTCCAGCTGCCCTCCTGCAGTGAGGGAGGGAGAGCAGATGCAGCAATAGGAGGAAGGCAGGTTAGGTACAAGCCCCAACTCCATGACTGTCCCTGCCTGCCCTGCTTTTTCTTCCCCCAGAGAGTTTTGTTGTCCCCATCATAGCATGAAAGCTGAAAAAGCCTTTGGGCAGCTCGGAGGAGCTCAGAGCCTGGTGCAGAGGAGGTAATGAGGAGAGCTGAGAATGCTACAGCTGCTGCAGCACCAGTAACTTTTCAGGGCTGTCACCTCTACTTTTAAAAATTAAGAAAGATTTTTACTTTTGCTCTGTTTTCAGCATTATACCAGAGCAGGATGGTAGATAACAGTTATTTCTGGAATACAGAGTACTTTCCACATATTTATAAATACAAGTATCCTCACAGTCAAAGCTCCCCTCAGGCACTGCCCAGGACATACAGATGACGTTAAATACTCCCATGACATCCTCTGCTTCACTGAAACCCACTGAGTGAGGCCATTTTTGGCCAGTGTGTCCCAGGAGATGGTGCAGTCCCGGTACACATAAATGAAGGAGACGGCTAATGATGTGTCCTCAGCTACTTAATTTCTTACTCTCTCCTGGAGCAAAGGGATGGGCACCATCATGCTTTGCTCTTGTCCTTCTCTCACCACAGGGCTGCCCCTGTAACCCGCCCCGGCCTTACAGGAACAGCTCCCTCTCCCTTTCACAGAATCACAGCATGGTCGGGGTTGGAAGGGACCTCTGTGGGTCATCTAGTCCAATCCCCTGCTGAAGCAGGGTCACCCAGAGCAGGCTGCACAGGACCTTGTCCAGGTGGGTCTTGAAGATCTCCAGAGAGGGAGATTCCACAACCTCCCTGGGCAGCCTGTTCCAGTGCTCCGTCACCCTCAGAGTGAAGTTCTTCCTCATGTTCAGCTGGAATTTCCTCTGCTTCAGTTTGTGCCCATTGCCCCTTGTCCTGTCACTGGGCACCACTGAAAAGAGTCTGGCCCCATCCCCCTGACACCCACCCTTGAGATATTTATAAGCATTTCTAAGGTCCCCTCTCAGCCTTCTCTTCTCCAGGCTGAACAAGCCCAGCTCCCTCAGCCTCTCCTCGTAGGAGAGATACTCCAGTCCCCTCATGATCCTCGTAGCCCTCCGCTGGACTCTCTCCAGTAGCTGCTCATCTTTCTTGAACTGGGGAGCCCAGAACTGGACACAGGACTCCAGATGGGGACTCACTAGGGCAGAGTAGAGGGGTGGTAGTAGCTCTGGCCACACTAAATGCACTCCAGGATCCCATTGGCCTTCTTGGCAGCCAGGGCACACTGCTGGCTCATGGTTAACCTGTCGTCCCCCAGGACACCCAGGTCCCTCTCTGCAGAGCTGCTCTGCAGCAGGTCCGCCCCAAGCCTGTACTGGTTCATGGGGTTGTTCCTCCCCAGGTGCAGGACCCTGCACTTGCCCTTGTTAAACCTCATCAGGTTCCTCTCTGCCCATCTTTCCAGCCTGTCCTGGTCATGCTGAATGGCAGCACAGCCTTCTGGTGTATCCACCACTCCTCCCAGTTTTGTCATCAGCAAACTTGCTGAGGGTACATTCTAACTCTTCATCCAGGTTGTTGATGAAGTTGAACAAGACTGGGCCCAGTACTGACCCCTGAGGGACACCACTAGTTACCAGCCTCCAACTAGACTCAGCGCCGCTGATGACAACCCTCTGAGCTCTGCCATTCAGCCAGTTCTCAATCCACCTCACCGACCACTCATCCAGCCCACACTTCCTGAGCTTCCCTAGGAGGATGTTATGGGAGACAGTGTTGAAAGCCTTGCTGAAGTCGAGGTAGACAACATCCACTGCTCTCCCCTCATCTACCCAGCCAGTCACGCCATCGTAGAAAGCTATCAGATTGGTCAAGTGTGATTTCTCCTTGGTGAATCCATGCTGTCTACTCCTGATAACCTTCTTTTCCTCCACTTGCTTAATGATGAACTCCAGAATGAGTTGCTCCATCTTCTTTGCTGGGATGGAGGTGAGGCTGACAAACCTGTAGTTCCCTGGGTCCTCCTTCTTGCCCTTTTTGAAGATTGGAGTGACATTGGCTTTTCTCCAGTCCACCACCTCACATCTGAACTCACAGCCTGCGATATTACCTAACCCGGGTGGACACAGGTAGCAAGATAATTCTCCACATTAAACTCAAGGTAGAAGTTGGCAGGCTCCAACACAACCCTCCAAAAAACAAGGAGAAAGCCCTACCCACTGCCTGGCTCATGTCAAAGCCGCCCTTGCACACCGTATATCCTAGCTCAGTGCAGGGCCTCTGGATGAAAGAAATCATGACTAAACCAGCAGGCAAAAATAGCCAAGCGCAAAATGAAGACGAGGCAGGCCCTGTGGCTGGGTACAGAGGCGGTGGAGCTTTTCTGAACAGCCCGGAGGAGCAAGCAGAGGCCTCCCCCTGCACTGACAAGGGAAGATCTAATCTGGATCTTGGCCTCGTAACACATTTCCAGGATCCAAGCACTCCTCAGCTGAGTGCAGAGTAGTGAAGAGACAGAGGGCATCCCTAGGACAGCCTTGTCCCAAAACTGCAAAAGAGCGGAGGCATTTGACTAGTATCTTGTTACAGCCAGACAAGTTAATAAAATTAAAAAAAAAAAAAAAAAGGGAAGAAAAAAGCCGCACACCCGGTTTGCAGTCTCCGGGCGAGAGGATGCAATACTCGCTGCTCACCAAGCAGGGTCAGCCGAGCACTGTTCGAACACGCCACGAAGCCATGGAGACCAGGGCTGCTGCTCCGGGCTGCCGGGAGCTTCACCTGCTCAAAGCTGTGGCTGCCGCTGAGCTGCGGCGTGCAGCAGAAGGGCTGCGAAGCAACTCACTCCATTTGAAAGAACTGGAAGTTCAGCCTTGCAAGGTTCACATGCCAGAACTGGCTCTGGAGGTTTCTGTAAGTCAGCACAACCCAGACTAGAAGCACATCTGGTCTGAGGCCACAGCGCGTGATCCGGCAGGAAATCAGACACATGCCCAGGTTTCTCAGCCTGTTACTTTATTAGAAGGGTCTTGACATCACAGTGGTAGCCCCACTGAAGACATTTTACAAAACATTAAAAAAACCTTTTTATTCAAAGCCACATTTCAAATAAATGGTATCCCATCCCCCCTCAAAAAGAAGTTGGGTTTATTCATGGTTATTTCTGAACAGGAAACAACAAAACATCCTCTTTTGAAAGAGGGGAAAAAATAACCACCCTGTAAACTTGACAATTGGAAGATGTGCTCCTCTGCTGCCTTCTAGGAGAGGGACATGGTACTAGAGAGGGAATAAGGAACAGCCAAAGGGCAGGGGACAAAACCATTCCCACCCTCTATGAGCAAAAGCAAGACTATGTTGCTATCTCCACGCTGCAAGTAAGCTGGACTGGAGAAAGGGACAACCAATTTACCACGGGGGCATCACATCAGCTCTTTAAAGCCCCTAGAAGTAGTCTCCTTCCTCACAGCTGCACAGTATCCAGAGAGGGCTGACGCTACCTGGGCTGGTGAAGGCTGCAGTCAGCGAGGTGGCATGTTATGAACAGCATGCTGCAGGACATCCTTCTGCCAGTCACATGTAACGCATGAAAGGACGGGCACCAGGTACTGATTTCTGTGACAATAACCATTTCATAGAATAGCTCCAGCCTGACCCCAGTGGGACGAGGAACAAAACCGCTGGGGCTGCTATAACACATTTCTAATGCAATTAAAAGGCTCAGACCAGCACATCGCCCTGGTTCAGGAACAACCACCTGCATTCATTCGTTTTACACCAGCTCACAACCTGGCATTGTCATTGTATTTGAAAGGCACAGTCAATGCTTTTGGAGATGGGAGAGGCAGTCTGCTAGGAGGACAGGCTAGTTACTGCAAAGCTGCTAGGCAGCCTGCTTGCAAAGGGTCCCAGCCCTTACATGTTCATCTAGGCTACATTTATTAATAGAGACATTAACGGTGTGGATTCAGAAGAAACTTGCAATGCCCCAAATGGATGTAGTCTTGCTAGTTTGCAGGAAGCTTATAAATATGTATTATGAACTCTAAAAGGGTAGTAAATGCACTCAGGTGAAGAGGTATTAAAGATCTGGGGGCTGACTCCTTCAGCTAGGTACCTAAAAGCATAGCACATCACATTACCATCTTTTCCTGAAATGCCAGTATGTCTCTAAATCAACATCAGAGACTTTAAAATAACACCTTTTTTTTTTTTTTTAAGCAGAGATATTTTTTCTTGCTAGGGAAGCAGGCCTAAAACAATGTTGTCCGGAGATCAACAGAGAAAAACCTAAGTGCTACCTTACACCTTTTGATTGTGTAAAGAAGAAGGTGCTGCCCAGTGTGTTCTCTGTCCCCCTAGCCAGGTCTGTGCTCTGGGTCCCACCCAGCAGCTCAGCCAAGCCCTGCCTCGTGCAGGCGGAGGAAGGCAGCCCAACCAAGACAAATCACCACAGAGCAGAAAGGACAGAGGGCTGGACCCGCCGCAGCTCTGCCGCTCTGCAGTGTGACTCCAAGCTTGAAAGCCAGGACAATCACCCAAGAAACCGTGGCACTTCATAAGGAGATGAGACATTGGTGGAGAAAGCAATGCTGAGCGTAACAAGCTCTCAACAGTGACCTGTCTTTGCATCTCCTCTTCCCTTGCATCTCTTGTTTCAAGACTCCTTTATTCCTTCCAAATGATGCTTTGCAGCCCATAACCCCAACTACAGAGCGGCCAGGCCGGGCGACATGGCCGACACACACAGCACTTAAAAAAACCTCACGCACATGTGTGATCATAAGAGCTCTGGCAATAACACCCTTCTGCCCCTCACTTGTCCTGACCAGAAGGCACATGACTGCGACCGATACCTCACTGTCACCACAGGACTGAGTGCTGTTGCAAACCTTCCCCTCTGCACATACACTCCTTTAAGAGACAAAAGCCTTCAGCCAGCTAAACAGTTTAATTATGCCATGGTCCAGCCTCTGATAAGATAGTGTTAGCCAAGTGCAAGATGGACTGTGGTGCCAGCAATCACAGCAAATGAAGAAGCAGAAGCATCTTTGGAAGGATACTCAGCAGGTCCCCTTTTTGCATAGTCTGTACGGGGAGCAAGAGGAAAGAAAAAACCCAGCCCTCCCTCCTCTGAAGAAAGAAAAAAACCTCATCATTGTCTCTCCCTTAGGCAAAAAAAGGGCCACAATAGATACAAACAAATCTAAGGCAAGCGCTGAGGGGCCACAAGGCCAAGGTTAGCCTGAGACTATGCCAAAGCTGCTCTGCCCCAGACTAGTCCTCACAGCAGAGTGGGAGGAGGAGAGCCACAGTGGTGAGAGAGGCTGGCAACCACTGTGCAGAGACCAGGAGCAACCGCCTGCCTCCTGCTCAGAGCAGTTACTGCTCCAGTCGGAGCTCACAGGCTGAGCGAGCACCAGGCTCACATGAGAGGCAACACATCCAGCTAACAGTGCAAATATGATCGTAGAAAGCGTCCTGCTTGGCTTCCCAGCCCAGAGCTTTGCTGAGCAGCCCAGCTCCTGGAAAAGCCACCAAAACTTCCAGTCAGTGTCCACCAGTGCAGGGCAGAGATCATGTTTATCCCAGACAGAGCGAGGGGTCAGGAGGGTGCTGTTGTGAGAAGAGGCTGCCGCGAGTGTCTTCCAAGTTCAAGTCACTCATCTGCAGCCCGGGAAGATGCAGCAAGTACCGGCTGGAGGCCTGCCAGCTGCGGGATGTTAGGAGCTCTCTGCAGAGCTGAACGGGACAAACTTGGCATGTTTGGTTGGGGATGCTGGGGTCTGTCCATCTTCTGCCTCCTCGCTCAGCTTGAAGAACATCTCCTGTTCACGCTTCTTCTGGTTCAGCTCATCCTCCAGGGCCTTAAGCACAAGGAAACACACACAACAGGAGATGTATTTGAAATTGTACTGGAGCTATGGACATTGTCCCCTCCAACCAGCCAAGCAGGACACCCTGCTCATGCCAAGGAAGCTCTACCTTCTTCCGTGGCCTCAGCTTGTCCCGCCACTCCTTCATGTGCTGGTTGTGGTTCTCATCCAGGGACTTAAGCTTCTGGGTTTCATGCTCAATCAAGAGGTGACACTTTTCATTCTAAACACAGATCACAAAATAAAACACCTATTTAGCAGCTGGGACTGTAAATTCTGTAGTTGAACAGGACTTGCGTTGGCCAGAGGCACTCTGAGCTCCAGGGCCATGGAGCCATGTTTAAACACAGCCATAAAAACCTCTCAAGGAAGAGCAGGAGGTCACCAGTTCTAGTTCACTGAACATCCTCTGCAGCCATTTCTTTCAAAGTGCTCCTTGTGCTGCAGCAGAAACAGTGCACAGGCAGCTCCAAGAGGCTGGGCCGTGAAAGAAAGGTACCTGCAGCTGCTGGAGCTCATTTGTGTTGCTCTCACACTGGGCCTGCATGTCCTTCATCTGCGTCTCGTGCTTCTGCTGCTGGTGCAGCCGCTCTGCTTTTTGCCTCTTCTCTTCCTGCTGAGCAAACTGGAAGACAGAAAAGCAGGTACCTCTGTAGGCAGTGTGGCTCTGATCTCTGAAGCTAGTTAAGAGACTAGCTGGCTTGCACTACTCCATAGGACAGAAGGAAAAGCCCTAAGGATTCTTCCCAATACTAGTCATGACAGAAGCACTGCTGAAAACCACACCTGATGCCACAAAGACCTCTGATTCCCTGCAGTGGGTTAGAACAGTTGCCTTTTTCCCCATCTTCCCTTCTACCATTAGGCCAGCAAAGTACCTGACCCCCAAGCCAAGCCTCAACCCTGGTGCCCTTTGTGGGACTAGACCTGTTTTATCTTCTCCCGCTGCTCTGATGCGCTCCCGCTGGAGTGGATGTGAAGGCTCTTCTTGTACATGGCCATGCGCGTCTTCCCTTCGCTTCGCTGGATTTTGGGGAGCCGGGCTTTCTCCTGCTGCTGCCGAAGTTTCAGCTGCTCTAACATGCGCTGGTTGTATCGCTGCATTTGCTCCCTTTCCTGCAACGGCAGAGGGACAGGTATCAGAGTAGGAGGGACACCTCAGGCCGACAAGAAAGTGCTGAGGAGACCAAAGAGAGCTGGAGAGTAGATCTGGAAGTTGAACAGAGCTGTCTGGTGACAGATATCTCCAAGTGGACAAGATGTGAGGGCAGCTACTGAACATGCCGTGAAAGCAGAGAAGGGGGCTGGAAGGAAGCAGAAATGACTGTGAGGTGTGCTAGTCTTTGCTCACTGCTCTGGGAGTCCACCATCCCCCATACTGGACAGTGACAGATGTCCAGAAAAGCCCCCAGAGTTCACAACTGCTTCTTGTACATTAAATGCACGCAGCACAGACTATACATCCGAAGAAAGCAGGCTGATCCAAGCATTATTCTGGTCCCTTTTCACTAATAATGACCAAATCTCTTCACTCCCCACCGACCCTCCAACCCCCACTTACAGCCTGGAAGGGAAGAATCCCTTCTAAGGACACCCAGGCATCCTTGCTGACCAGCATCAGCCTAGGAAGGTGTTAACTCTTCACCTTCTCATGCTTCCGGAGCAGCTCGTGCCTCTGGAGGAAATACTGGTCCTTCAGCTGCTGCTTGACAAGCTGGTGTTTCTCCTGTTGCTGACGCTCTTCGAGATCCCAGATGCATGCCTCCCGGTCTGAGAAAGGGAGAAGGGTCAGTAGACAACCCACACTGACCCCCCCCAGCTTGGTCACACGCAGCAGCCCAAGCACGAATGATCCCTACACATGGGAGCAGCGCAGCAGACGTGGAGGGTGATTGTTCACCTCCTGTTTTCCAAGAGACATTAGTTGCAAACTATATCAGAGACTCATTTCTTGCAATTATGAAGCCTAATTGGTTCATATTTGTAAAGCGCTTTGAAGATTAAAGCACTAAGTATTATTATTGTTAAACATTTAGACAGGATCTGGCAAGGCTGTTTTTTCTAAATCCTATCCTGCCAGCTTGCAACTCTGTCACAGCATCTGTTGCGTGGGAAGAGCCAGCGCTGGATAAAGCCATCGTTACAGGATTTGCTTTCCTTCTCTACAGCCTTTGCCACCCACCTCTCATGAGCTGCTGCTTTTTGTTCAGACACTCGCGTTCCTTGTCGCAGATCTCTCTTTTGTTCTGGGCAGTTATATTCTTCATGGCTAGCTCCAGGTCCTCCTTCTGCTTGGCCAAAAACTCCTGCTCCTGGAAGAAAACAGCAGTAGCACCAAGAGCCCTCCTTCTGCTGCAACTTAAAAAGCATCTGGTGGTATTTTAAAACCTGCCAGTTCCTCAAGGAGGAAGGATGCTTCTGTCTACTACACACTTCCCAATCCTGGAGTTGTGGCAAACTTCTTCCAGCCTTACCATGGTTTGTTTTTTCTGGGCAAAGTCATCCATCTTCACCTTCATGTTCCCTTTGCGCTGTTGCCGTGGCAGCTTCTCAACCTCATTCTTAACCTTTGGGGGAGGGAAAGGAGGTTTATCAGCAGGTAATTTTTGGCCAAGAACAACCCCAGCAAATATTGCTAAACAGATGGACCTCAGGAAACACCCAAGAATACCACAGAAAAGCAAGAGCTTCCTGCTAAAACACCAACAAGTGCCTCTCTCTGAAGTTCTGCTATGGAGCAATGCTGAAGCTTTCCTGGAAGAAACAGCTGCAGGAAACTGGGTTGCCTGCATCCTGTCCCCATTTTTACCTCCTTCTTCATCTGTTTCAGCTGCTCCAGGAATTTGACATGGTCCCGCTCCTGCTCTAGGCGAATGCGCTTGGCCTCCTCCCGCCGGCACAGCGAGTGATCTTGTTCCATCTTCTCAATCTGCTGCTTCTGCTGCCGTTCAAGGTTTTCCAGTTCAGTGTCATAGAACTTCTTCTTTGTCTGTATGGGAAGGGAACAGGAGGTCAACCTCAGCCTTTTCTGCACTTTGTTTGCTTCCAAAAGTTTACAAGAAAAAAAAAAAGAAAGAAGGAAAAGAAAGTGTGTGTGTGTGTTTGGGGATTTGTCTTTACATGAATTGAGCCTCTTTACTAAACACAGGAGAAAAATTTCCAAATAACACCCCACGAAGCACACAGGGCAGAGTCAGCTCTAGCGTGAGCACGAAGCATTGTTGAACTTGCACTTCAGGCCTTGATCCTTGCTTGTATTCTGATCTGCAACATCCCACCGGGACCCACGGCCCTGCGCAAATGTTAGCAGACGGTGAAGCTCAAGCATAACAGTTCTCCCTCTGCAGACAAGCGTTTCCACGTTTGAGGGCACTGCACTCCGACAGCATCTTTGTGTCCAGTCTCTCTCCCTGCGAGCAGCAGGGATGGAGTGCCTGGGTGTCAACAAGAGCGGGTTGCAAACCGCCCCAGGGAAGGGTAAAGTAAGCAGGTTTGGGGCTTTTGCACATCGCACCGCATGGTGAATAAATCTCAAAAATGAGAAGTGACTTGCTAAGATGGCAATTCACAGACGTGGCACATCAAGACTGTAGAAATACAACAGAGCACATGAATAAGTGATGGCTCCCAGCCTGCCGCGGGCGGATGGGGTTACCAGGCACACATGCTAGGTGAATTAATAATAGGATATTTAAAAATGGCTCATGAAATCTTTCAAAGGACTTACCTACAAAATTATTTTACTTCAACGTAAGCTGCCTACAGAGGGACCAGGTAAGAAAGCCTAGTTTATTTTTATTCAATTTATACTCAAACTTGCTAGCTGCTGCTCTCACATTCTGTCCACACTGCTTTCTTATTTAAAGGGCTTTTTTCTTTGAAATACAACAGCACTGTAAACTGTTCCTCACAGTAGCCGTGTACAGACATTCAAGAAAAGATCACTGAAGAGGGAAAGTTCAGAACAACCCATTCCCAGGCAATGGCAGTCAGCACTTCCCAAGCTGCAGACTGCACATGCTCCCACAGAAGGCTCTGTCCTGCACAAACACATCTCATCCCTCAAACCCCAAAGAGGTTCCTCGGTGGTCCTGCTCCCAACAGACACAATGCCCCAGGACTGCTGCAACCCAGAGAGCATCACCCTGCCTGAGGGTTTGCAGGGCATCTGCGGGCGAGAAGTCAAACCAGCAGATACCAGGAGTTTCCCCTTCCCTGCTCACATACCATCATTTCTTGCTCGAAGCGCCTGAACATCTGCTCCAGCTGCAGCTGGTGCTTGCTGTTGAGCTGGGCCTGGTTCCGGTGCTCCTCCTTCTGAAGGAGACGCAGCTCCCGCAGTTCCTGGCGCCTGCAGAGGGTTAAAATGGAGGGGGAGAGAGAAATACAGAGTCAGACAAGTTCAGAGCCACATGCTTGAGCAGAGATAGCAGAATCGATAACCAGATTATTTCAGCAGGGAATGAAAGCTGCACAGCCACGCTGTAGCACCCTGCCACTCGCCCCGAGCGCAGGCAGGAGGCAAATGCCAACTGACTGATGTGCTCTCGGGCTCTGTGACACCAGAGCACTGTGAGGAAGCAGGATGCTAATTATGTTAACTGTTAGCAAACTGTCAGTTTTTACAAGTAAGGCCTATCAGCATTCACAGCTTCTCAAACAAGCCCTGTCAAAGCTCCTAAGGTGACGATGCAGGCACTGCTCTCCCAGCTGGCATTCAAAATACCCTGATCTGCCAGCTAGGTTAGCACTCACTGGTCTTCAAAACACAGCTCGGGTCAAGCTGGTGTTGCCTTGGCCTAGGTCCAGTGCTCCTCATCCCTACTTGCCCACACGTGGCTGGCAGAAAGGGCAGTTTTCTCCAACTCTGACCTATTTACCATGATGTTGCATCCTCACCCAGTCACCCAGCTTTACACCCAGTAAAAGGGAGCCTCCGCTCAGATGGCTGCGTTTGAGCACATTCGCCATACTTGTGCCCGACCGAGCTGGAAATCACTGACGTACCACGCAAAAGGACCAGCAGCAGTTTCCCCGAGCAGGATCGCCACCATGACCTCCGCTGCTGTGCATTAGCCTTACACGCTGAGTACAACCCTCTCGAGGGGCCCTCCTGAAAAAAGCACTTTGGAACAATTTCTTCTTCAAAAACAAACTCGAGCCCCATTAAATCAACTGGTGCAACACGATAGCTCTCTTCTAAGGTCGCCTTTAAATCAATGACTTGGCATGTTCCAAAAAGCAAGAAACAAGCCCCTTAAGGGCAAATCAAGATGCCAGGTGAGTTGATCATGCCCGTTAGCTAGTTCCAAGGGAATAACCACTTCTCCCAGAAGGTGTTCAGGGACTCGATGCTTTCCAAGTCAAGCCTCTGTGCCTCTTCCCCCACCTTGCAGATAGAACAGGCACTGTTTAAAAATAAAAAAGGAGCCTCTTTTCAAGGATGCCACCACAGCTGAGAGTGGACCACAGGAAAGCAGCTATGCCTGCAAATTCCCTGTGCGCTAGTACGCATGCTCCCCATGTTTTATTGGGGTTATATGCACTTCTCACACAGAAATGAGTAGCTAATGGGCTTCTGCATAGATCCGACGTTAGGGCCTAGGAATGAGGCTGCTGCAGGGACACATAGAGCTCAGGACAGATTATATTCTCAGGGAGTCCCTCAGAGCAGCACAAGGGAGCCTAGAATAGGGCACCGAGCAAAACAATTTGTAGTTTAATTATTTTATGGCCCTTTTCATTTCAGTGTTGCTACTGATACGAACAGAGCTGGAAACAGCACTTTGTCTCCCTGAGAAAGGGTCATGAAGGTTTGAAAGCTATAAGAGCTGCAAAAGAGACATAAAGGCTTAAGGATGGAGGATACACCCATGAATATTAAGTGATGCTCAAGGAGTTTACAACTCCCTTGACCTTTCTTCAAGGAGATAAAAGAACAAAAGGAAGGGAAGCATCTTGAGAAGATTTCTGTGCTTATTTCCACTGAGCCAGCACATCTGCAGCCTTGGAGACACATTCAGTCATCCCCAGAGGACAGAGCCAGCCACAACACAAGCTTCCCTTGTCCCAGCCTTGCTGCACCTTCTCCCCGAGATGCATCCCTCGTTTCCCTGCAAACAGAGCTCAGCTTACACAGTACAGCAAGCCCTCTGCCAGCCAAGAAAAAGTTAAAAAAAGTGATGCCCACACTGGGCAGTTCTCCTGTCCAAGTAGGACTAAGACAGAAAATGGGAGGACTTCAGATCGCTTCTGGACTTGCTTGCAGAGAAGAAAACCCTGCCCTGGCTTGGTGCTGTGCCCTCCCTCCACCCCAGTGACCCACTTGCCTGAGAAATCTCATCTCTTCATCCTTCTTCTCATCCTCACTGATGATCTTCGAGGTGGTGACGCTCACCTCTACTCCATCCACCACAAACTTGCGGGTGCGTTTCAGCGTCTTCTTGTGCATCCGGGAATCCTGTGTTTGGCAGGGGAGGAAAGGAGGAGGCCGTGAAGCAGCTCCCCAGCTTGTTGCATGGGGTGCTACAGCTGGAAGCCTCAGAGCAATTTTGATGCCGGTGTTAATGAAGAACATAAGCAAGCAAACTACATCGAGAGAAGAGAAAAAAAAAAAAAAAAAAATATCATTGGCAGAGTTGGAGGTGCCATTCAAACCACGCAGCCTTTGCTACCATGCTGCAGTATGGTGAAATTTCCACCCTGCAGAAACCTGACCTGAAGGAGTAGCAACCCACCACCCCAAGGGCCTTTCCCTCCTGCCTCCAACTAAAGCACAGCCTGATAGGGGATGCTGAGACCCCCCTGGACTGCAGTGCTGAGGAACGAACACAACGTGAAGCTTGCAATGATACCTTTTAATGCTCCTGGGCCATCTGACCCACAGGTACCCCCCACATCCCTGCAGGTGCGAGGCAGGCAAGGTCCCACATCAGGCTGTGACTGCGGATGGAGCCACAGGGAAACAAGCCAGCCCAGAGGCTCAGTGGTTGTGTCCCTCTGGCCTTCATTACAGTACTTCACTAATCACAATCAGCTCTGAGCCCCTTGCTGTGACCTCCACAAAGCACAGCCCAGGCTCACTTTCATTAGCATAGGTAGGGACAAGTGCCAGGAGCATCGCATCCTCTCTCAGCATCCCCTTCTCACAACGGGTTTGCATCCCTCTGCAGGGTCAGCAGCCCAAGCTTGGCTGGAGGACTGTGTCCAGGGACTCAGTTTCTTTGGCAAAAAAAAAAAAAATAAGGGCATGAAAGACCTGAATCATGCAGCCCTACAGCGAAAGCACAGTGATGGAATGAGCAAGGGCTCCCTGAAGTCTTCTTGCTCTTACAGTGATGACCATTATAGATATAGAAGATGGCAGAAGAGCTTCACACAAGCCTGCAAGGCCCAAAGCAAGCCCCTGGAGAGCTTGCTGCAATGAGGGAGCCAGAGAAACTCTTGAAAGCATGCAACTTGGATGCTGTGTAACAACATTCTATAATAGGGGTTCAACCTACACAGAGAAATTGGTGCAAAAAGCTTGGCACCAGACCAGCTGAGGTCACTAAGGCTCTGACTGCCTCAAAGTGAAACACCTGGCTAAACCTCCTGCATTTTCCAAATGAGAACATTCAGCTGTCTGTGCCAGCCCCAGTGCCCATCAAAACCCTGACTGAGCCCAGCAAGCTGGGGCTGCTGCAGCTGAGCCGGTGCCTGGTGCCCAGAAGCTCCCAGACTCTTCCCCACTGTTGAATGAGCAGTTTCCTGCCTTATTTATGGAGTTACTCAAACGTAGATCTAAAACCAGAATTATTAATTTTCTCTGGGTCGTTTCTGTTATCCCTCAGTAGCAGGCCAGCATCCTCTCCTGAACACAAGTAAATGTATTTTCAAACATTCCTGTAAATTGTTCTCCAGAGAAGAGTCTGAGAAACTGTGGTCATATGGGATGCTGACTTTAAGCCCCTACTCTAAGGACACTTCACAGCACACATCCCAGCATGCCTCTTCCAGCTCCCGAGGGTTTCAGCTAAAGCTGTGAACTCCCAGTACCCACGTGGGTCAGACTTCAGAAATTCAAGCCAGATACTCAAAAGAAGGAGCACCCTCCAGAAACAGTTGTATCTGAGAAAGTTCGGTTTACATTTTCAACACCCTGTCCACCTCCCTCTGCCTATTTCTGACTGTTTTCTCTGCCAGCTTCAGCCTCCCAAAGTCACCCATAGACTTCTTACCCCTAATCTTTCTAAAAAAAAGAAAAGATCTGGATAATTTTTGCCAAAACTCTTTTTTCTTTGCCTAAACTATAAGCAACTAGAAAAGAGTCTGGTAATAAAAGCGTCACCTTAACTTTGCAGTTTAGTCTGTGGTAAAAAGCATATAATAGTTAATGTTTACAACCAGAAATTGTTTAACCCTTTGCTGCCTCTTCGCTTGCTCCAACCTGCCTGGCACGCTGTGCATGAAACCCAGCAGCACCAGGAACATGAGCAAGGGCAGAGCAGGGGAGTTTAACCCCACGAAGTAAGGCTGGGCAATGAGCTTGGGTGAGGAGAGAGCAGTGCAGCCTGGTGACCCCCCTCCTACCCCCCCATGCACTCACAGCTCACTCCGCAAAGCAGAGGTTTCAGCAGAGCATCTCTCCCAGGGCCCTTCCAGTGGCATCACTCCTGGAGAACAGCTCTGCGTGAAGGCCTTGCTCAGAGAGGTGCCATTTGGCTTGTTCTGAGCATTACTGCTGGCTTGGGCTATTCAAACCATGATCTAACATGACCATCTCCTTGACACTTACTCCCTGTAAAGCCCAAAAATCACCTTTCCCCTTCCAGGGGACCAACTGGGGAGTGCAATTACACATGTGGCATCGTATTTGCCTTTGGCTGGCTTCAAGCAGACCAGGTGTCATGGGAAAGGCAGTGAGGAGGGGTAAATTGCTATGCAAGAGCAACACACTTCCCTCATTAGGGATCCACATGGATTGCGGGCTCCTGCGGGGGATGCTGGCTTTCATGCTTACAGCAGGAGACAGGAGGGGAGGAAAGTTCTGCCGAGAATGGCTTTTGGGCATGTTTCTGTGCTAGGAAGCTATCACTCATGCCGACAACTGGATAAAGATCTTGTGCAACACATCACTCTGCCCCCTCAAGTCACACACATTTCCTCTTCTGAAGCTCAGCAAATATCAGTCCAGTTATTTTGCCTCTTCCTCTAAGCCATGCTGACCTGGCCGGCTCTGGCTCACAAGCATTCCCAGCCTCCAGAAAGCTTTAGCAAAAGCCAAGAAACCTGGGAGGTCTTTGTGCAAGTGACTGCTGACACGAACCAGGCCAGATGTATGGCAGGTTGGAAAAATTGAGAGAAACGCCAAGCAAATAAGCTTTCTCCTGGGACTAGGTGTTCTAGGAAAGAGCAGCAGAGTGATGGGCAATGGATAAAGTTTAGGTGATCACATTTTGAGTTTCATACTTGTCCTTGCTCTGACCATGTACAACTGTACAAGCTGGGCAAGCCTTACAGTTACTTCACACTTCTCAGGGACCCAAAACAGCTACAAAACATCAGTCTTCCATTAGATTTTAGTGGCCTGGAACAGCAGAGGACACGTGTACCTGCAGCAGCTCCACCAAGAGCTTCTGCTTCACTTGAGGACATGCCACATGCCCATGGCACAGCTTAACCCAGCAGTATGTGCTGTGCAGCCCTGAGCCCAGCTGGGACACGTGTCCCATAGACAGGGAAAACAAACCATCAAAGACTTTGCCTAGCGATGGGCTTTGTCCCTTCTTGCTGGCCCTGTGTTTCTCTGCTGAGCTCCAAGCCTGGATGTTCACATTGGAAGCGCTGTGATCAGCCTTTCCAGTCATCTCGCGAAACAGCACTGGGCCAGCACCTGGGTGCTCTTTAGAACTGTGCTAGAGCAAGCTTCCCAGACCCTCTGTCTTCACCCAGCCTCTAACCTGCTCCCCACCTTCAGGCACAGGGCAGATGAGGGGCAGCTCACTTTCTCCTCCTGTAATCAAAGATCAGCTTCATCTAGAGTACAGCATGCTGCTTTCTCAGGAAAGAATTTAAGGGGCTATGGCTGAAGTGCGCTCATGCACAACCTCTCAGGGAAAGCATCTGAATTTCACAGAATTTGCTAAAAATGGAAAAAGACCCTCAGCATCTTTTAACAGCGGTTTTCGGTCCTTCCTTCTCCACACCCTCTACCCACCACTCTCACCTTCAGAGAGATGGAGCCACTCTCTCTGTTGAGGGACAGGTCAGCAGACAGGGAGATGGTGAGGTCCATACTTTCAGAGGCTGAAGTGCTGCCAGAATCTGAATCCCCTTTGGATCGGCTGCTGAGGAATGGAGTCAGGGGATCCAAGCTCCCGTTGGCAAGCTTCTCCTCTGTGAAGTTCTCCAGGTGGCTGCTGCCTGGTCGCTCCCCGATACTCTTCCGTGCCTTGCTGCCTGGCCCATGCTGCTTGTCCCCTTCTGTTGAGTTACCCAGCTGTCCAGGCTGCAAGATGATGTCTGGCTTGCCCTGGGTGGCCGAGGTGGCAGAGCTGGCAAGGGTTTTCGTGGAGTGGTTGCTCTCCAGTTTGTCATTGTCACTGCTCATCCTTTTATCTGAGACTTTGTCGCTCTGTCCATCTGCAGTCTCCTTGCCAGTCCCCACAGGCCCATTCATTGCCTTGGGTAGAGAAGAGTCTGGAGGCTTCTCTCCATCAAAACTCAGCTGACTCACCTCAGAGGGGTCCCGCCTGTGCTTACCAGAGGGCTGGAAAGACAGTGAAGGGAAGGTGTTGAGTTCTGCACCACCACTTTAACACAACTGCAAGAGCTGCAAGTCCCCACACTTCAGAGCAAAGTCACCCAGAGCTAAAGAGTTATTGGGAGGAAATCTTCCCTTTTAGGACATCTACTCTGGGATACTTGTATGTTTCTCCAGGTTTGTGATCCCAAGGACCATGCACACTGGCTGGCAGGAAACAGCACAGTGGGGAAGCTCCAGAACCTGAATATTCTTAAGAGGCAGCCTAGGAGTTTGCATACGGAACACCTTTTCCCATAGCTAACTCTACTGTGGATTAATCACTGTCCTTTGCCACAGATGAGGGAGGTCAAGGCATGTCCCCCAGCAAAGCTGCCCAGGCAGCCTTGAGGTGTCCCCTTCAAAGGGCCCAGCCCAGGGGCAGATATGTCCAGCTCCCTCCTACAGCTGGTGGTACCTCACCGCTGCACCACGTGCTGCTGGCATTGCTTCCACTCCAGCTTCTCCAGCCTGTACGAGGGCCTACTTTTTACTTTTCACTTTTTTTTTTTCTTTAACACTTTTTGCAAGCCCCTCCTGCAAGCGGGCAGCTGGGCTATCTGCCAGCATCATTGTTTCTCCATGCCCTTGGCACCGAAAAACAGCCCCTCCCTGACCAAGCAACCACTTCCCCCTCTGCCTGATGAGGCCCAGAATAGCTGTAAACCAGCCTTTTGCAGCCTAGAAAAGTTGCTGGGCTCTTTCCCCCACCACAGCCACACTGGCAAACTTGCCAGCATGGGGCCAAGAGCATTCACCGAGGCAGACTCTGACGAGTCATCTTCTTCTGCTTCGTCCCGACTGTCCTCAATCTCTTCCATCACCTCAGCCTTGGCCTCGGCCACCAGCTCACGCAGGGCCCGGTTGCTGGTCACCTTGCTGACGAAGGGATGCTGAAAAGCCAAGCACAATGCACATGCGTGAGGTGGCCAAAAAACGGACTTTGCGAGCTCGCGGCTGAGTGAATGCATGGGTATGGTGATGCACAGACCACTTCTTGCTCTGTAAGAACTGTGAAGACCTAAGGACGTGGTTCTTGCCAGTGTCACCAGGCTTAGCCCTCCCAACGAATTTACAGACATGTGTTGCACGTATGAGGGAGAACATGATGCTGAAGTTAAGCACCAGCTCTGCACACAGGGACTGCAAAGCTGCTTTCTGTCAGCATCTCCCAGACAAAAGCACCAGCTGCAAGGCTGGGCTCCAGGGTGCAGGTCTGAGCCCGCAGAGTGCCATCAGGAGCGGGGCAAGAGATGGTCTGCAGGACCCCTGGGTGCAAACAGAGCGTGGGGAAAAGTTTAACTGAGATTGGGCTCGAATCAATCAGTGCACGCAGCAGGGTGTTTGTGTTGAGCTTCAGCAAAAGGCTGGGGAGTCCCTCGGGTTTGCAGAGACCGCTGCACGCTGCCTCCGGCGCAGGGCGGGAAGCGTGCAGCCAGCGTGCCGGCGCGACAGAGCAAGTGCATCACAGGCAGTCAGGAAAAACAACGTCCAGGTTTCTCCTCTTATTTTTGAAGGGGACAAGAGGAAAGGAAAGGAGCGGAATTTAAATGTGGGATAACCAGGTATAATCCAAGTTCGTTGCCATGTGGGCATTTTTCAGCAACAGGAGCCATTTCTATTCCAGTTGGTGTCCATAGGGGCTCTGCAGTTTGCTCCAAAGGCAAAAACATTGCTGTTCCTTTCTGGAGCATTTTAGTGAATGAAAAAGTGCTATGAACTTTTGAAACCAGACCCAGCCCAGGGGCTGGTGCTGGTCCCTACCTCCAGCAGCTGGGCAGCGCTGGGCCGGGTCTCCGGGTTCTTGTCCAGCGCCATCTTCAGGAAGTCTCTGAACTCCAGGGACCTTAGAAAACAGTCATGGGCGAGAAACTCAGAAGAGGGAAAGGCCTTGAACACTGCTGGTGTCCGCTCGATCCCTTTGCAGGTCTGCAACTGGCCACAATCATCATTTCACTCCCAGCCCAGGAAACCCTGTGCTAAGTATTTGTAAGAGAATCAGCAATGTGGCCAAGTGAGGGACTAGATTTTGCCTTACCTGTAATGGCAACAGACGGCAGGACTGAGCACCAGCCGCTGTGCCCCATGGCCAAGGCAGGGAGGCAGGAGAGGACACCAGCAGCTACCCTCTGAAGGGAGCCCATGGGTGGAGATGCTTGTGGCCAAAGATGCTCGAGGACCCATCCCCACAGCCGCAGTGTGAAAGGACGGCTCTGAAGGACTGGGAACCCCATGGGAGGGGCACCCTCCACCTGCAAAGCGCAGCTCTGAGATCCAGTGCTAGCTTCCGAGCCACTCCAGAGGAGGGGCTCCCTCCCTGCCTTGCTGGGTTTTGGCAGCGGGCTCCTGCCTGCTACCGGAACCGCTACGACAATGCCTGCGACTCCAGGGCGCTCTCAGGCATTTGCTGCTGGATATCACGCAGCAGGTTTTGTCACGATTAAAAAAAAAAAAAAAAAATTAAAAAATTAACTGATGGGATTTTTTTAAATGCAAAAGAGACTTCCTAGACTCCAGGAAAGAAATCCTGAAGCTCTTGACCATCTCTAGGTTTAGAGAAAAATTTGCCTTTCATACAAAATCGGGATGTTATGCAAACAGCCAAGGGATGACCCTTGCTTCAGCAGGGCTGTGGGGGGGCAGCAGCTCCCCGCACACCGGCTGCACGGTCACTCACAGGCAGCGCTGAGCAGCCCGTCTTCAGGCAGCAGTGCTCTCGGGGCCCCTAGCACACAGCTAGAATCCTACATTAAGTTCTCAAATTAAACAACACCGCTGCGACAGACTATTTTTTGTCTCTTGATACACTGCAGAAGTTGGGAGACGTGTACTCCGGGCTTTGCTGCCCAGCACCCCTCACCATTTGGAAGGGCAGCTGAGCATGGGGGGGTCGGACTTGGCAATCTTCAGCAGGACTCTCATGGGGTTGAGCTCGTGGTGGGGCGGTTCGATCTGGGCCATTTCGATCAGTGTGATTCCTAGTGACCAGATGTCCGCCTTGTAGTCGTACGGAGTGTCCTTCATGGTCTCGCACATCACCACCTCTGGGGCCATCCTGCAAGGGGCAGAGCAAGGAGCAGGGACGGTGAGGGATGACGCCACCACCACAAATATGCACATGAGCCTCGCAGAAGTAATTAAATGCCTCAAATAATCCATAGCATTTCACAAAACACAGTCTTTCCTCTCAGGTCTGGGTTTCAGAAGAAGCAGCATGTTTTTCATGGGGTCCAACCCTCTCCCCTCTTCTGCAGACCAGTTGAGACAGCCCAGGCAGCCCGTGGAAACCCCTAGGCCATTGACATCTGGTGCAAATGTTGCTTCAGACAATAAATTAACCCTTGCCAATTCCGTTCCTTCAGCAAGTTGGGTGATTTAGAGATTGCATTTCTGGAGTGAGGAGTTGTTCCCATGTGCTTGGAGTTGCTTCAAAGCCCCCTTCACCCCCCAGGGTGGTGGGAGCAGTGAGTGCACACATGCAAGCACATGTGTGTCCCTTGCTCCTCCAAGCCTGGGGCATGGTGACTCCTTGGCTGGTTCAGGGCACCGTGACACCAGGCAACACTCCTGCACCACTGAGGCTGCTCACAGCTCCCTCCAGACACAGGAGACCCTTGCACGTGTGGATACTGGCCCAGACTCCTTGTTAAAAGCCTCACACCCATGCTCGGTAAGGCACCATGGTCCAACACATCCCAAAGGCCATCAACTCCCCATTTCTGAGCAAGCCTGATCTTCAGAAGAGTGAAGCTCCTCCTGAACACAGGCTTTCTTAGCAAGCAGGTCACTCACCAGTAAGGAGTCCCGATGAAGGAGTCTCGCTTCTGCAAAGTTTTCATGTTTTTGGCAGACACCCCAAAGTCAGCTGCAAAGAGCAGTAACATTAGATGCCGTAGGAAAACCAGAAGACCCTTCTGAATTAGCACACTTGGCTGAAACGCAGATTTAAAAGCAAACACATATTTAAAGCAAGAATGTGATATAAATGCCGTTTCCTCTAAACTGAGCATCAGAAATTAAATTTGCTTGTGGGGACTCAACGACCATGGGCCTTCTCCTCCCATGTACTATACGGCAACAAGCCATCCTGACTGTAACCCAAACCCTACGTATCTAGATGGAAGTCGAGATCTTTTCCACAAACAGACAACAGCAGCTCTGTCGCAGATTACTTTCAGGATTGCTGTTTCGTAGCAAGAAGTCTCCTTTTACACCAGAAACATCAAAGTGCTGCTACATTCTTTCGCTTCCCTTCAGCCCCACACACAGCAGCCACTGCATGATGCCTTTCCCCTGATTTTGTCCCTTCTACAGAGAGCTGCTGAAGCCAGCCCAAACCAAGTCAAATTGGTAAGACCTGCAGAGGGTACCAAGCCCAGCCCAGGTCAGTTTGCTCTACGAGATGGCTCTGATGACCTCCGGATGAGCTGTTATTCATCTGCACCCCAGGATGAGGGCGTCCCTGACTGTGGGTCATCCTTGGCCCAAGCCAGCAGAGCATTTCTTATGTCAGAGCAAAGCCCATGGTCACAGAAAGGTTTCTATCTCCCCAGGCTGGCTGGTCTCCATCATCCCAAGATATATGCCACAAACGCCCCACAGCTGCTGGCACCCCTTGTCAGGGTCCAGAGAGATCTGCACCTTTCTGACCCAACCCTACAGACAAAGCTACCTCCTCATCCCCCAGCCAGTAGGTGGACGGCAATTTAACTCAAGCCTATAGCAAGTTGGCAAAGCAACCCTTTGGCAAAACTTGCCCTGTCACCACCAGACCTGCTCTGGAGAGAAGATGAATTCTTCCAGCTCCCAGTCTTGCCAACTGGCACCCTGCACAGGATGCTGAGCAGGCCAAAAAGCATAAAAATCGGGTTCAAAGAGCGATTAAACAAATTCAGGAAAGGAAAGTGCATCAAGGCCCTGAGCATGGCTGCAGCTTGGGGTGTCTCAGTGCCTGGCTGGGCGCTAAGCACAGCACACAGCTCAATGGTAGATTTGACCTCCCGTGAAACAGCGTGAAGTTTTCCCCCATCTTTTCCTGGATGAGCTCATCAGCCAGAGGACAAGCAGCTGATGTCCCGCAGGCAGGGCAGGAGAGCGAGCGCAGCCCTCAACCCCCACCATGCTTGTGCATAGCCGAACACTGCAAGCCAGCTCTGAGAGGCATGTGGCTGCTGTTGGCACAGCATGCAATGGTCCCAAGCAGCACCACCGCCCATGCCCGCTCTCCCGAGCTCGGCCAAGCGAGCACCCGCCGTGTTCCTGTGCTAGGTGGCTCACCGAGCTTGATGTCCCCGTCCTGGGTGAGGAGCACATTGCCCGCCTTCAGGTCACGGTGGATGATCTTTTTGCTGTGGAGGTAATGGAGGGCTTCCAACATCTGGCGGCAAATCACTTGAATCTGGGGTTCGGTCAGGCCCCGGTCCAGCTCTGCGGGGAGAGATCAAGCCGTTAAACAGGATGGGGATTCGAGTGATGCTCCACCCAAGCAGCAGGAAGGCAAGGGCTACCCAGCAGACCATTTAAAAACCACTGTCCATGTGTCAAAGCAGCAGGAGACCAGTGCAAATCAGCTTGTTATGGTAATTTATTCCCTAAGCAGGCACTAGCAATGCAATGCCTGCCTGCTTGGAGCTGCTGGTTTATAGCTCCCTCCCGGGCACGCATGGCTGAGGCATCTGGCCCAGGAATAGTGGATGAGGGGGACGAGGAGAGGGAGCCAGGCATGCCTGCAAGCTCCCTGCCAGTTTGGGAAACGGGTCCCCGCAGACAAGCTGGGTCTTGCCTGGTGCGAGGACGGTGCTGCAGAGAGGAGGAAGCTGAACTTGGCTGCAGGCAGCAGCAGGGCCAAACACAGATGTGAATCACAAAACCACAGAATGTAAGGGCTTAGAAGCGACCTCTGTGGGTCATCTAGTCCAACCTCCCTGCCAAAGCAGGGTCGCCTACAGCAGGCTGCACAGGACCTTGTCCAGGCGGGTCTTGAAGATCTCCAGAGAAGGAGACTCCACAGCCTCCCTGGGCAGCCTGTTCCAGGGCTCCATCACCCTCAGAGGGAAGAAGTTCTTCCTCATGTTCAGACGGAACTTCCTCTGCTTCCGTTTGTGCCCATTGCCCCTTGTCCTGTCACTGGGCACCACTGAAAAGAGTCTGGCCCCATCCTCCTTACACCCACCCTGCAGATATTTGTGAGCATTTCTAAGGTCCCCTCTCAGCCTTCTCTTCTTCAGGCTGAACAAGCCCAGCTCCCTCAGCCTTTCCTCATAGGAGAGATGCTCCAGTCCTTTCACCATCCTCATAGCCTTCCACTGGACTCTCTCCAGTAGCTGCTCATCTTTCTTGAACTGGGGAGCCCAGAACTGGACACAGGACTCCAGATGGGGCCTCACTAGGGCAGAGTAGAGGGGTGGTAGTAGTGCTGGCCACACTAAATGCACCCCAGGATCCCATTGGCCTTCTTGGCAGCCAGGGCACATTGCTGGCTCATGGTCAACCTGTCGTCCACCAGGACACCCAGGTCCCTCTCTGCAGAGCTGCTCTGCAGCAGGTCCGCCCCAAGCCTGTACTGGTGCATGGGGTTGTTCCTCCTCAGGTGCAGGACCCTGTACTTGTCCTTGTTGAACCTCATCAGGTTCCTCTCTGCCCAACTCTCCAGCCTATCCAGGTCATGCTGAATGGCAGCACAGCCTTCTGGTGTATCCACCACTCCTCCCAGTTTTGTGTCATCAGCAAACTTGCTGAGGGTGCACTCTAACTCTTCATCCAGGTTGTTGATGAAGTTAAACAAGACTGGGCCCAGTACTGACCCCTGGGGGACACCACTAGTTACCAGCCTCCAACTAGACTCAGCGCCGCTGATGACAACCCTCTGAGCTCTGCCATTCAGCCAGTTCTCAATCCACCTCACCGACCACTCATCCAGCCCACACTTCCTGAGCTTCCCTAGGAGGATGTTATGGGAGACAGTGTTGAAAACCTTGCTGAAGTCGAGGTAGACAACATCCACTGCTCTCCCCTCATCTACCCAGCCAGTCACACCATCATAGAAAGCTATCAGATTGGTCAGGCATGATTTCTCCTTGGTGAATCCATGCTGACTACTGATAACCTTCTTTTCCTCCACTTGCTTGATGATGACCTCTAGAATGAGTTGCCCCAGCATGGAGGGGCTGTGGCACCAGCCGGGGTTCTTCTGGGGAACACCCACATGCTCCTGGGTCCCAGTGGCTCTGTGTGGAAGGGAGGAGTTAAAAACAGATTCCTGGAAGATTCCTGGAAGATTCCTGGAATTACTGCAAACTGCAGTTTATTCGAATGCTTGTGCTGCTTCACCAGATGAAGCAGATGCTACCATACGGAGGAGTCAGCAAGAAGATCCTGGGAGCTTCATCATGACAGGCACCCAGATTAAACATCTCAGCCCTGCTGCCCTTCCAGGGAAGCTGTGGGAACAGAATCCCAGCACCCCATTCCTCCAGCAGATAAAATATTTAAAGTTATCTTTCCCTGGCAGCCAGACTCTCCCTTCCCCCCATGCCTTGTGATCTGCTAATCCCAGCAACATTTAAATCACAAAAGGACATCAAAGTAGCTCAAAAAATGCCCCGGGGCTGCCACACCTTCTGCTCCGGGTATGAAAACAGGCAAACTCATGGGAGAGAAACGGTAGCTGGAGAAGCTGGGGCACCCACGTCCGCTGTCTGCCTGAAGGTTGCCCCTCAAAACATGCCAGAAGGCTGGAAACACCTTGCGGGCATCACCCCGAGCATGGAGAAGAGACCGCCACCGCACGCTGCACTCACCCAGCATGGTGGCATCCACTGCCCCGCCTGGGCAGAACTCGATCATAATCTGGGGAAACAAAGAGAGAGGAACTAAAGTCAGGACCGCTTCTCACCAAGCAAAGCCCACCGCATAGGGAAGAGGAGATAAAAGTGTTGGGTTTTGCTGCCCCTTTACCCCATGCAGGCCTCGACGCCTTCCCTGCACGGGGATGCAGAGGCTTCAGTGCTCCCAGGACACATCCTCCAGGCATCCCCAGCATGAACGATCACCCCAACTCTGGGGCCAGATCCTGCACCTGCCCGCAGCAACCACCCAGGAGAGATTGTCCCCATCGCTGTGACACCTCCCGCAGTCCTGCCTGGCCTCATGTCCCGTACCTGGACGGCCACCCTGAGCAGCCAGCTTCAGCGCGCTGCCTCTGTTTACATCTCTTCCCACTGCATTTTGGAGCGAGGGCTGCTCCAGAGCGTGGCCTTGCCAAGAGGATGAGATAGCTGTCATAGCTGGGAGCTGACGTGGCCGGGAGAAATCAGGCTGGATTTTCTTTGGCAAATGAGAGGCAGGGAGGGCTGTTGGGTCTTCAGGTTTTTTTGTTGTTGTTGTTTTGGTTTTGTTTTTGGTTTTTTTTTTTTACTTTTTTTTCCTCCTCCACTGCTCAGGAGTTCATTGCTCTCTTGATTTTGAGCAATTTGAGGGGAAAATATGTCAATACAGACGTTGAGTACATTCACCAAATTGTTGCTTTTTCTCTCCTAGGGACATGCACAGAGTCCCGCATGGCTGCCTGCCCTGCCCCCTCAGCCCACCCACGTTCCTGCAGGGTGGGTAGCACCCACGGGGTGGGTCCCTCCCCAGCACCTCGGGGATGCAGGTCCTCTTCCCCCCACCTTTGCACAAACCCAGCCTGAGCCTTTCCTGCGGAGGGGGGAGCTCGGTGCCAGACCCAGCTCCCCGTTCCCCTTCAGGGCAGATGAAGCTGCTCGGATAAACAGATTAAAATTTCAACCAGCCAAGGGTTACAAGGGACAAGAGATGCTTCACCTCCCCGACAAGCCCTTCTCCTTGTCGAGGTGACATGGGGCAACATACCAGAGAGGTGAAATGCCAGAGTTTATTTTGAGGACAACGACTCAACGAACCGAAGGCAATGTTCACCAGCATTACTCTCTCAGCCCTTGAAGTGGAGGTCACGTTGTTAAGCGCTGCTCTAAGCACCAGACCAGGAGCCGAGGGGAGAGGGTTCAAGCTCCCTCTTTCCCATGGTTTAATCCTGCAGCTCCAGGCGAGCCGCATCCCACCCTTTTGTCCTGCAGTTCCTACATGTGGGCAAGGGAAATGCCATTAACAACCTGGACAGAGGTGGAAGATGCAACTGCTTTGTTTTGAAGGAGAAGGGGGAGCAGGATCAGCTGCTGGGATGCAGCAAACCTTGAATTGCTCTTCGAGAATCAGCCCAGGTCCAAGAGTCAGAGGGAAGACAATGCCGAGAAAAGAAAGCCAGGCAGGGTGGGCAGCCTGACACAGGCACCGTCGAAGGAAGCGGAGAAGAATAACCAGAGGCCAGGGCTGGGGAAGCGTTTGAAGCGGGCAGACATAGAGAAGCAACTGGGAAGACACTTGAAACATTCGTAAACCAGGAGAATAAATCTGTGCCAGCTCAGAGTTGAGCAGGAGCCTGGCAGGGAGGAAGCCAGCGAGCCCGCAGAGCCCTCACAGAAATGGGCCGTGTCAACACGTTTTTTCTTGCTCAAGTTTATACCTTGAACCAGACATCAGCAGCTTCACCAGCAAACAGAAAGGCAAGAATTGTCCTCTGCTACTGTCTCCCCAGGCACGGAGATCCCCGCTGGACCCCTGTGCCCCATCATCACCCCAGTGCAAGTCTAGGAGGCTCTATTACTCTTTTTGCAGTGTTCCTCATCACATTCATCAGAGCAGACTAACACCAGCAATAGACACCGGCCTGTCCTGGGCTCCTCAGAGAGCAAAGTGTGAGAAGCAAACCCCAAGCAAGCCCCACACCAACGCCAACCTGCCAACTGTGAGGGCAAGGTCTTTTCCTCGCTCGGGGAGACCGAGGGCATGCACGGGGCTCTGCTGGCACAGCCAGCTTGGCGACAGCACCTCTGCACAGTGGTATCACCACGCCAGACCATCCAACCTGCCATAGGGTTTGCAGTGGCTGCAGAAGGACAGTGGAGACCTGATCCCATGTGAGTCTGAGTATCGCAGCTTTATGCTGCTCTGGGTGGCAGAAAACCTGCCCATACAAATGATCCTGTCTCCTCATTGAATCACAGCCCAGGGTTTCGTTTGTCTCACATGAGCAATCCACTCCTGCTCCTGCCGATCCAGGCGCCTCGGGAACTCACCTGCCCAAAGAGGGGGGTCTCCAGGCTCAAGCAACAGCCTCCCTTATATTCAGTCAGTAGAGAAGGCCTGGTGAGAAGCTCATCTGTGCTACCAGGCTCAGCTCTTGAATCTAAATGGTCCCAATACGTCAAACAACCCAGCCTGAATCAGCTGCTAATGTGGCCTTTGCTATCCAGGTGACCCGGGTGCTTTTGTTTCTAATGCTCAGCAAGCAGATTTACAGCTTCTGCCTCTCTGTCCCAACTAAACAAAGTCCCCTGGCATCTCACATAGCTCCTCTTACACAGCCTCCAGAATGAGAAATGTAAGTTTAACTTCGCAGGGGGACACAGAGAGGGCAGACGGCTGGGTGACAGCCACAGCCACCCTGGTCAGCAGAGCCCCCAGGAGCCTAACGCAGTCCCCCCCGGGGCAGAGGCTGCGTTGAGGTTTCCTACCAGTGGCATGGCTGGCACAGCTGAAGTGTGCTCTGGTTGCACACATGGAGCTTTTAAATGGAGAAGGGCCAAGCACAATGCACCCTACTCTGGATCTGTGTGGGATACGGAGCAATGAGAAAATTAAGGAAACCAGTCTATTTGAACCAGCATGACCATGTATGTTTATGCAGGCACAGCAGGCTGCAAGCCAGGCACTAGGAATATGGGAAATATGGAAAACTTAAAAATATGCATTTTCAACAAGGGCAGAGATGCCAAAGAATAATTACGGGTGTGGCCAGATAGTCTGAACATCCAAAAACCTAATGGGCTCGTTTCAGCCCAGAAAATCTGATTTAAATAAATGCAACTGGCAATCACATAGCTCACACACCACGCACGGGTCCTTCCAGGAGAAGGGCCGGCCTGAAAAACCTTTTCCCATGGAAGCAGGCAGGAAGGCAGGCCCGGTGACAGCAGCACATGGCCCTCTCTGTGTGCGAGCTGGGGGACGCAGGGAGCTGGCGGAGAGCGTGGGCTGCAGAGGCACCCTCCCCAGACCCGCAGCACGGAGGGGGAGCGCTGGGCAGCTGCTGACACCCCGGGCTGGGCAGCCTGCCACTCTGGCCATGATGAGGAGTGAACTGGGAGGATACCAGAAGAGAACTGCTGACAAGAGCCTGTGCATCTGTGCAGCCAGGAGGCTGGTGATTTACCCAAGGGCTGCAAACAGGTTAACTCTTTGCTTCGGACTGTTTCCACATGCTTTGATATATGGGCTGTCCCTGTAGCTGTAACCACTCTAGTGACAGTGCCAATCTCAGTGCTGCATTTCACCTCTCAACGCCGCACAGGGCTGCTGCCTGCACTGCACTTTGCCAGCCCCAGCAACCCCCCTGCCACCTGCAAGACCTGGGACCCAGCACAGGGCTCGCTGCGGAGCCACAGCAACACCACAAAACAGAAGTTTCACACACCCAGTCCCCAGAAAGCTCTTACGGTCTTGTGAGCTAGAGATACGAGACCCACGGGGGCCTCTGCCCCAATGCTGACATCCTGAAAGGGGTTCCTCCACTCTAATTAGAGCCGGGGGGAGCACCCACACCTCTTCCTCCTTCTCCTGCCCTCGATCCAGGCAAGGGGGGGGTCTGAGCACCCACAGCAGGGTCTGCAGCGAGCAGCCTGGAATGGGGCTGGAGCAAACATCCTGTTTATAACGGTTTCCTCCACACAAGGAACCCAGGGACTTCCTCAGCAGAGGCTGCCCAGCCACTCTGCTGGCGGGGGGACACGCAGGAGGGAGAGCTCCTGTTTCTGCTGCCGCCACCTCAAAGCTGTTACAAATCCTGGGGATTACGCACTATCAGCATTTTAGTTTTCCACAGGCAGTTGCAACTACTCCTCACAGACACACGCAAAATTCACCGCTGGCTCCTGTTAGCAATCTGAGCAACACAACGGAGCGACGGCTGCCTTCCAGCTCAGCCAGAGCCCTGCAGTCTCAGCTCCAACACCACGGCCAAGAAATCCAGCCACTGCGCTGGGCTCCTTCGCCGCTCAATAGGGACGCACGAGCTGCACGCACAGGAGTGGATTTGGGCAGCCAGTTTATGGACAGAGAAAATAACCTGCTCTTGCTACACCTCAAACATTTGTACCACAGTTCGAGTGTTGCTATTTCAAAAAAAAAAAAAAAAAAAAAAAAAAAAAAATCAAAAAAACCCCAGGGTGAAACAGCGTGAATGAAGAGGTCTGCATGCAGAAGCCACATAATCTTTCCTTTCAAGAAGCATTTGCACAGGCAAAATTAAATTTAAACTTAGATTTGAAAGCAAAAGACCAACACAAGTTAAAAGGCTTTGCTGGTGACCTTGATTTTTCTCATGGCTCATCCTAATCCTGCCTCTAGGCACAGCAGGTCTGGGAAGTGTTGCGGCCGGAGTGGGAGCAGGGCTCGCAGAAGGGGCTGGGGCCATTTTCTGGGCTGCTCGAGTAATAAGTGGCTGCCTGGCAGGAGAGGAAGCAGGGTTCAGTGAGCTTGGGGTTGCCCAGGAGAATAAATACACATATATATGTATGAAACAGCAATAGCTTAAATTAAGCGCTCTTAAAGACACAGAACTTCCAGTTGTACCCGAGCAAGGGGGCACCGTACGTTATGAAAAAGCATTATAGCACTTTGCAGCTCAAGACAGCAGATCGGACACTGAGCTGGGAGAATCCCTCCAGCATCTTTCACCAGGCGATGGCCAGAGCAACACCAACCCAGAAAACAAACCTAGGATGGGTCAGAGCCCAGTGCGGTTTCTGGGTCAGACAAAGCCCGAGCAGCACCTCCCGCACAGGTACCGAAGCCCTCGCAGGCAGGACTGAGAGCCTGCTCGCTTGCTCCTCCCACCCTGGGCAGCACTGGTATCGCCTCCTGGGTGTGTTTGAACTCCTAGAATTTTCTACAACAATAAAAAAAAAAAAAAGGAATTAAAAAGAGCTTATCTTGAAAAGTATTTTTACCCAACACTGCACAGTCGCCAAGGGTGGAACAGCTGATGTCCCTGAACTGAGGCTTGCCGTTGAAGCCCAGTTACGAGAAGAGGACACACCCTCAGCCCAGCACTTACTCACCCGATTGGCATGTCGAGGGCAGAGGCTGCCGAGCTGTTCCCTCTGCAGCAGCACTGAAGAAATGCCCGAGAAATGCCTCTTTCTGCCAGAAAAGGCAGGGGAACGCCCAGCGCTGGTGACCCTGGGCAGCCAGGCATCTCCCAGGAGTGCAACCGAAGGTCCCCTTTGGATGGAAGACCCCTCAGTGGGCAGCCCAGTGGCTCCCAAGTCACTGGAGGTGGTGGGCACCCACAAGCTTTTGCTGTGACTTTGCTGCCTTTGCAGTTGCGCACTGACTAGCCCCATTGCTCTGGAGTCACAGTGGTGCTCCAGAGCACCGAGGCCATTACTGCATGGGTGCACGCCATGCTGTGCGGTAAATACCCGGCCACCTCCCTTCCACCGAGCCCTGAGCAGCAGCACCAGCAGGCACAGGACATTGCCCGTGTCCCCACAATCCACCTGCCCCCAGATCCACCCTGCCTGGCCCAGAAACTGCTTCAAAGCTGAAGTGCATCAGCTATCCTAATCTGCAGCAGAGGGTTTCACTTGGTTTCAGCAGCTGCCCGCCACCGGGGAGAAGGTAACCCACAGCATCCTGCTGCTGCGGCAACCTCCTTCGCCCACGCGCAGCCTCGTGGCTCTGCCACCTTCATGGGGCAACTTAGAGGCATCCTCATCACTCACAGCAGAAAGCACCCTCCAGCACAGCCACCAGCTCTCCTGCCTTGTATTGACACGGATGGCCTGGGGAGATAAGAAAAGTAAATGTGGTAAAGCAAACTGTGCTCCATTTATAGACTGAGCTGGTGAAGGGACATGCTTTCCAGGTTTCCTCCGTGCCAGCCATCGCGCTCATTCCACCTCCCCTCTCTCCAGGATGCTGAGTTGGCACAAAGCTCCTGGGAGGACGCTGCCATTAGCAGCAGTCACTTCCATCTCAGTGTTTTCCAACTTTGAGCAGGGCATGGGGAAGGAGCGGAGTGTGCCAAAGCTGACCTCAGCCACACTCACCAGCAGAGGTTTTGGTCCTTCTCCGTGTGGAGCTGCCATTGCAGGGAGACCTCAAGGGGAGGAGAGCGACAGGTCCCTGGGCTGTCCCCCGTGTGCAGACCCGGGAGGGGGAGGCAGGAGGAAGGAGCTGGGGGCAGATGTGCCTGTGTGGGTACCGCAGCAGGGAGAGCAGGGCTTTCCTGGCATCGCCCACCTGCTTACAGGAAAAGCAGAAGAAACGCAGCAAACAGCGGCTGCTCCTGTGATTCAGAGGCAGTGTGGCGGGGCGAGGGGCAGAAATCCTTTGCATTCAGCAAAAATGCAACAAAGGGAAAGAAAAAAGCGAAAAGAAAGAGCCAGAGCGAGCTGCGGGCCCCGGCTGCCTCCAGGCTCTCCTGGTGCTGCAGAGATGATCTGCCTGACATGAAGGGTGGGTGAGGAGGACAGTGCAGAACAGTTAATGGGACTCCCACCTACAAAACCCCGACAGTCCCCCGGCGCTGTGTCAGCATCCCCCCAGCTGCCTCCCGCCGCAGTCACCCTGGCTGCTGTGTCCACCCAGGCGACGGGCACCTCTTCTGAAGCCATCTCGCGTGGTCATCAGCCTGCTCGGCCCCATGACAATCCCCAGCGCGGGGGGTGCAGGAGAGAAGGGGGAAAGAAACCACTTCACAGTGACTTTTGCAAAGCTGCTTTTTAGGCTACATGAGAGCAGGCCCAGCTTTTCTGAAGGGGACTGCCCGCAGGGAGAAGCTGGTGGCTGGCAGGCAGCGGCACCCCGGGCGCAGACCCCACAGCCCGTCCCGCTGCCCGCTTTTCAATGGGCACTGAGGAACAGCCACTGACTTCGCAGCCTCCCAGCCCCCACTGCCGCCCCTCTAGTGGGGCACAGGCAGGGGCCACGCAGCCAGTCGGTCCCTCCCACGGAGCCCCTGGCCCCAGGGATTAGGGGGGCAGCGAGCCGAGCCCCACACCTTGGCTGCCGAGGGCCAGACCGGGCTCCTTCCCCAGTCCTGCAGGAGCGGTGGGAAGCCGAGAGCCCAGACTATCTGTGGGGCTTTTGGTCCTGACTCCAAGGCAGAGGAGACAGAGCAAATCCAGGACAGCATCTTCCTACAGCCCTCCGTCCTGGTTCTCCCAGAACGCTTCCTGTCCTGCTGCCCATGAGGGTCATTCACCAGCTGCTGATCCAGTTCTTCAATACAAAGTCACCCAGCGGCTTGCTGGTGGCCATCCCACGCTATTGCTCAGCCCGGTAATACACACACCCTGGAGGGTAAAGCACAGAAGCAACAGCTAGCTCTGTTCTCAAACTCCGCTGGTTACTGTAGCACTGAGACAACTCAGACAAGGTCAGGAACATCTTGGGAGTCTGTGGGGGCAAGATCTGCACAAAACCCATGGAGGGAACGCCACTGGTCCTGAACCATTGGCTGCAGCAAATACTAAGTAGTAGCACAAAGAATATAGATGGCCATCTGTCCAAAAAGCTGCCCAAATAAGTGACAGATCTGGACCTCAAGCTCCACCCTGAGACCAGTCTGTGCAAGAGGCATGCAGGCAAAGCCCAGTCCCACACACAGAGCGGCCACCCAGGACACAGACAGCAACCTCTCAGACACCAGCACTGCCTCTGCAGCCCGGACACATGGTGAGGCTGACGCCCTCCCCATGAACATCTTGTATCCAGCCTCACTTATCTGTCAGGACTTCCACCCACAACCGGCACCTCTGAACACCCAAGTTCAGCGTGGAGAGGCACCCTCTGTGGCTCCATCCCCTGTCCCTCCAAGCCTATCATGTCACTGGTTCTGATGGGCTGAGTCCATCTTCATGGCTGCCACAAAAACTCTGGACACACTTCTGCCTCCCAGGACTGACAAAGGGGCTTCAGCTTCCGAGTGACACAAACCCCAGAGGACAGGGCCTCGCTGGTGGAAAGAATGCAGTGATATATTTAGGCACAGAAACTGCGTTTAGTCACGGTCAAGGGGCATGTCCTTTGGTCCATCTATTTGACATCTGAACCCAAGCTCTAGGGGTCAGCAGCAAAGCTCTGCTGCAAGAGGAGGCGAGACGAGCAGTGCTGGATCAGCCCGCCCAGGAGCAGCTCCCCTCGTCCCCCCGTAGCACGGTGGCGTGTGGGACTGCAGGGGCTGGTTTTGGGGAGCACCACCTCGGATTTTAAATAACATTTGGTCAGATGCACTCTCTCCTTTAAAATCAAGGGCCGTGCTGACCAGTGAAGTTTTGTTTGCAAATGTGTAGAGTCTGGCCATTATCTTGGCTATCCTGCCCTGTTCCGACTGAAGTCCAAGGATTAAGTTTACATTACGGAGTGGAGGGAGGAGGTAGATCACATTCCTACGCCCAATTAACTTGGTACTTTCCCCGGTATCCTCCTGCCCAAGGCTTTTCACCCAACACATGCCAAAGGGCTGGAAGAAAGTGAGGAACAGATTATGCCAGCATTGCTCATAAGCCAGATGGGCTGATTCAAAGCAAGGCTGAGCTGCCCTGGCTATTTGCTCGGGGCTGAAGACAGTGCAAGCCACTACAGCAGCCTGCTGTGCAGCCAGGACACACGCTGTCCTTCCCAACCTCGTTTCTGGAGCCCCACGAGCCCAGTGTGCCACTAATGGAAGAGGGGACGAACACCCAAAGAACCACCAGCGCATGCAAAAACCACCAGGTTCGTGCTCCCCTCTGGCTGTCACCGGCCCTCAGCACAGACTGCAGAAGCCATAAAACAACACAGAAGCCACCAGAAGCCTCTTTGCTGCCACAGCAGAGCACAAATGTCAACAGCTTGTCTGACATGGCAAGTATGCTGTAGGTGGAAGTGAAATAATTAGCTCTCTGTAAAAGAGTGCTTTCAAGCTTGCCAATTTTCCCTTACAGACAAGGACACTATTCAGAGACTTTAAACATACTAAACCTTTTCTTCCCCCTCCCCTTTTCTGGAAAAAAACCTACAGAGAAAAATATTTGAAACAAAAAAGTCTGTCCCCATAACCAGTGAGGGAAGGAAGATGAAGGGCAGCAAGTGAGGAAAGTCAAGGCTTATGGAGTTTCAGAGCAGGAAAGCTTTATCGAGAACAGAGTCAGGCAACGCTGCATACTCCTCTCGAAATGCAGAGCTCCCTGATGATCACAGGGAGATTGGGGATGAGTTTTTCACATCTAAATCATTCTGAGATGACAAAATATTTCCTAGAACTAACACCCCCACACACACAGGCTGGCAGAAATATTCCCATTCCTACTGAAATTTTGGCAGAACAAATCAAAATTCCTTTTACGCTAACTAAAGGGTTTTGGTGTTGCAAAAAAGCATCCTTCCCCTTGCTAGAATGACACAGGGCATTTAGTTTCTTTTGACAGTGGCTGACACCCAACCGCTTTGAATTCACCACCCCGACTTGCTGACCAGCCTCTGAGAGGGACGAGAATCCAAGAACACCCACAGCCAGCGAATGCAAACAGCCACAAGATGCGGGGCAGAGAGGGTCAGCACGGCCGCGACCAGGCGGAACCGGGGATGCGGAGCACTGTGGGAAGGGTTAACTGCAACATGCACAGGCTTGTTCATGAGCTCTCCCTTCATGGACCACGACCAGCTCCAAGTGCTCCAGGCTGCCAGCACCACGCTCTGTGGAGCAGGACGGCGGTAGGAAGGCCAGTGCTCTCGTTTGCTATAGAAACCAGAAAAACATCCAGGGAACGGCCCAGGCACAGGGTGAAGCCTTTGCAGCTTTGAGGGCTGTGACTGGGATCCCGCTTCTCTCACGAAGTTAATCAGCATATAGAGGCCACTCATTTCATCAAGAGCATTTGTTACTGGATGGGCAGCAAAAGACATGAAATCCTTTCAAGTATAAATAGCTAAAAGAAGAAGTTGCTTCTTCAGTGGGGAGATTCACCAATCTCAAGTGCCCCAAGTTTGTGCCAGCATCTAAAACAGATGATGCACTTCAGAAGGGCAGAACTCACCATGAGAGCTGGAGTTTGACCCAGGACAAGTTTCCTGACGTCTTTTATTAACAGCCAGCAGTTGCCAACACAGCCTCAAAGCCTCGCTGGGCTGCCTGGCCAGAAGGACAACTTGCTGAAGCGGTGGCAAAGGACTCTGCAAGTTTTCCACCTCTGCCTGACATTTCCCTAGAAACAAATATTTGTTCTGATCACCCCAAAATTCACAACACAAGGTACCTGGATCCATCATACAAGATGAGAGTATTGCTATTTAACTGTTTCAGTGAGGGCTTTGAAACCACCCCAAGCCATAAGGTCTGCAAAAGGCCATCCCTCCCTCCCAAACGACAACTTTCAGGTGATATCTGAAAATAAAATAAAGAAGCCTAAACCTTCAATCTTTTGCTCATTCCAGGGAAGCATAGGCTGAAGCTAGGTTTCAAGACACTGTCTCCTATACACGGGTAGTTCATAAATATTCATTCATATGCAAAAAATGTTCCTTAGCATTTCCCTTGGTAAGCCAGCCAAGCGGGAACGTGGCTTATTGTGATTCATTTCTAAACAAAGTTTTAAAGTGCTTTGAAAACCAGTCTGCCTATAGGCTTCTTGTCAGCTGCTTCCTAGGGCCTTATGGTTATAAACCTGGACTGGGATTCAGCACAGAAGACTCATTCCCAGGTACCATTTACCTGCTGGGTAAACTTTAGGCAAATTCTTGTCTGTGCCTGCACTCCCCCTGCTAATAACCAGGATAATGACATCAGGTCTCTTTTGTAAAAGCATTCCACGGTGTATAGATGACAAGGGTATGTAATCACAAGGCATTATTATTGCTTCAATAACCTTTTCTTGCAACGTTATCCTTTACAAAGGATGGTAGACAACAGCTTCTATTCTAGTTTGTGTTGTCATGTTGCTAGCTGTAGAAGCACTCTTGAACTTGGCTGGGCTATGGTAATTTGCCTGCTGCATAAGTTGTTCTTGGTGGTTGATCAAAATCACTTAGTTTCCATCCCTGCTTTAAGGGAAAGCCCCAGTTTTACCCAGAATAGGATTTCCAGTGACTTGCCTGAATGTGAGCCCGAAAGCTCACATTCATGAGACAGAACAGATACGTTGGTCCCATGGCAACCTGCTGCCCAGCTTCACAGCAGAGAGGAGGACAGAACAAGACTTAGACCTCCATGTCTTTGGGAAAGGCAGTAAAAAACCTGTATGAGGGCGAGGCAGAGAAGCCTTACTGCTTTCCAGACAGACAGCGGGTGGCAGGGAGGGGAGGGAGGATGCCACACGCACACCCGCTCCGCAGTGTCTCAGCTGCTGAAGAGAGTCCCAAGTTCAGAGCAGAAGTGATCACCCACTCGGGTCAATTATGCTACTCTGAACAGCAGCTTGTTTGACCCTGGAAACTCAGGGAAGCATCAGAAAAACCACTGGGCTACATCACTTTTTCCAGTTTCCAGCCCCAGCCAAGACGATGTGCATTCAGCTGACCCTAAGGACAGGGAAGGGACACAGCAATATCCCCGCTGCACTCCCAGCCTCCTGGGGCACAGCCATGCCCTGTCCTGATGTGTGCAGATGTCTGCCCGTATCTGCTCCTCGCCTACCCGCCCTGCAGAAGTTACTGCAGTCATTTTGCAGTTCTGCCCAAATTCTGGGCTGGTAGGAATTTAGAAACTGGTCCAGCAAACACCACCCCCACGACGGGTTGCCCAGTGGGGCTTGCACTGCAGCAGCTCACGGGCACCAGAGTATGGCCTTGCTGGCAGCACAGCACTGGGTGCTCTCAGAGGCTTTCAAGGTGAGCCAAACCTGGCATGGATTTAAGTCTCAGCCATTGTGGGAAAGGAGGAAGAGAAAGGAAAGGCTTGCTCCTCTGGGAGGCTGGCCAGCTGTTTAACAAAGTTTGCAGCTTTGGGACACTTTGTTTTTCCAGGTCTCTCCTCTGCTATGGTCCAACACCACGCACAGTTCAATGCTCACGAGCTGCAAACAACTGATCCAGCGCTTTGGGGGGAAGTTTTGTACAAAGCTTCAGGAGCGCGAGGCCAAGCAGGAAGAGCCAGTTTAGACTGCAACTCTCCTGCCAAGTGGCATTTTAAAGGCACACGAATAGCCCTCGGATTCCTTGGGACAGATGACTGAGGAGCCTGTAGAGCCCTGGTCTGACATAGCGTTCCTGTGCAGGGGGTCCCCTATGGGCATCTAGCACGGCTCAAGCTGCTCACCCTGCAAGACATCCCTGCAAGCTGCAATAAACTTCCTGCTTTAAGGAAAACCTTAGGGAATTGGATACTTTTATCGGCTTTCTTTTTTTATTTGTTTTAAAGAAAAGGTGTTTCCAACTTATGAGAATTAAAAGCTGCAGATGCTTTACATAGCCCAGCAGTCTAGTGCATGGGATAATGAACATTTTGTTATGATACAGGATTTTCAAGAATGCCCAAATCTCCAGTCAACATCCATATCAAAGAGGTAAGCAATCCAAAAAGTCCCTGGCTAAACAGGCAAGGGCCTGCCCACAGAAAATGCAAAATGCTTTTTTTAAGGGAAGTACAAAGACTAGCTACAAAGCTGGTGTCTCTCTGCAAGCTATACAAGTTACATACCCACACAGTGGGCCAGTAAGAAGAAACTCTAAGCTGATTAAATTAACCATCCCCAAAACGCTCCAGCAAGGCAGGCTTACCTGCATGGTACAGTAATTTTTGCTTTGATCTCCAGGAAACATCTGTTTATTCAAAAGCCCGTTTGCTATAGCAACCACGGTTTATAGAAAAGGAGGGAGGGGAAAGAAAATTCCCCTGTGCTTCGCCAGAGAAGTTGTAGCAGCACCGGCAGAGTCCTGTGGTTAAATACCCGGGGCCAAATGACATTTCAGCTAATTTCCAGAGAACTCTACAGACTCGATGCTGGAGCATCTCAACAGGGTCCCGCAGGAGGGATCCCGGGTCTCCTGCCCCGTTCTGCAGGTCACTGCTGCAGCACGTTGGGTTGTCCGGCGGAGATGCCCACCGTCCCGTGGGAGTAGAGATCTCCCGCAGGAAAGTCGGAGTTCATCACTCTGAACAAGACTTTCCTTCCCGGTCATCTTATCACTCCTCTGTCTGCAAAAGGAGACACTCAGAAGCAGCAGAGATATTCAGAAGCAAGCAATCAAAAGTCCCTCCCTTCCTTTGAGATCTCAGTCTTTTTGTGTTGTTTTGGAAGGGGAAAAAAAAAAACCCAAACCACATAGCTCTCAAGATGGACAAAACACACAAGGTCTATTGTTGTTCTTTCCCACATACTAATAATTATCAGCACAAATTGAGCACCACTGATTCCAAGCATTCAAAACCTGTATCTTAGACCCATTCCTCAGTCACAAAAGCTTTAAAAAGTCCATTTTTAAAGTTGCATGTATCTTGGGTCAGGATGATTTGCCTCTCTGTTTCCAAGCCCTACATCGCACTTTGGAAAAAAAGACTTTAAAACATGGCCCAGCCACATGGACTCAAACCAGACTTTTTTTTTTTTTAATAGCATGAGATTCTCAGCTTTCATTTGGTGCCCCCATTTCCAACAGCTGGAATTTGTGCAAAACAACATCAAATGCCACAGGGCTTATAATAAAAATAAAATAAAATCATGAGAGCTCCCACCACTGCAGTTTTGCAAGCCTCCCTGGGCCGTTTTCAACCAGCACAAGGCTGCTTGGCCTTTGCCTCTTTGCAAAGAAAAAACGACTGGAGGGGGAATGGAGCGAGGTAGCTGGTGAGGGCACAGCATCTCTGCAGTGTATTTATATGACAAGGAAGTTCATGCTGGATGCTGTCATCTCACCAGTCGTATTTCTGAGGACTCACTGAGGTCCTCTGAGGCCTTGCCTGTGGCCTGCCGCGGGCTTCTGCTGTCACGTGTGAGAACTGGGGTTCTCCTCCTTCAGCTTGATGCTGATCGGGTAGAAAAGCAAGAGGAATTTGCTGGTTTATGCTTTCATTTCAACGCCATGGATTTCAAGGAAGCTGCTGTAGGATAAGCCACTTCCCTTTGCACAGAAAGTGTTTTTGCTCCGTAAATATTGCATTGCACCTTCTGTTTGCCGAAGTGCGAAGCCAGACCCCAGCAGAGAGGAGCCATGGGGGCCCAATGCAGCTCGGGGGCACAAGGAAGCCTCTGCAGCTGCAGCAGCTGCCACCACCGAAGGCCAGGTTACCTCACATATTTTCCTTGTTAGTTCAAGAGTCAGAGAACAGTCAGACCGATTTAGCAAGAGCCCTTCTCAGCACTGAGCCCCGCTCAGTGCCGTAGGCTGAGGCTGCTTGTGGCACAGACCGAGCCGTAAATTATTCAGAGCCAAAGAGCTACAGCCATGCAGGAGGATGCACGTCTGGACCCCTTGCCAGCCTGTCTGCGGGCTGCCCCGTTCTCACTTTGAACATTGTCTCTCCACGGTGGTCTGCGAGGACGAGGAAACCACAGTGCATCGCCAACCAGACACACACCCGCAGCAGTCTTACCCAAAGCTGGAGCCACTTCAAGCCAAAAGCGCAACAGAGTCCATGCACCCATCGTGCAAATGGACCTTTGCAAATAGTCCAGTAAAATGCTGGCTACAACAGTGGCACAAACAGAAATGGTGATGGGATGGGGACAGGACAATGAAAGCTGGTGTTTATGTTTGGATGCAAATTTTCCCCAGTAGTGCTGGTGACGGAGAATCAGAAAGCTTTGAATTTAGGGAAAACCTGGTAGTGACTAGAAGCCTTCCCGAAGTATAACAGCCTGCCTTATTTACATCCCTCAGAGCCAGTAAAATACTAGAGCATTAATAAGAACAGCCTGAGCAATGAAATGCAAATGCCACACAGATAATTAAATGAAGAGAATGATCCTCTTCCCAAAACAATGGACGAGGCTGTAGCGCCTGCCCTCACGGGAGAGCCTCATACAGGAGGCTCTTGTTCCAGTAGCTTAAAAAGAGGCTGTTTAATTTTAGTAGGTCGGCAAGCATACAACATTACAAAGCACTTATTAGACAAAAGCAGAGCTGAGGAGCTCTGCAATCCATTTTCCCTACAGGAAGGAAAGCAAAGCTTCCTATTGTGGGGAGGAGGTGGAAGGGGAAAGGGGAGGGGGCTGACATTTTAGAGAAAGTGAGACCAACATACAAAATTCAAGCAGACCAGGCACAGAGCAGGGACACAAAACCAGCAGAACATGGTGGTATATAAACCAGCCCCATTTCTCACCCAAGCTCGGTGTATGTTTGTCTTTTTAATTTTGTCGAGATTAGTTTTGCTGCAGTTGCAATCTGTCCAAATCCCAAGCCTCCTCCTAGGAGAGATGTTTGCCTTTCACTTCTTTAGAAGCATACATATTTACTTTGTTGTTTAACGTACCCAGCGCTCAGCATCACGATTAGCAGCCATCCAAATACCAAGTCTCTGGACAACTCGCAGCCCAGCTCCCTCAAAGCAAGAAGATGCACAGAAGGAAGCACTCAGCGCTGGGTACCGCAGCCCTGAGTGGGGTGCCACAGAAGTTGGGGGCTTTATCAGTGGATTTTTAAATAAGAAAGAACACGGATGCATGCTGACATTGCAAAAGGTGCTTGCTGAATAAGCACACGTTGCCCAATAAAGCAGTACCTCTCCTGCATTGCTTAACCGAGGCATGAACACGACGTGGATTGTGTCACTGCAGGGTCAGCCCCACGGCTCAGCCTGTGCTCCAGCCTCAGCTCCCTCAGCACAACAAGCAGCAACTGACAGCTCTGACAGCTCAGCTCACACAAGTGCAAGTCTCAAAAGCTGGGATATCTTTCTTTAATTCTAGTAAGATTACCCCAGGAGGCCATGAAGGTATCTGAAGCATTAAAAAGAGGAAGCAAAAAGTAATGGAGCTGCTGAATGCATCCTTTGACAGTCCCATGACTTGCCAGTAGTTACAAGCAGGAGCAGATGAACTGGCCAAGAACATGGGTTGAAAACCCTCATATTTACCCAATTTCCACTATCTTGGCACAGGAACCCCTGCACACGCACAGGCACGCAGCTATTTGAGTCCAGCGTGGGGCAAGCAGGCAAGGGTTCATGTCCTCACCCTCTCCAGTCCCCTGCACCATTCCCGTGGCAGCACGCAAGAAGGTGCCTTTCACACTCACCTTCTGCTACCAGGGACTCAAAAAAACCCAAAACAAACAAAAACCAAAAAACAGCAGGCAGGAGAGAAAAAAAAAAAGAAAAATATATGCACACACACACCCCTGCTGGGCTAGGGGAAAGAGATGCAGGAACCTGCCGTTCCAGCTGCAGCACAACTAGCCGCTGCACTAAGCTGCTGGATTGCGTTTTACATCCCTACGTGCCCACAGCCATGGGAAACTGAGCTCTTGCTATCAGTTACCTCTGCATTACAGATGCTCAGCCAGAACTGAGGCACAAATCAGAAAACCAGGGTTACCCTTCCATCTGATCTTTCAAGAGAAAGACTGAGTGGGGAACAGATGCCCTTATCAGTGCTGCATTTTCTACCCTTACAAACTCCAAATGGTGGGGGAAAAAAAAAAAAAATCCAACTCCTGTTTTCACCTCACCGTGAAGATCTCTTGATCTTCCTTAGGCTATTTATAAGTCCTAACTTCTTTAGTTAGAAGACAGTTTGCTCATCAAACAAAGTGGGGAAAATCCAGGCACTGATCACACAGTGAGTAGAGCACAGGTTGTGAGTAATTTCTAACTCACACTGATGCTTCAAGCTGCTCCAGAGGTTTTT